>NC_135251.1:26877761-27201094 GCF_964204865.1 Styela clava
GATGACCTTCAATCAATATTATTTCGACATAAGAGTTGAAAGGATAATGTGTTCTTCATCGCTGCATCAAACATAATATACCCACGTCCGCAGTGAAAGGAGTATGATAGCGTAGGCCTGATGGTGCTTTAAATCTTGTATGCTTCGTTTGAAGTGTTAAATAAAATTATCTTGATAATAAATTTCCGTTAATTGACTGAGTTTTAATCCGTTACGACGTATTTCGACATGACTTTGATAAAGTTCAGCTACCAAGAACCTGTTGCAGAACCAAAAATGCCAGAACCTGACACTGATCCGGGCTTGACATTTTTATTGAATTTGGTATGCACTGCTGCACAAAGGCTTAGCAATTAGCAGAAAATTGTTGTGATTCAGGAATTTAAAAGAATTATTCGCTAATACTATTTTCGCTATTGAAAAAACTTGAAATTAATACTTACACGATAAAATAGAAAAATAGTCAATTTAAACTAAAATGTTAGTGAAGTGACACAGAGATGCGCTTTTATTGTATTTTGAAGATTTTTCGACTTATTTTAGGCATCACGTGCTTCACCTACAGCCAAGTTCATTCAGAGGGTAATGTCATTCGAAATTGAATTCTCGTAAAAGTTCATGATTAATTCATTATAGAGAAAAGCGAAACAAGACAAATGGGTCTGTGTTAAATGGGCGGTTTCAATAGTAAATACATTTCTACTTTTGGGTAAAAAGTACTTATAACGTATTCGTACAATTTGTCAGACGGACATCCTTAGACAACTTTAACGTTAGGACAGGAATCGTTCCAGTTCGACGTTACAAACTGAATTGAGTATTAGTGAGTTTCTCCCTCATGAAACAATCATGTATATATTATTAAATTACTCAGAAGTCAGTCATTGTTATATTAGCAATTTTGTTTGGGAATAATTTATAATAAAAATGAAGTTTCGTTTTTCATACCATGTATATTTTCATAAGAGTCTCGAGTCTTTAGACAAACAAATTGTGGGAGAATGTAATAAAGGGCAACATTAATGAGTGTATAGTTTGTTTTTCTATAGAAATATATCTTGATTACTTTTCATCAAATGTTGGCTCAGTTGTATATTTACTTCATATAATATTGATTGAAAGAAAATAAAAAAGCGAAAGAGTGAAAATAGCAACAGCAACCAGCCATGTTTGTACACGTATTAAACATTCACACACCGGATATGACGTCACAACAAACATATATGGGTTTGAATTTTATAAAACACAATGTAATGAGGTATTTACAGTTTTTTGCCAAAGTTTTTAAAATTAGCCAAATTTTTTTTTTCGATAAAAATTTCTACAGCAATGTATAACAAAATGAACACAGGACAAGGAAGGACAATAACAATACCGATAGACAAACTGATGGTAAGATGGGAAACAATGACGTGGACGTAAAAGGTGGTGATGATTTCATGACTGATGACGTGTTTGGTGACGTTACCGAAGCACCCTCGCGACGACCATTAGTCTTCGGCTAAACGAGCCGTAACGTATAGCAAATAAGAAAACAAAACAACAAGTTAAAAAAGTTTTGTGACTTCCCAAAAATACATACTATCTTACTAGTTTCAAAAAGAATAGGCAAAGGAAAGATTTCGCTTATTATCTCTATTTTTCTTATTCTCTCTCATAGAAAGTTCATGAATCGTATTTACAAAAACACTGAAAGCAGTTGAAGATAAATTCAGAATTGGAATGAAGATTTTAAGATTTTATAAAAGAATTGGAACGGCTTCTAAAAGTCAGTCCACGTGAAGTCTATGAATAATTGAAAGCAAAATATACTGTTTTTAAATTAAACTTTACTGAACCACACTTTTGATTCAGAATTGGTGACGAGACTGTCAAATAATATTCTGCCAAAAATTATTCTAAAATAGGATTTTTATTCTTTTGTACATTCACTTTTTTTCTTATTTTCCTTTATCGCACCCCCATCAATCTATCTTAAATTTTAGAGTTCTCTTAACTTAATATACCTTATTCTGATGGAATGAGTGTTTTTTATATTAACTTACTCGCTTGAGTTCACGATAAACTTCCAGGAAATGCCATTTATCATCGTTAAATGATCCGACTGTGGGTTTCAGTAGAACAACGAAAGCGCCGGATCCAAGATTTACCACAAGTTTTATTCCTCCATTCTTGATCGATAGATTCACAAAATCTGCAGACTTTCCTGAAAAAATAAAATGATAACAATAAAAGAATATTCTTATGCATATCTAATTTTAGTTGAGAGCCACCAAAGTAGTTTTTCGCTTTTTTCCATCATAATCCCGAGTTATAAAATTATATACCAATCAAATTGTCTCGAAATATGTAACTATGAATGTTCTGATAATTTAGTTGAGACAAAAATATCCTATCAAAGTATCTAACTGCGTAAGTTTTTCAAAAATGTACATTTCTAAAGGCAACTAATTTGTAATAACTCATGGTTTATGTCAACTTTGACAAAATAAAGGTATTGCAGCACATCAGATTATTTGTATATGAGATTTTATATCTGTCTTATCAAACTATATTGAACAACATCTCAACTGGAATTGAACAGTCTTGAGCAATGTGATGCATTTTTGATGAACCTGATTTGAAGCGACTTCACCAGACAAAGAATGATTACGACATTAGAGATTGGCAAAGAATAGATAAAACAACTCATGAAATTTTTATATCTTTCGATTGTGTTTAAAAGTAATTATCTGATACTCCATATTAGCGTAATTTGTCTCCTTGTAAATGCCAAACTTTAATGAATAATGTTAACGGGCAACAGACGGGAATGTTCATTTAGGCAGCATCTATCTATAACATTGAATTTTTATTGATTATTTAGGTACTTTACAGCATTTAAAACTTCTTCAAACGACTTCTGACATTTGCCTCAACATGTATTTTAATGCCATCTGTCCCAAAAGTCTTTATTTATTCTGAATCATAAGAACTATATTTACATCTGATTCTATTAGTTTACAGCATAGCTGATAGATCATTGTTTATTATATTGCAATAAATGTAGCTTCTTGTACTATATTGGCAGAAAAATAACTTATTTTATTGCATACTATAGAAATAGTTGCAGGCTCTACAGCAGGGGTCACCAAACTTTTTTGACCGCGGGCCGGGTATGACTCAAACTGTGTTGAAACGGGCCGGATGAATATTTTTGTCAATGCAATACAATAAATTCACAAAAGTTGGGAAATCCATTCAATTCATTCAACAATATATATTTTACATTTCTGAGGACTTGAATATTAAATTCTATCTATATCGCAGAATAAAGATCGAGAACATCCCAGGAAAACAAATATACAAGATTTCTATATCTAGACAACTATCCTGAGTTTAGCTGTTATTAAAACGTTGCTGTCATGAATTTGGTGTAGTTTGGTGACCCCTGCTCTACAGGATAAGAACTTCTGTGTTATTTAATACAACAATAAAGTTTAATGACGCGTCGTATAAGTATGTCAGCATAATGACAAACTGGAATACTTTTCGAAGGTCACGATACGTGAGTGCCCTCTATGCCCTAATTATTTATTCCTCTGTGCTGTTGATATGGACTCTGCGAAAATCCCTATTTTTTTCGATGATTCTGTAATGGTGAAATCGTGTGAGTATAATACAATATTGCTATACAATGAATAAACATGACTAATTCAGATGATTCAAGAGTGTTACATTCTTTCAATGACTTTCAATGGCATTCATTATTATGTTGTTATATTTAAAGTGTGTGGGTAGTAATAAAAAAATTCCTTATTTCGCCTTTCTCTTTACCGTCCAGATGTGTGAACTATGGTAACATACGAGTAAATAGAAACATGTTACCTTCAAGTTGGTAAAATAAATTAATTTGGCAGTGGGTATTTCACATGTGAAATTAACAAAGGTAACTCACCAGTGATGAAATTTTAAGTATAGTTAAGTTGCTTAGACACGGTTCTCCATATCCCCGTAGGTAATTGGAGCCTACCAAACAGTATATAATATATTTTTAAAACCATTATGACAGTTAGGGGATTTCAAATTTTTTTCAACAATGAACTTACGTTTACATTTTTGTTGTTTTGACCACAATGTAAAAATTTATGTTGTTCGACTTTTCGACCCATTTCACGCTTTTAGTCTCGATTAGAAAATTCGTGTAATGGACCAAGCTACTAAATTATTGAATAGTCCATTCAGTCCGACTAAAAACGGATTTGCATGCATATATACCAGATAACACAGTCCATAGATTAACTGAGTCTAAGAAGCTTTCATCATCTTCTGCCCTACTTGATTAAAACTGATGTTAATAGAACAAGAAGTGACCCATGGTGGAACGAATTAAGAAACACGATGCGCTGTCCGATCCAATTTGTTTTCAACTGAAAATAACTTGCCAAATCTCTCAAACAGTCTGAAGTGGATTTAATAAATAGATAAATTATTCGTTAGTTAGTTAAAGGCAGTATTGGGCTAAATATTAGGTTTAGGCCAATACTTTTAGACTTGTTGGAGGGCTATAGTTACGACTGACACCTAGAGTAGGGCATACTGTATTTTTTGTTGACGTAAACCACTATTAACAATACATTTGGAAGACTAAAATGCCAGTTAGGTTCTTGAGATCTCGTGCCAAAAACACACGGAAGATTATGCAATTTAAATATTTTAAATAAGCACTTTTTCAGACAATACATTACGGCCAAGCACACTGGAGATGTTTACCGGGCAACAGTGGACTTTAAGAGATACACTAACGTAATTATATACCGTAAGTGATAAAACTTTTATGTTGTTTTCTTATAAATTGACATAGTGAGAATAGTGTAAAAGTGTAAATTCAAATGCTCGTTCTTTTCTGAGTTGAGAGACTAGGAAGAATAACAACAAATCGATAATGCGCTATTCAGTTTTTTATCAGACGCAATTTCGGCGTCTACCCCTCTAGGACGCAAACCGCAGATCTGTTCATTTGCTGTGAACTGCTAATTCATGCTTAAATCGAGCTTGAATCGTGTTCAAACAAACGATTCCCAACGTGTAGCCTTGTATTATCAACCGTCAGTTTCTAGCAAAACAAAAAGCACGAACGGCACTAAACCGATCGATAAAATTGTCAATTTGGAACTGAGAAAATTGCATGGCATTGTAATGGTTTATTTATGACGGAATTAGTTGAATAATTGCATAACAACACGTTGAAGTAAATCTCATCAAATTGTCTTTTGCACTAACAAATGTTTTTCGAAAGTGAGGAGTTCTTGGGGTTATTTTCCGGTGACGTGTATTTCTAAATTTAGCATGAAATTTTTTTAGCTTGAATATCGATGACTATATCAAATTTATATAATGTGCCACCAAGTACTTGAGTAATAAACGTATGTTTAAGTTGATGGTAATAATTTCCGAAAACCTATAATGCATAGTTTCCAGACAACAGGCGCATGTAAAGGATTATGACTAAATTATTTATTTTTTACTCTTTTCCCGACATACTTTCAATCATATATGAGCTCATCCTGAAAGTCTGGGACTTCTACGAAATCTGTCGTGCCGTTGTCCCAAACAATATTATATTCTTTACTAGTAACCACGTGGTCGTATAAGACGCACCGATGGATGGATGTTTACAGAACCTTTGACCCCAGGAAAAATTTTTTTTCCTACACTTTACCATAGTAAAAATAATATTCTAATTTAGGAGCGCTTTCGCGAGTTGGCGTTACAAACTACTGCGCATGTTGATTCATCATTTTGATTCAAAATATTTAACAACTTCAAATTGAATAGTTAGTTTTGGCCTAGTCTCTCACAGACTTTGAATATTGCAACTAAACTCGCGTTAAAAGACGATTCAGTCATTCAGCATTTTGAGAACACGACTAAAACTAATTGCTGGCAATAACAATGTGAAAATTTCTGTTGTTAGGTAACTTTTGACATTATGCTGATCAGTTAAAGTTATGGAAGTAAACACGGAATTCGATAATCGAGGAAACATCCATTATATACTTTGATACATTCTAAGGTGGTTTAGCCTCTAATCTCTTGTTTGTTTTTTCGACACTCATGACGATTATAGGCCAACGCATTTAACATTGTTTTTCTCCCAAGCGTATCAGAGGCCAATAATATTTGAGGCTGGTCAAAAACATTCACGCTTAATAAGCTTATTTCGAGCAAATTTGTGATGATTACAACTAGATTTGATTTAGTATTTACAAAAGAGTGATGTTGTTATAAAACTTGCCACCATGTTTTGATTTATCGTGATGGTCAGTTGTACTCTATTATGTATAAAGATCTTTTCGGGCAGTTGTTGAATCAATTTGTTAATTATGTCAAATTGGAAAGTTACCTGCTAAACCAATAACATAATAACACTAGTGCTTATTTAAATACGTTATTTACGTTGTTTGAGAATTCCTAAAAAACTTTCACAGTTGCGAAATTTCAGTACAAACGTTCTAAAATAGAACCCTAAAGACTTGACCTCACGTGAACTTGTGTATTTATGATGACGTCAAAATTTTAGTCGACTTTTGAAAGAAAATCGACCCATCACTTCAACGCCATATGTTACCCCACAACACATATGCGAGTTTTGATAAAGGGTGGCAATTTCAAGGCTAATTCAAGTCTATTTATTTTAAAGTCGGAGGTTGGCCACAGGGTCTTACGAATAGAGCGCCAGATGTCGAGAAGGCGATTTGGGACTTGAAACACACAGATAAGCTTATGTGGTTAAATTATACGGTTGCGAACGAGACAAGAAAATTTAAAAATGAGTCATTAACAATAGGAGGCATTATGAAAAATACAATAATATTCTCGAATTCTTTTGTTAAAAACAAACAAAAAGTGGTTATGTGGTTAACCAAGAAAAAAGCTCATGTGGTTTATGTATGGTTGGTTGAAGATTCAAAGCGAGTTGTTGGAAAGCATTTATTCATATTAAAATAACAAATAAAAGAAAATGTTTATAACTTGCTTTACCGTTTGAATTTAACACAGTCTTCATTCAAAATTTCATTAAACTTAAAACATGAATTCTATCGCCAAAACAGCTTTCGGGGATAAGAATTACTGCATGTATATATTTTGTTTCTGCATTTCAACGGAAGGTATATAATTATTGTTCTGGGACATTGCATAGGTATATTTTCAAAATATCATTTCCTTTATTGCGGCTTTAATCTGACGCACGAGGCGACATTTTGTCATTTCGCGAAAACTGAATCGGGATTGAATAGATTTTAAATATGAATATATATGTAACAGAATGAATCTCCAAATCGACTATATCATTTTAAAATCGATTTGATATAAAAATTTGCATACAGCCACAGATTACATCTAATCTTAAAAACTGTACAGGTTTTGTCATGACATCTATCGCATCTAATTCACCCTCGCTTCAATCGATACTGCAGGAAAGTCAAAAACACATATTGTATTTCACATATACACCAAGCGAGTATGCTAAAACTTGTGTGCAAGCTATCTAAAGCTAATTAAAAAAACACAATTTGTCAGAATTTTTTTTACCGGGAACATGAGTGAAATATCGCAAAATGCAAGTCATTTTACAATTTTTTTTTAATTGATGTAAGTAAAGGTGAACACAATATAGGCAGTTCCTTGACAAGAACGAAATGCCATACGCAGTCGCTTATTTGCATAAACCGACTACTCATTTGACAATGATCGTGGTCGGGTAGGAAAAATGAATCTTTCAGATACACATAGATTAAATCCAGGGTTAAATTATCTCCCAATATTTTTATTGTACAAATTAGTGGGTAGCATATTATGTTTTGAAATTTTGAAACCTATAGTCTAAACATGGAATGTTTTGTAGTATTGCGAACCAATTAATTATAATTGAATCGGGAAACGTAAAGTTCGATATAAAGGTATCGGTTTTCAATTTTCTTACTTTTTCAGATAATTAAGACATTAAAAGACAGTGACAAGAAAAATCAAAAAACTCAAGCTTGTGTACTTCGACTTCCATGAACTGTATCAGCGATATTTTTCCCTCGAAAAACACTATATATATATATAAAAAGTATACCACAGGGTAAAGCCAAGTAAAGCAAGTAAAATAAAAATTAGAAATTCTTCCTCGATCATTTAATGACAATTTAATCGATAATTTATTCCCCTTTTAAACATTCCATCATGTTATACACTAAATTATTTGTTAACAATCAATCCACTGTATATTCTCAGCATTGAAGGTCATTGACGGATGATGGTGATTGTAATCTTCTCGTGAAATGTTTATAGAGTTCAATTGTACAATCGAAAAGTTTGCGGTATTTTCTCATAAATTATGCGCGAATGTAATGGGGCATCGACTAACTTGACTGTTTTACCCCCATTTCTTTGCCAAGTCCAAGGCCGCACCAGTCTGGTATTTTCATTTTTCTCTCCTTATCAGCTGGCCGAATCCCTCAAATTGAATTTTCCATCATAGATAAATGTGATGAATTTCTGTAGTAAAGAATACCCTGCACCCAAGGTGGAGCGCGTCGCAGGCTGCGATAATTATAATTAACTTTGCAATTGAATGAAAAAATGCATTAACGGCATTTATATTGATTTACATTTACAAATATCAAGTTTCATAGGAAATCAAAATGTTAGCTACTTTTCACCGCTTATGATTTTGTATAATTTTTGATCAGTGGCGTATCTACGTAAAATGGCGCCCATGGAAAAGTTCGAAAATGAGCCCCTTAGTCGTTGACCGACAATTGCTGTACGTTAATATTTAGGTAAAAACATGAATTTCAATTATTTCCCAAGTTGAATTTATTTCATTGAAATATTTTACGGTCGAAAATTTCGCCTTCTGTGCGCGCTATTTAAACGAGCCATGGCTGCCATAAATGTACACCACTGCCCAGGGAATTCAAAATTTTGACTTTCGTACTTATATCAGTTATAACAACCCAAATAGGGCAAAGTGAGTAATTTGCAAATCATGAATTAGTATGGACAGCAATATAAGAACTGCATAGTACATTGATTGGTACATTAGCATTACACTTTATACATTCACTCTAGCTCCGCCTATACGATGTGCCAGAAAGCTTACACTTTAATATTTTGAGTCTGTTCAAAATCATTTAGTTGATTGTGAGTTGCCGTCTCTAGTAATCAAAATGTTACAAAAAAGTTGGAAGAAACTGTGTGTTTTCGTCGTTGTATGTATGAGAATTTAAAATGGATATTGTTCTTAAATCAATCTCTTGTTGATCAAGAACTTTATATTTCATTTAATACAAATTTATTCATTTTGAGATGCTGCAATTATCACGCTTTCAATAAATAGTTTGTCTTAAATACCTGATTCAATATGATGATAATGCTTCTAGGTGAGCATACTGCTCGTTGAAGTACTGGCGGCGTGAACACATGCTCAACTCCCAAAACTCGGGTTCTCAAGTTATACGTATGTCTTATGCTCTGCTTAACTGTACTAATAATCAAAAACATTCGAAACGCAGCCACAAGTCGCGCTGCGCAAAACAAATCGACTTGAACCCTAGGTTTTCTTATTAAATACCTTCGTAGACATGATAAATTCAATGCAATATATGTATATATTAGCGATAAATGTACTTCCCAGTCACATAAATAATTTCTCACCTGTGTGCAGTAAAAGTCCATTGCTTTGTTTTGTCTTGAAATACAGTGTGATCGTATCAGAATAACTTGATACACCATTTCCTCTCATGTCGTACTCAAACCACTGGTTTCCTAAAAATGTTGCTGCTGCTTCGTCGTAGGCTAATATTTGTATAAAAGTTATAGTTAGATTCACATAGAGTGTAGTACAATAGTTACAAATAGCGTATGATAATTGATTAATAATAATTGTGATGTCATGCTCGCAGACTTCATTATCGAAAATAAATGAATATCAAGATAACATCTTTCAGCCTTTGTTTCTATGAATGTAGAGAAATATGTAACTGCATAAATTTCGATAAGCATCGCAACAAATGAACAAACGCTTAGCAAAACTTAAGTTAACTAATTCTTTTGTGATTTTCTTTGGAGAATTTTGGTAAATTCAAAACCGTTTCAATGAGTCTGACAATAACTTAATTATTAAAAACAGCTTGTAAATATTGTTGAAATGAAACCCATATTTATATAACACATAATGATGCATGAACTTTTATTCTACAACACGATTATTTTTTCAATGGTCAAATATCTGACTGCTTTATATTTTATATATAAAAGCAAGCGCAAACGTTGTCTTGAATATTCTTCAATCTTTTTCAACAACTTTCTTTCAAATTGCTAGTAAAAAAGCAAATACCAATAGCAATAAGAAAAACTTCAAGATCACAAATCAAGTAAAACTGAGCGAAGAATATATGCTTGCTTCCATTTTGGATTGGAAAATTTACAAACTTCTAGCAAGGTTGTTATGAAATCTTCAGTATTTTACAAAAATCGTAGTAAGGCAGAAGTGAAATTTAGAATGATGATTATGAATATTACAACCAATTAAGATTTTATGCAAAGATGGTAACGATATAATTTTATCCTAATAATTACACAAGAGATAAATTTCAAATTTAAATAAATTGATCCATCAAAGTTATATGCATGAGGAATTTTTCCAAACGTAATTTGTAGTCTAGTCTTTACATGAGTGAAAATGAAAAATTCACTTCAAATAACAATAAAATAAGTTCAAAACTTTGTGGCGGAATTATTTCAGACGATTTGCACTGTCGTTAAATTGGTATTTTTCGACAGCAAGCGACTGACCGAAATAAGCCCATCACAAAGTTTTAAACGTTAAATGGACTTACATAACATGGACAATGCACCATTTTGCCAGTTCGCTAGAAAATGAAAGGACAAGACGAGAGTGATAATTTAACTATGAATATGAATCTGTGACGTAATGTGAGTATGAGAAAACAATACAACAAGTAAACACTAATGCAATGTTACTGACTCTATCCCAAGCTCTACAATATTAACTGCTCATGCCGATGAGGTTGAATACGTTGAATGAAACCCTAATTTTTCACCTACTCTCTAAGTCTAAGATATTCAATTGATCGAGGAAATCTTACTCATATAATCCCTAATGTAACCGATCACCCAGACCCACGTATAATATATTTTATAAAGAATGAATTGACTTGTCAGTTTATAAATATACTGATAGAAAAGAATACCTTGAGCCTAACCCCACACGACTTCAGTTTTTTAAATTAATTTTATAAAAATTTTGAATACTTAATTGAAGAGCAAATTTTTTGTTAGTTGATTTTAATGAAATTGTTAACATGAAAATTCCGATTTTTTATTTTATACCCGGATTAAACGAGGATATCGGAAGATTATATTTTTATCTGAATCATACCGGAAAGATAAAAAGGGTTTCTTATTAACATTTCATCGTTTCTTTGAAATAAGATTAAGGTGTTTGACTCTAATGCATATTTCATTAAGTTTAATTGGACGGCGGTGTGAGATAACCAAATTCGTCACTCTGGTATTAAAGACTATTTAAGATTAAAATCCCTCCAGATCAAGAATGGACCATAAAATTTTCTGCATAAGTATGACCAATTTTATGTAATTTAAGCATGATCGAATTGAGAAAAGATGGCACAATGCACACAACCGGTGGTTTTCG
The DNA here is from genome assembly GCF_964204865.1 of Styela clava. Taxonomy (NCBI): domain Eukaryota; kingdom Metazoa; phylum Chordata; class Ascidiacea; order Stolidobranchia; family Styelidae; genus Styela; species Styela clava. The sequence continues at coordinate 26,889,472 of NC_135251.1, forward strand.
AAATTATCTCATTTCTCAGTGTGACGAAAAAATAAAATTACTCACATGAATCCTAAATTTGGGCACATTATATTTTGCTCTAATAATTTATCGCACAGTCAAATTATTTCGCCTCATTTTAGATAAAAGACGCAAAGCAAAAATATATTTTTTTTTCAGGAAATCTGTCTTATCTCACTCGTGACCTAAATTACGTGAAAAAAAAATTGAGTTGCAGATTTTTGAAAGCACGTAAAAATTTATGTTTTTTCTTTTTAGGCTAAAATTAGAAAACAATGTCATTGCAATATGATTTTTTATGCTTAGTTTTATCGATATTTTAGCCACTTTATAATGTTTGACGATTTTTTTTTTTTTAATAAGAAATGTGAGATACTGAGACTGATTGAGGCAGCGTTTAATGGGGGAAAAAGTTTGCATTTCGTCATGCTACTTTTCTGACTAGATGTTCACATATATAATTTATTACAAGGCTTGCATTATTTATATTAACAGTAGAACTGTGTTCCAAGTTCCATGATTCAAGATCGACAAAAACATTCAGACAAGATAAAACCATTTTCAGGAGTAAGCGTGTGGTGAATGAGTAGCGCATTAGATGATCGATTGTGAATTTGAATATTTACCACAAATGACTGAATTTTGGACAGGTCTTTTATAACTTAGGTTTGTCGAAAAAAGTTTTCTAAGTATAGGATATGGGTTCACACAATGCGTGGGATTGGTCTGCTGCTGCGTGTACCACTGTATGGCGTGCTGCACGGTATATTATAATAAGTACACTCTGATATAGGACAGAAAACAACACAACACGATGATTTGAAATATTCGCAATACAACACTCCAATATACGGAGATGAGTGGAATGTTTAATCCCTATTGACCAATGGTGTTTGATAGCATTCCTTCAGCTTACCTTGGTCGCTCATCATCATTACATCATATATTTTTGCAACTGCAAATCAAGCAACGTTTTGTACATGCTTAGTGTTACACTACAGGGAAGATATTAATCATTGATGAAACTCAAACTAATCGTATCTCAGAGACTAGCTTGGAGTATATATCAGGCTATAGTGTGGTACACCTCAAGCTATAGTAGCACCAAAATGGTTAAGGGGAGACTTTTAAGAATTTTATTTGCAGTACGTGCGTTAACTAGTCCACGTCATTTGATATAAATTATTCACCAAGTTTTTCATTATTTTTGGATTTTACTGTCGTGTTGAGGAGCATGTAAAAAATGATTGCTGATGACCTTTTCTTCACGAACAATGTTCGAGAATTAAATATTAGAACTTTTGAAAAGTATTTTCATTCACAAACATTTGGTCAAGTGCACAACCGGCGCAAACAAGGTAATATATACAGCGATAGTAAAAATAATATAACTTATATAGCGTAATCAGCTAAAATAAGCATTTTTGATTCAGACCCGCTATGGTCTAGATTCTAGAACAGTGATTCTCAACCTTTTATGGCTCGTGGCCCGCTTCAAGCGCCTTTTCACACTCGCGGCCCCATTGTTCGCCATGCCAAAAAACTAAACGTGTTGGATTGTATTATGTTTTAACGACCTTTTATGGAATGCAAAATCAAACCCCAGACAAGAAAGTAAAAACTTTTTAGTATACAATCAATGAGAGTCTTGCGCTTGGGACTGTTGGACGAGGTTCCTTATATTAGAAACCTTCTTTGATATAGATTGACAAATGTCACTGTCAACACCAAAACGGTTTCTAGATTTTGCTTTGATGGTAACAAGATCAGAACAACCATATTCGCACAGATATGTTGCGGAAAATTGAACTAGCAGTGAAGGAGCTTTCTTGCTAAGTAGTGGGTAAGAATGTGATATGCCACTTCATAGCTGCATTCAAGAGCGGGCTTTTCCTCCGACAGACACCATATCATAGCCAACGTTGTTTCCATGTAAATCTAACTCGGGCTTTTGGGTGGCTCTTTTGTCACGGTGGTTTCGGGGATGGTATGGACGTAATGGTTCATTGTTCATTACATACAAGCAATGCAAGCATTGAGCAAATTCTCTGTCCTCTCGATTTACTTTGGTTAAGCCAAAGCCAACGTAATTGTCGTTTCATTTTCGTATTTTGAGCATTAGGAATTTAAAAATGGGTTTTTGCGTCTATAATATGATAGTGAAGGTTATCTCGCAGTCTAGTGAAAACTACAGGATAGACGGCCTGTCGGCGAACTCTTTTGATTGGTAGATTCCAAATCCCATTATGATCAAACAATTCATACACAAGAAAGTGAATACACCTTGCGAACTCAAACAACCTATTCAGGCAATGAAACAGCGGTGAACGCTGAACGGGAAATTCTATTTTAAAAGGAAAGTATGCAAACGAAGTCGCTTTATGACCAATTATCAGCTTTGTGTCGTGGCCCCACTTGAACTGCTTCGTGGGCCCCCTTAGGGGACCACCGGCCTCCGGTTGAGAACCACTGGTCTAGAATCTAGATGTTAAAATAATAAATCTTTTTTCAAAACGTAAATAAAAAAACATTTCATGTCATCAATTTTGTGAAACAGATAACGTATGCTTTAAATATCAGGAAATAATTTATATATATATAAATATATATTCAAAAGTTAGACTTTATTATTTATTTTATGATCATGTATGCATACAGAAATGGATCAAGCAAACTTTAATTTCATACATAATTCGAGTGTTTTTTCACATATTTATGAATTTGAGTTTAATTCTAGTAAATAATAAGTGCAGCATGCCATCTAATATGCCTTCTATAACTATTTTCCTCCTGTTTGAGCAGACTGCCATGACAAGTAAAAGAATGAAACTGAAATATTTCAAAATTATGTAAACAATTCTCAAGGGAATTGTAACTCTCATTATGTAAAAACTCACAAATAATGCATTTCGGCAATATTACAGCCAAAATCTCATTTCAAAAACAGAGACAGTATCGATCACACATGCTCATCAAACATTTTTTGTTACTGCAGGCTAATACAAATCCATTGTAAATTTTCGGATGATCTGATATGGGACTAACAAGAAATTTAACATTTTACAAATTCATATGCTTATGAACCTCGTATTCTTTCATTTTTCAAAAAGTATAGATGTCATTTTTATATCCGAGCGTACTTGAATCGTATCTTTGAAGATAGTAAATTTAGTAAATTTGAAAAAAAAAGTTCATCTAAATACAACATCTCAATTTAATTTTGTAATTTAGGAAAACTATTATAAAGTTTTGTATAAATATGTCTTGTATATATTTGCCAATAAACAACATTATATATATCTTTAGTGGAAGACATACCCCTATCTCGCCGAGTCGATAGAGAAATTTGAGTTATCTGTTCCAAAATTAGAGGACCTCGTGTAAACATAACCGCTCATTAAAATATCGTTCATTTTGGCCTGAAGATAGATTCAATTATTGAAAATGGATTTCTAAAATTAATTTATTTCAGAAAAGCTGGCACTCCGGCAAGAATCCTTTAACTAGCTGAAATTTTAAATTCAAATTTTCCACTTCAAAATATGTGAATCTTTACAATGGATTTGCACCTCGCTTATATTATTTTAAACATTTCATATTCATATCAGCCATTTAGCAAGATTGTTTTTATCATCACCGACAACTTTGTTTCATGCAGACTTCTAACCAAGTTATTTTACAATTCGTTTTGTACACCGTCGATAAAACATACTCAACAACTAAATTGATTATGGTGTGTTTTGAAGATGATGTTTGATCGAGTGTATACAAAATAATTCCGAAATTTTTAATCTATCTGCCATGGCGCTAGTCTATCATAGATTAACCATGGTAATACCATTAATCATATTTGATAACTGATACACTGCGGCTGATTCGCATAAAAGAAAAATATAGCTTTGTATGTTACAGGCACATTGAATGTAAGAATAACAGGCTGGTGAAAGGTCAATAAGGAAAATTTGCGGTTTATTGCTCCAATAGTCGATTTTGAAGTTATTGTTAAAAAGAATATATCATGGATTCATGGCGTTAATAAAATGATACAATTTTGCGGATCTAAATGAGAACTGTTAACATGGGTCAAAGCAATCACTTACAATAGGGTAATATTAACCTTATTATACAAAAATTTTTGATTTCATGTGACGTTAGTTTATAGAATATAATATAGCCAATTTCAGAACGATAATTCGAAATAACAAACAAAGCTATATTTGAATGCAGAATATTGGATATGATTTGAGCATGTGAAATACATTTATAACTTACCTTCACTCCCTGCCAAAAGAAGAGCGTGAAAAGAAATGAAGTTGTAAAATAGTGCTCTAGTTTATACAGTGAAAGATAGAGTATTTGCTTGATTGTGACACAAAATCACTAACACATGTAAGAACAATTAAAAAACTACTCACTTCCTTCGCAATATTTTCCCGAACGTCTGGTTTCAGAGCAATCGCAAGCCGGTTCGTTGTTAAGTACAATACAAGTCCCATTATTCTTGCATGGGTTACGTTCGGTGTAACAGAGATCTGATCCAACTTCTTCGATAACTTCCGCTTTTCCCATTGGTCTTTGATATTTTCCATCAATCGCATATCGACGTATGGTGCCACGAAACCCGCTAACAAAATACACGGAAGGCAATGACAAGTCTTCAAGCCGATATTTAGAAGGAATGCCACCGATATAACAAAAACTCTGCGGAGAAATAGCACTCGCATCGGGCCCTCCTGCAGTCGCCACTGCTTTTTTGCCGTCTACTGAAAGAGAAACTTGTGTTCCTTTCACCTCCATAGAAACGGAATGCCACCGACGGTCATCTAAATTTTTTCCTACTGTAACTTTAACTGAGCGGGCGTTTCCAAATTTAAAACTAAGCTGGAGAATACCACTACGGAGAGAAAGCTCGATGTAATCCCGGGGGCCACCATCATCCAAATATAACAGAAGTCCATTGCGAAGGGAGGATCGAAATTCAAATGAGAAAACAGAGCTAATAGTTCGCCTAGTTCGTGTAGGCATCGTGGGAATTCCGAAAGACGGAATGGCTCTGAAAGTTGTCTGTTTTGGCGTCCATTTTGGCATTTTCAAAAACTGTCCCTTTTTGTTTTCAAAAATGAACATGGATGGCACTGTCATTGTGAACACGTTCTTTGTAAACACAGGCTCAGAAGAATCGCTCCTGGAATATTTATTTGAAAACGGACTCAGAGGTGTAAATACAGAAGGGGATGCTGATGACGATTCAAGAATCGATTCGGACGGCCATGCTTCTGTGCGTCTCGCGTCAGCTGTCGCCGTCGCTCTTCTAACTAATATGGTTAAAAGAGCGAACAAAACACGTGTACATAAGTTTATATTAAAGCAAAACATTTTAGATTTGCTTCAGTATTGAAAAACTCCAAATAATGGCTTATAATATTTATTTGTTCGTCTTTTGTGCGAAATATATTCCGAGTCAATATCCGTTAACTTGGCTACAGTGGAAGCAATCTGGATACAAGGTTGTTTCTTATCGACATGAATCAAGTCACAAGATGAATATTACACATTTGACAACAATATTCTAAATATCTGCATAACATAAAATCCAGAAACAGATTAATTCTCTATTGAAATGCAATGCTATACATTACCGATCTTTAGAGTTAGAGTCTAGATGTCACTCTGTGATAGATATAGAGAGAAGATAGGGACATGTATTAATCGACTATTTAATTTTAAGACTTTTAGGTTTTATACCCCCTATAGGTTCCTATTTAGTATTAGAAATAGATATAAGAATAATGTGTTGTCAGTAATTACGAGCAAAAATATTGTTCAACAGCGAAAAACTCGGGGAAATCTACCATGAAATTGTAACATAAACTTGCTTTTACTTTGTTCTTGTCGCATTATTTCAAACGTTTCATCACAACTTTGTTATTGTTGAATAACTGTTGTTAACCGTATAACACATAGAAAACGGTTACGGTTTAAATCAGATTAGCCACACAGACAGACATGATCCTAACTAAGTTATAGACAAAATTTAGCCAGACTTTATGAAATGTCTCTAGAAGGTGTGTGAGCAAGCGCGTTCTGATTATAAAATATATTTGCATTGCATTGTATTCGAACGAGCAAATTTATTGTAAATTATAAATTATTATTGGTATTAGTAATATATTATCATTGGTTCGCTATATCAGGAAACAAACCTGTACTAAAATATTCAATAAATCGGCGTAAAAGGCGCCCATGTAAAATTGAAATTGAAAAGTTGTTTAAATGTAAATTCAAGGTATTACGAAATTTTTAAATGATTGGTGACCTGTCATGGTTCCTGGCGAAAATGGGACATCAATAGATAGAGGAAGATCTTTCTTTTCATACATTCATACTAAACACAAGCGCGATTAGGAACAGCTAAAACGAGGTGAAAGTTTCAGGTTTTTCACTTCGACATTTCCATGCTATTCCACCACTTCCTACTTTTACATTTTAGTCTTAAAAATGACAAACACAAATAGAAATAAAATTGGAATAATTTATAATGTGATTTGAGCCGTTCATATTGAATACTACATTCATATTTTTAAATATACTTGCATACTACTTCCCATACTTGCACTATTGTATGAAAACCGACCATAAACCCGTCACATTGATATTCCAATAAAATTGATTCGCAGAAGACACCAATTGATACTGCCAAAAACTACAAAACTTAATCTCTTTCAAAAACAATCTTTATGTATTTTCCTAAATACCTGGGTCCATAAATCCATTTTTTGCAAGTAAAATCAACTCCCAAAACATATCATTAACTTGAAGTATATACTATAATATTAAAGTAATTTCGAACTTTTCTCATAAACCCAGACAAACTAATCTGCATTTTATCATACGTTCGACAGACGGCGACGCGGCTGTTTGGGAATATATTGCTCGCATATTACAAACAATAATATAATTTCAGTTGCGAGCGCACGGAATTGAAATTCGATTATATAATTTCAAAAAATTAGTTCCATTCCCTCTTCCCTTTTGCTTTTAGCATCCAGTGAGAACCAATAGTAAAAGTGGTATATAAGTCATGGACAGCAGGCGTATTGATCGATAATTGTTCCCATAAACAGTTTTACATCGAATAAAAACACTTCACCTCAAAAATGTTCTAACGTACAAAGTAGCACTATAGTACTGCGAACACATAGGTTTTAAATCTAAGTTATTTTTCTTAGCTTATGTTTAGAAATAAATATTTTAATTTCAGAAATATCTACATTGCAATATATATAAATTGCAAACATTTGGCGCAAAAATTATCTACACCCCATCGAGATGTATTTTGCCAAGTTACTCTGCATATGATTGAAAAATCGTAAAACGATAGGTTTTGATTTGACTCAGACTGTAGGCGTTGAGGGAATTTTTAATTTTTGTTCCGGCCGTATTGATTTGATTGAACATTAAATAAGTCTTCGGATCCAGCACCGTAATATAAAAAAAAAACTGACTGTACAAGTTGGTCCAGGTTAGGTACTAAGATGAATGTGGTATTTACAGTTTATACCAAACACTTCACCTATGCGGTGGAAAGTAGCTACGCTAATCGGTCATCGATTTATTTGCAATGCAACAATTCCCGATTTGAACTCTTCATTGTGATTTTACCTCATTTGCCAATTGTAGAAAAATCAATAATGATGTTTCTACTTGTGATCTGCTTTGTACTGATAATATAATAAATCAGATAATACAATATAGGATGTTGATGAAGTTATTATTTATTTTGCTACCAAATATATTGCAATATATAAATATGGCTGTGCTTATATTTATACATATGGACGCCGTCTATTGTAGAACAATTGAAAATTTCCTTACAATTTATGCAAGAAGGGGCATTTAGACCAATGCTGTGCTCTATCTTCGACGAAGTCTTGAATCATAGATATGCCTAGCCTGCCATCTTTATTGATACTTTTAAAGGACTTTGTGTACCATCTGACCATACATATGCTGTATAATTTATCGTCCGGCTATATTTACGTTACTGTTCCAGAAGAAAGACTGTGAATAGTGTCCATTGAAAATAAGCAGATAACAAAATCGAAATATGCCTCTCCAGTCAACTAAAACTTTTGTTTTAGTTTTTTTATTCTTATCCACTTCACCTAAACCAGAGATAAGCATTCCGTGCGCACCCTACTTTTAAAGAAAATTGTAACTTTTCTTACAACTACAAATACTAAAAATTACAAAAACTTCTCAAGGAAAATGCTTCTTCTGTTTTCACCCACTTACATATGTAAACAAATTTCTCTATAATAAAAGTATACAGGTCAAAGAACAGAAATTTTATTACGGCCCAATCTGCAGTCAGTTTATAAATCTCTCTCCTCGAATCAATTTGATAAATTGGTTAATGACAGTCATAAAATGCATCAGTCGCATTGACAATATTGTTTTCATGAACAGTAGATAACTTTGCTTCGTCAAACAAGTTTGTGTCAGTTGATGTTTTTACTTTATCAGTTGATACATTCCTTCAAAAATCATTATTTTTGGATATTTTACACGCTAAATTTTATCGAAAGGTAACTTAAGTACATAATATGGACTTTAGAAAAAATTACTACTCTCCTCAATGCAGCCTTTTGCATAAAAAGATGTTCTGAATCCCCTGCAAAAACAAAACACTTCGTTCACTCCCAATCTGAATAAATACGACGCACACTTTAGTTACAATGCTGTACGTTACACAGTTACTAAAAAGCCTGAAAGTTGCCTGAATTATTAGACTGCATTGTTCGCAGTTGATTTGCAATTAATATGAATAATACCTATGAACCCAAACTATAGATTTTTTACCAATACGCAAACCCACAGCACAAGTACCTCATAACGCTAATAATTCATTTAATCACAGATTAGATTTTGAAAAAATTGAAAAACAACAACACTTTCTCGAAAATCGACAAATGAGCTTCTCCGGAAATAGTAACTAAATACCTAATTTTTTGATGTACATATCCCATGTTTTTCAACATTCCTCGTGCACTGGCACAATACCGGTAGGTATTGATCAATATAAAGGTGTGTGATTAAGATAGCAAGCACACGTTCCTGAAGCTAGTTTATATGAAACAAGCTACTTTATAAGGTATCGAAATAAACCAAATTTGGTTGAAACAGACTAACTAAAATCGCAAATTAAAATTAAAATCCTATGCTGTTGTTCTGTTCTGTTTTAAAACAAACAGTATAAATTATACCAACATGGACCAAGATGAAAAGACAATACTTACATTGCATTGTCAATTTCGAATACGTACGTATTTTGAGCATACTTTAGTATTTTTTAATCTACACCCTGCTTTGATATTATTTTTATTAGCAACCTTCTCCACATTTTCTCACTTAAAAAACCTGACGTCGTTTCATATTTTTATTGATTCGCTTCTGTATGGTACTCCTGTGAGTATTTATCTAGCAATCTTAAGCAATTTATTGCGCGTTATGAGATCTCGTAGGTGAGTTCAATTACGAGCTGTAGGTCACGTGCAATATTAATACTAACCAAAATATCGGAGATCGATAAATATATTCACAAGAGTGTAATTTGTGCGTCGCTCGCTGCCATAATTATTGTTTTGTTTGTTTATTGTTGTGTAAGACCATAAACAAAGCAAAAAACAAATGTCGCGTGAAATTTAAGTTAAATAATCCGAATCGAATTCAATATACTGGAGGGCGTTGGTGTCTCAACCCCTAAAGGCTTCCGCTATCATAGGAATATTGTAATAATTAGAATATATATCTAGCAGTCAAAACCTTATACGAAACAGCGTAAACCATGTCGAATGAACCACAACAGTAAAAGCGCAAATGGGCACGCGATTGTAAGTGACCCTAAAATGGACAAACGAATGACTGAAATTATCTCACATTAAAATCAAAAACGACGAAAATATCGCAATAAAAATAAATAAATAGTAAATAAAATATGGTAACCGGTAATTAATGTTCACAGATACCGTTCACTCTATCAAAAAATCTGAGTTACTTATGTCACTCCATTAACTTTTGTTTTACGATTTTCTTATCTTTTGCTTCATATAACTGTCCTGTCTACGCGACACAAGCACGCAATCATTCAAATGTTGTCGTCGACTCTGAGTGCTCGACGGGACGAGGAAATAAACTCCCGTCCGTTGTCGATTATGAGCAAGTACATAAAATATTTATGTACAAAAAGAAGGCTCGGAAGAATACTCGTCCAGTCGAAGACCAGTTAAAAGATTATTCTAGTTTACCTACGATCGATCAATGTTTTGCCTTAAATAGAACAATTTATGTACAGGACATAGTTGAACGTGAAATAACTGATATGGTAGGAAGAGGAATAACGAAGTCAGACTTTCCTATATTCGCTTAAAACGTGGCGCACCTGGTCAATAAAAAGATTATGCCTTTATCTTATCGTAATTAACGTTTTAAATACGACAGAGTGTTTATTTGAAAATTACGTCAGGCTCCAAAGATCCTCCGAAAACGGTAATTATGGAGCAGTGGGAAGTCACAACACGTATTTTCAAAAGCTTTAACAAAGTGAAAACTAATACGTTCCTAAAATTTGAACCGGTAACTGACTGTTTTGAATTTTCTAATCACAAAACTGCATGTTCAAAGAATAGTACATGTCAAGTGTAGGAGTTCCGAGCATGTTGGGGGGAGGGATGGTTACATTGTGTCAGCCAGTTAAATGGCCTTCTCCATGTATACATGCCTACCATTGTTCGGAGTATGAAGTCGCGAAAAGACGCCGGAAACACCAACAAAACGTATTGTATAAAGAACACGATCACTATAAATAACCTTATTTTGAAATTCTCAATCTTACCACATCAATCAATTTGCTTTATAATCGCTCATATTCATATCACGTTGGGTCTCGAATAAACTTGGTTAATTAATATATGTACGGTCGAATAATATTAAATGCAATATAATTTGTTACATTGTGCAGCGTTTCCTTATCTTTTATAATAGCACTTTCTCCAACCGCTAATTTTTAACAAATTGATCGAGTGGTTTTTAACGATTTATCTAACGGTGTGTTTACAAGGTCGATAAAAATTTACACGGTTTAACAAGCGACATAAGGAAAATTTAACCCAATAAAACGATTGTGAGTAAATCGATAAAGACAAAACACAAACTAACAACTTGATTAGGGCAAATGTTTAAGGGTTATACATGGTAAATCTGAAAATACGTACACATAAGATTTTAAAATTTAACGATCAATATTGAGCGCTTTTATTTGCGCTCAGGGTTTCACATCGAGTCATCTAAAACAGTGCCTTCCAATCTATGGGTGGGACCCAAAACTGGGTCGCTCGGAAATTTTATTGAGTCGCTTAGTTTTTCAACATAACCTAAAAGATACTGATTTTATTTTATAGTTGATTTTATTGTTTATTTTGTATGTGTTAGTGAATTCCTGCTAAATAGTAATTAGTTTTATTGCGGTAAATACACAGCGTAGAATTTTCGAGGCATCTATTTTGCTTAAGTGAAGCTACGCTACGTTTTCAACAGTCGCTGATGAAAAACTAGTGCAGCTTTCTCACTTTGAAGTAATTTCTGTTGGAATGAATTTCGTGTAAAATAAATCTTTTTTATTAATAATTCAAATTGCAGCCATAAAATCAATACTTGTCGTTTAGTATTTGATCATTCTTGGATCGCAAGATATGCGAAAACATTTTTTAATTTGCGTGGCTTCTAAAAATGACCTGAAACATAAAATCTAAAACATAAAATTTTAAAGACGAATTCTTTGTTTGCATCCACATCTAGGCATTTTGATATTTATTCTTGTTTGTGAACCATGTATGTCGCATTCTGAACGGCTTAATAGACGTTACAGCTTTCTAGCTTATTCATCTAACGTGCAACGCAGAGATAAAATATGCATGTTTTAAACGTCCATTCGTTTGGCCAATATATTCTCGTCTGTGCTCCACCAATTAATTACCTTACATTGAATGGAGGTGGCACTATCGAACTTCGTGAGATGATCAAAAGTAAGAAAGCTGCACTAGTTTTTCATCAGCGACTTTTGAAAACGTAGCGCAGCTTTGCTTAAGCAAAATAGATTCCTCTAAAATTTTAGGCTGTGTATTTCCCGCATTGAAACTAATTACTATTTAGCAGGAATTTACTAACACATACTAAATAAACAATAAAATTAAACAAAAAAATAAAATCAGTATACTTTAGCGGCCCAATCTGGACACCCCAACATGTCAAGGCCGGTTTAACGTAACCGTTAGTATAAGTTACGAGTTCCTCTACCAACCATGTACATTCATATGCAGGGTTGAAACCTTTAACCAATGTTATATTATAATGGGCAATGTCAGGCTAGAAACCTCAATCTAAGTTAAGCTGTATCATTTATTTCTCTTTTTATCATTCGACATAATCATTTCTCATCCCATCCCATAACTAACAATCACATACTTTTCTTCTCTCAATGACAACTACGCTTTTCATTGCAAACTCAGTCCAAACCATGTTGAAAACTATGACATGCAATTTTCAAACTTATATGTAGATTTCAATATATTGTTACGCGTAACAAATGGAATTCGTATCTTTACTACGGCTTGAACAAATAGTTCTTGATTTGTTAAAAAGCTTTTATATCAGGGAAAAACACGAATTTTCAATTTTGGTTAAACTATATTATCTGTTTCTATTTTCTCTTTGATTTGATACTTGCGTTTTCTATAATTGTAGAATATTTACCTCTTCATGTATATAAGACAACCAATATTTTTTTTAATCCGAAGTTTATTTTTGAATAATGCGATACTGAACTGACTTAACATAAAATTCTATACTGCCCAATCTATCAAAAAATATGGTAAATAAGCAAACGAAGACAGCATCACCTTACTATTGTAATATTATCACAAAGTATATAGTTCATACTTATTTTAGAATATGTATAATTAGAGCTAGTGACATTTTCATCCCAAACTCATTGGGGTGAAAGACGAAGTTTCCAAACTGAAATTTTGGATTGCAATGATTAACTCCCTTTATACATTTCTGGAATAAAACTAAATAACAAAATATTCATCAGTTGCCGTCATTATTCACTTGATAAGCGAGAAAGCCCAAACGTTCGTAAAACGTATGTAATGTTTGGACGTCTTCTATTACTCTAAATATTTTATGTTAGCTTCAGACATAACTACTCCTATTTATAGAACGACCTGTTGCTAAAGATTTTAGATGATAAATCGATTTCAACTTCGACCGGAAGCCATTTTGACACCCAAAATTGCCGCCGTAAGACGAGATGGGATCACACGAGATGGTAACATACCACAAGTCGCTGAATTGGATTTTGGTCTCAAGACACCAACCCTCGTAATGGAGTTATCATGTGAATCAACTGTCCCACTCTCAAGTGCTTTATTGAAATTTAAGTGATCTTCAAACACCTTGTTCAAAAAAGGGGAATTGTATTAAGCATGTCGCATGAAAAGTTAACTGTGCATGGGCAAAGCAACCTGATTTTATGTCACTTCATGCTGCAAATAATGAAAGAGTTACCGAATTCCCTGGACGCCTTCAACAAAACAAATATCAGTCTTTCTTTTATATCCAACGAATCAGAAGACAATTTGGAACATACTCTAGCAAATAAATTAATGTTATTAAATCAGTTGGCGTGTTTTCATGTTCTGTATTCACAAGTATATTTGAAAATCAACGAGAACTGAATTTTTCTCCACAAATTGTGATGTCAATTTCTTCAGCTTTATTATATAGTTCCTTCCTCTAATTTACACGGTAAATCTTTGCGTATATCGAATTTTATTTGATTTGCGTCATCCGCAAAACTATGTTCAGAATCTCAGTTGGATTGAAATACCTTCTGACATATTTATATACCACTAATTTAACACTATTTGTTATGAGTTTTATGTGAGGATCACGAATGAAACGATATTGGCTAATTGGATTGAAAACTGACTAAAAATATATTCTGCAAACTGACAGAAAATTTAATATGCGAGGTTGTAGATATATACATTTGACAAAGAATTTCTCGCCAAATTGGCTTACGTTACTTTATTGAAATTTATCAAAATTGAAAATTCAGATGAAATTCTTCCGATAAAAATAAATTTCAATAAACCCTAAATATTGTCACAGTCGGGTCGGGCACATAAAAACTCTGTAACAGAAAGAGAAACAAAAAAGAACGAGAAAAATTGCAGATATAAATAGTAAGTATATATACGTGTTTCGTTAACAAACTTACGAGTTTTTTAAAACCGAATAGTTCAATCTCACAACGATCAGGTGTAAGTGTTTGTAGTTTAAGTTAAATCTATCAGAAATTGATTAAATATGTACACGCAAAACAAAGCTCTATTTTCTGTGACGTTCTGAAAGAGGCAATCAATACATAGAAACTTGGGTAAAATGTTATGACACAGTCGATTTCATTGACCATTCAGCACTTCAGTGTAACCTATGTGCCCTGAAAACACTCTGCTCTTCATCACTGTTCTCTCTTGGGAAAATTCAAGAACTTTAATCTCAAATATATGATCTAAAACTTCGCATAAAAACAAATTTAAATTTTAAAAAAGATTAATATTTATGCTACCATTGAGTAATAGACGCGGGATAATTATGTCACGTATTTAATAACAAACATAAAATGTCTTTCATAATTCGCTTCATTAAACCCTCCCTCCGAAAAAAATATGCCTAAGCAGTCGCTGCTATCTAAGGAGCAACAACCTTTTGTGCATACAGGATTTGAACTCGAGATATTTAAAGCGATGCGATACTTAAAATTGTGATTTTTACGATAATTTGAATAATTAAATGTCAAATTGAGAATTTAGTGATGTTGATAAAAGTACATAACTAACAAAATCGTTTTATTAAAAAAGAGTGTACCAATTTTAATGATATTTTTTATATCACTGATATGAATTTAATATGAATATATATATATATATCTATATATATCTAAAATAAAATTGCATATATACTAGCGAAAAAAACAATACATCCTTATAATTCGGTGGACTCATTTTAACACAAAATAGTGAAGAAAAGAATGCAATGTGCTAACAATTACAAAGAAGTGAATGGTAATCTTTTAAAGGTCGATTTGGTACTTCGATGTACGCATATGTGTGTGCTGTACCCAAACTCAGACTCACATTATAACAAACCGACGCTTTACTTAATAATTAATGGCATATGACCCCTTAAAATGCATTTATCCCCTCAAGTACGTGATTGTAATTTACATACCTTTTATATTTGGAACAACGAAAATTAACGTTAGCATCCACACTTTGTCGTTGTATGATAATTCTAGTTTGCATTGATGGTTGGGAAGTAATCGACAATAAGGTATAACCATAAAACGAAAAAAATTCGTGATTATTTAATCCTTCAAAATTGTATCAAATTGGCAACAAATTTGACCATGTCGGCTACTGTCATATAAGTTACTCAAATTGCGCTCTCATTAACTTGAATCACGCCATGGGAAAATAAGAGTTGGAAAACCTACTCTTTCTCTCTCAAAAAAAAACTCACTGTTAGAGCACCTTTAGAAACATATCATTTAATGTACTATAATATATTCCAAAACAATATTAGAGGTGCTATTTCATTTTCAAGATGGCAAACGTGTAATTGCCTATTTTCGAAATAACAAAGACGTTACTCTATTATACTAAGAGCTATTTAAGGACAAGCAGTGATAGTATTTACACACTCGAAAATATATACTGACACTTACTAACTCCACAGGTATAAAAGGAAAATAATTTTATCAAATACAAATCATGTAAAATTCTGAAATTTCATAGAATGTAATTTTTTTTATTATTTATTTTTCGTTATGTTATATAAAGGGCGGCACGTAAAACGAAAACATTAATTTTTAATAATGAGGTTTTGGAGTGGAAGCGCTCAATATTGCGATGAAAGAACAAGTTCCACAAACAAACGCAATTTTATCCGCAAGAAAAAAGCGGTGAAAGCGGCAGAAAAAGAAGCAACCTCATGTATTATTCATAAAAAAAGAGACAGGACGCTCGTGGACACTTTGTCCCCCTTTCAGCCGGTTATTAACGACGATTCAGCGTGAATAAAGTTTTTCTTTTTCATTAATATGATAGCAATTCAGTAAAATCAAGTAACATTACAAAGAATTCTTAAAGTATATTATGGTATTGTTTTATATATCATAGAAGGCTTTTTATACGACAAATCACGACCGCTTGTCTAGCTAACAATCCATTTAGAAAATAGAAATAACTTGAATGTTTGGTTTTCAAATGCGTGTGCGTTATTGTGAACAAGTAAACGAGAATATCGGTCAGTGACCGAAGACTTATCGATCGAAAGTTAGGGATCCCCCAAAACAGCGCTCTTACTCCATAGTGACACCTTGTGTCCCATCACTAACTAAATAGTAACTCGCTAATTATACGACAAAATTCATCCAAAATCAATAGGCTTCTGGTCCGACGTATGATGAATGCACATGCAAAATCTAGAGCAGATTCAATCTTGTTTTCGTGAGATATCGCGTGCATCTAGCAAACAGACAGACAAACAGACAGACAGACAGACAAATCAAAGTATATTTCGATGAAAGACTCATAAAAGTAAACCTACCGTATTTTTCTTTCTGTCTTTATTACTTATTTTTCTATATCACTTCTGTAATTAGGGAATTAACAACTTAATAAATATTGAATTATTAATTGAATAATTCTATTAGCATTACTTTCCCGGGTCCATCTTGTGCACGAGAGAAATACACTATAAATATACTATACACTATAAAATCGCCAAATTTTGAATATAAAATAGTGCTTTAGCAATATTAAAAACAACGAATTTAGTACGTGGCCCAGGTACTTCTATACTTGGTATTTGGGCTCACCAACGACATATTAAGAATGAATATTTTCTCATTTCAACTTATTTACCTCTTGGCAAGAGTCATGTTACGGTTGTTTAACAAAGTTACATGCATGGTTTCTATTTCGAACTGCACTTTGATAAAAATGAGCCAACTATACAAAATTTATTAATTCGTTCGTTAACAAAATTAAACAATTTCATAACCTATCATATCTGCAATGAAATTGCTATAGATTGTCTACGGGAAGGTAAAGTCACGACGCAATTTTCACCTTATAACCTGTATTTTAGTCATATTTGTAAGAAGTTTTTGCTGAAATTTGACTGCGAAACCCCACAAAAGAAAATATTAACGCAGTCTGAAGCTATTAGGAACTTGGTGAAATTTTCTGTGAACATTATTTTGTAATTGTTCTGCGTTTGTTAGCTTTTACACAGCAGGGACAAAAAATACCATGAGTCGCCTAATTGGAACAACGAGTGGATGCTGCACATTGAAAAGTCGTTGTTTACTATTTGTAATTTTTATTTGAATATTTACACAAATATTCAATAAAGTGATTATGTCTTAATTCTACATAAAAAACCAACATCATGCTGCATGGAAAAGCACAACACTTGATGACAATTTCAAATGAAGAATTACAGCGCATTGGGTCAAGTATTATCAAACGTACTTTTTTGTGGATAGGTTTAATTTGATTTTTGCTAGTCTATATAATTAGTAAAGGTTTATAAAGCTTTGAAAATAAATGCACAAAACGGGAAAACATTATCTGATAAATGTCATGTTTGTAAAAAGTTTGAATATTATGACCAAAACACACTTTTTACCCGCCATTGTGACGCCAAATATGAAATTATCAGTGATTCATCAGTAAAAACAAGTTAGATTATCGAATGTAACTGTTTTACGGGCCAGACGTTCCAGTGCTTGGCTTCTTGCTTCTGGCCTAGATTAATTGTGACTGCAGATTGCGACCTCGGCCATTTTCTCAACTATATTTCTTCAACAAACGTAGAAAATATATACGACCCATCCTCAATTTCTGGTGAACATAAACGTTTATTAGTAGTCCAGGAATATTTCCAAACAATATCCGTTGTCCTTGAAACGCCATTTACCAGTTCATTTAGATAGATGAGAGATAGATAGTTTATTTTGAAAACTTCCTAATACACCTAAATTAAAATTGGAAAATTCTGGAGAGCCAGCAAAACCTTTAAAGAAGTTTAAAACGTGGAAATATCATGTGCCAGCGCGCCAGAACACACACAAAAAAAAATTAGCCCTGAACCCAGCAAGCGTCTTACTGCGAACATATACCCCACAAAAAGGTTGCCAGAAAGCAATTTCATAATATTGAAATAAACCCTAGAACCATTATCATTAGCAGCTATTACCTTTATTATATAGACAAATTATGCATTGTACAAATTCTAATGTAATCCTGGGTAGATACGGCAATGGTTTTATACACATAATCTAATTACACTTTATTATTAATTCCATTTCAGTATTTTAATGCAGTGTTTAAGTGTTGAAATGAGATCGTGAGGCATCGGGTACTTTTGAGTGTTCATTACTTTTAATTTTGGATTCGACTGGAAGAGCAGGATACAATATCACTTTATCTGGATAGTTGAAAATGAATGTTTTAACTTTGAAATACCAAGTTGTAGCATTTTTTCCATTTGCTACGTAGAAAAGATCGCCACTTCCAACTGGAGCCGCTATATACAGGTTATTGCAGTTGCATTTTAGATTAACCCCTCCAGAAGATAAACGTACTCGGAATGTTCTAACAAAATAAATCAAAATAAGTAGGAATTATTAATAAAAAAATAGAAAAAATTGCATCCAAGCACATGAGCCTATTTGTATTTAAGTGCAAATTAGTTTGGCAATTTAATAAATCTTTATTTTTTCTGATTGCAAACGATAAATATTATGTATCTTTGCGCTGACAATACTATGTTACACATGTCCACCGCACGCTTATGAGTAATTTTTAGTAGATGTAGGGCTTTGGAACGGATAAGTATATGGCCTGCTGTAACTTCTTTTTATATAATACGCTACCTTATTCACTCCCTTTGCTCAGATCAAAGGCCTATTCAACGATATAAAAACGCAATCTTTCCGGTTCGGCATTGCCTACCCCAGGGTGGTCCAAACCCAGGCCCGCGGGCCACATTTGGCACGCCGCCTCATTATCTGTGGCCCGCGTCACATTGGGAAAGTAATCAAAAATGCGGATTCTATTAGCCTAGGATGACTATGTGTACAATAAAAGTGTTTGTTTTGCAGTCTTTTCCTATTCTTGGCACTATTGTGGCCCGTGAACAATGTAAAAATAATTTTGTGGCCCTCGGAGCCGACAACCTTGGACCACCCTGGCCTACCCTATTTAGTACACTATAGATGAGGTAAGGCCGGCATAGAGTAAATCTACGAGATGTGTAATAAACGAAGTTTCATTACTGTCTGCATAAAGATCTCCAGCTGCAAATTTAATCGACAAATCGTTTTCGATACTCATCATCCAATCCTGTTTAGCAGACAATTGTTGGGTTTGTATTGGTAGGTGTTCACTAGCTTCCCAAGAGATCCACTTTTGCGAGGAATGAGCTTCTAGAATCTGCACCATAAATTGTGCCAATACGCTGATCGGAAACAAAAAAGAATTTGCATATTTAGCTCCTTTTCTGGTAATATTGTGCGGAAGGAATATTCTAATTACCAAAAAAACATGAGAAAATACAAACCTTTGAATTAGAGTAAACGATGGAGTAATGAGCCACATGATATCTTCGGTTGGATTTTCAGTCGTCACCATATATAATTTCCCACTGGTATGGCGAAGATACCGGTCACGGGACTTTCCGGCACGCAGAAGCATACCATGTCCTGGGTAGATAAGAATAGCGAAAAATCTGCAAAACGATTGGTTATCAATCACTGTATCAAATAAAAAACATTTCTTATTGAATAACATGTCCTGCATATTCCGTTTATATATATAACCCGAGGACTTCGTAACGCAAGATGCGTTCACAAAAAAGTGCACTTGTGCAAAATCATAAAATTAAACACTTTTTTTAGACAAAATCAGACCATGTCAAACCATCTTTTCAGAACAGACGTAAATATAAATCGATTATTGTAAATTTGATTTTAGTCAGCGGGCTGACAATTCGTTATTGACCTATCGGCCCTATGCCGGAGAAACTGATCGTATGAAAGAGGTCAGGTTAATGATATTTCAAGCTCTTAAAAAGGTCTGTGTTACTACTATTAACACCGATTTATATAGAATGCTATTGTTGCAATTGATCGAGGTGTTGCCATTGATATAAGTCTTAAAAAATCTTGCCTCCCTTTTTTATTTTCTCCATTATCTTCATACTGAAGAGTGACGTCATTGTTGTTATCATTATACGTAACGTAAAGCTTCTTTCGGTTGACTGATGAAATGACGTGAAAACTCCATAAAGCTTCATCACCGCGCCTTTCGACTCTCCATTGTTCGAGAACATCTGGACGAAGTTCCACCGGAATATTATCATTCAAAGCTCTATTACTTGAAATCCATTTCCCACCTTCTTTGTCCCCGATTTCTAGGCTAATGTAAGATGAAACTTCACTGTCGGTCTCTCCACTTGTCGAGCTTTCCAAATTTTCAGATGACATTTTATTTTCACCATTAAAGGCCTAAAAACATTTATGATAGTAATTGTGATGCCAGGCAGTTAAAACACAAACCACTACGAAACTGCTAAACACATTAAATCTACATCGTCTATTTGTCGAATCAAGAATGGGAATACACCAATTTGTATATAGCTGGGATACTTGACGATTACTTAGGACAGACAGGAAATTAACTGGTTTCTATCGCGATTCCAGCAAATGCTTCAATTGGAAGACTGACTCATTATTTACTAAAGTTTTCTACCTGAGTCAAGCATCCGGCTTCCGTTATTAAGTGATTCAGAAAATTAAAAAATATCGTTACATTACTCATAATAAAATTACGATACATTGCTACTGTTGACTGGAAACTTCCTTAGCCACTATATGAAGATGGTATAAGTAGAATATCGTTCAAGTTTTACAAATTTTAAAATCGAGTCTTATGATACACGATATTTAACCAGAAATTTAGCTGTTGTATTTCATTTAAAAGGAGCACTTTTTCTGTATCGCTTGTTCGTTGATCTTTTCAGCAAACCCATTGGTCTCAGTGCTGATGCGTGATCTTTGTGATCGTATATATTTGTGCATCATCTACGCCATATCGCCAACTATTTACAGGCATTTTTTGTTTTTGTCACAAATTCAGAACAACCTACAAATAAGACACTGACAATGCACCTGTGTTGTTGTTTGAAATGAGATATGTAATTGACAATTCTACAAATAGCCACAGATGGAGAAAACACATATATATATATATATCATTTCTTGACAAACTTTGACAATAATTTAGTAGAAGACTAGTTTCTCAGACAGCATACTTGTATATTTATATATTTATTTACTAAGACTTTCAAAAAAAGATAATTGGCATATACATGTGCTGATGCCAGTGCTGAAACTATATTGCCATTAATATCAACACTATACATGCCATATAGACGTGAACACACTTCCAGAACCTCAAATATAACAATAACAGCCTGGGATGTAACAATAGGACACACGTTTAAGTGGTTTGGTTCTTATTTACAGGGTGGCCCCAAAAATAAATTATAAACTTTCTAATTAGTTTTACGAAAATTAAAAAAATTATTTTACATGTGAACTATTTTACAGTTTGTGTAAATTTTGTGACGGTGTAATTAAACACTAGTTCACATTTGTTGACAAACAAAGATTTTTCAAACTATATCACAATCAAACTATATCATAATATGGCACAATGATGGTTTTGTCTTTGTATTTCAAGACAATTCTTGTTGTCATTATGTCCCAAACAGTAGCATTCTTTTTTCCTGGTAAAAAGTGAAGGTCGCCGCTTCCCTCTGGAGCGACTACGTATTGATTATTAGATTTGCATTTCAAGAGTACTCCACCTCCAGTATCATGCCATGTAAATTCCCTGAAAATAATAAATATGGAATTCAAAAATAGAATTATTAACGTTTCCTTTATAACTGCCAGACTTTCATATGGGCTGGTAAATTTCAACCGTCGTAATACATATTTGGGATTTTGAGTGGGAAACGAATTCGGCACCGACACGAACACGATTGAAGCAGTAGAGTCTTGCTTGAAAATGAGCAAACCTACTGGTTAATTAATATTTGATTGGCCACTGATAGGCGTGCGACAAGATGGGTGGGAGTGCTTCTTTAAGTTCGTACTGCAATTATCGTACTAACTTGTTTTTCGGACGTGAAAGAAGGCAGTTCGCCGTTTACTCTCCGATGGGCGACAGACCGGACAGAAGTTTTGAGTTGAGTGTGTCTGTTTATGCCAGTTTGGATATATTTTAAAGCTATACAAACAGGGTCACAGTGAATATAAACGTGAAGTTTTGCCGATTGCAATGACATTCAAGTAAGAAATGAAACATTTCCGACATATAGGGCTGAGTTCATTTCATCAGTTTCTTTGTACCATAGGTCGTTCCAATATTATACAGATTTTCGTTACAGATTTAGGCATTTTCACTGGTTTAGGTCACCGAGAAAACAGTGCTTTGTCTCGAAAGCACTTTTAACTCGCAGTGGATGAATGATACTTACGCTGGGACTGAACCAAACAATAGTTGACTTATATTTACTTCTGCATACAAATTTCCGGCTGAAAATTCACAACTCCGACCACTGTCTCTAAAGTTAAGCTGCCATTCCTGCAGAGCGCCGGTTTGTTGTACTTGGATTGGTGCGTTTATTTTTGCATCTTGGTACACCCATTTATTTGCAATGGGATCATTTCGAATTTCTGCGAGACGGGAAAGAGACACACTGTAAAATATGTAAATTAATATTTATTATTCAAATTAATATTTATTGGAAATATTATGAGAATCCCTTATTCAGCAAGCATTCCCATGTCGCACGTTATCAAGGTTCTTGATTATATCAACCTTTAAAAAGTAAATGACGCACGCTGTAATATCTTCGAACGAAGCCGTAATGAACCATTCCATATCATCAGTAAGATTTTTTGATGTTGTCATTTCTAACTTTCCTCCGCTGTTTCGTACGTATCTGTCACGTGAATTTTGAGCCCGCAGAAACATCCCGAAGTTTGGTTTAGGCAGCATATAAAAAAATCTACAAAAATGTAGAGTTATAATGTAAAGAATTTTCTGCAATCTGTTGAGTGCAACCTGAAGTAGTATAAAACGGATGTCTCGGGACTAAAGGCTTTTTTTTCTTTTGAATCATTTAAAACCCCATTTGTAAGAAATGCAATAGAGTGGAATAAAATTTATTTTTAACTCGGAAGCACGCTACTTGGTGAAAAATATAATTGGATGGTCATGAGAAACTATCAAATGTCGGAAAATCTCTATCAAGAGGATTTTCATCTTAGTCCACCGGCGGCAAATAAATAATAGTGATTTATTAATTTGTATCTTAACTTACGGAGGTTCACGCGCCCCCTGGATCCATCAAAATATTTTGGGGGTTCATGAGCTAAGCATGCACATGATAAAAACAAAACAGCGAAATTCATCTATTTTTCTTTGTGGTCTAGCTCTCATAAACGGCAATAAGGTACAACGCAATCAACCAGATTACGAGTTACGAACACATGATCTTGCTCATGTGAACAAACATAGTCATTAGCTTTAAAAACTTATTCAATTTGTCATTTTATCAAGTTCAATAGACGCTTGGCACTTTGTTGTTTTTGTTTTTTCTTAAATATTAAATATTCAGAGTATGTTAATGTAGGACAATTGTCTCTACCGACGAAGAGTTGCCTAAATTTTATGGGATAAAATTAGCAGTACAAGACTGCCATGGGATCCATGTGTTAGGTTTTCTGATTAAAAGATCAATATACTTGAATAGGGAAATAGAATATGTGAATTAAAGTATAAAATTGTCAAAATTTTGTATGAAATGTCAATAAATCAAAAATATTCCTCGGCTAGGCAAAAATGAACTTACATGGGAAACACACCCACCTGGAGTTTTGAGATGAAGATTATACTCATGTTTTCAACGAAAATATTAAATCTAAGTTATGCTGACGGGCCAGTCAGTGTGACTAGCGATTGCGTAAGGCATGTTGAATGAAATATTTATAATTTCTATTTTATACTTAAAAAGTGTTAATACATTTATAAATCTGAATTTGCTTCACCTTCCTTTCCCGTTGTTCTGCGTGATGTCATCTAATTCTTCTAGAGTAACGTCATCGCTGTTGAAGTTATATGTGACGTACATCTTTTTCCCGTCATCTAATAAAATGTAAAAACTCCACAAGGCTTCATTTTTTGATCTCTCAAGCTCCCATGCTTCCGTTACGCTGGGATTTAGTTGTACAGGTATATTGTCATGCAAGGATCTATTTTGTGATATCCATTTTTTCCCGTCTCTGTCACCTATTTCAAACTTGAAGTTGATCGGATCGTTATCCTTTGTTGTTCCTGCCCAATGTGATTGCATAATCACAATATTGTTTACACAGATGTACCTACAGATTATGATTTCTGATTAAATAAAAGGTCATATAAAAATAATCATACTAAGCACAAATTTGAACTGTTCTTAACCTCGAGCCCTCTATGGTGTATGTTGCTTTGTACAACTTTAACCCATATAATGCTTTTATTATTCATTTAAAAGCTCAACCGAACTTTGAAAAAAAAAAATTATTATAACGATCGCGATCGACTGATCGCTATCGAATGGGCTGATAACTGCACACACGCATATACACAAAATTCCACCGCTGCCAATAAGAAGGCTTTGTGGGCACATTATTATTAAAATCGACATAAAATTTTAATTTTTTATGTTCCATTTAAGTTGTTGATTTGATCATTTATTTGTACCCGGAGTAAATGTTTCATCATTTATTTAAGCTTTATTGAAATCATACAATGCAGATAAAAGGCGTGCCTAATTTTTAGTCGTTAGAGTTAAAAATTCCTAAAGAAACCTTGCCAGTTATTATCCAAACAGCGAAAAAAAAATTCTCAAACCATGAATGTTACATGACTGCCCAAACTTCAGTATTTAAGTTACAATTTACTCCAAACGCGATTCTTTGCTTGCTTAAAATTAGAACAAATTGGGCATTTTTATGCCACTGCTACCATTGCGAAAAAAATCTATCACACTACTCTTGGAGTGAGACAATAATTTTTGCATACTTTTTCAGCGTGCCGGATATCGCGTGTCTACGGCATACTGCGGAAGTTATTGTAGGATCGTTTGTCAGTCTAGACACGCGATATTCGGCACGTCATTTTTAAACTTTGGCAGAGGAAAAACTGGCATTTGTTACGTTATAATATGCTTTATCGGGCTCGCCCAGACTCAAATACAGTGTATGTGTATTAGAGCTAAGATCTGGAGCCCACCCGACCCGGGTCGGGCCTGAAATGCCAATCATTACGTTGGGGTCGGGCCTGAAATGTCAATCATTACGTTGGGGTCCGGCCTGAAATGTCAATCATTACGTTGGGGTCGGGTCTGAAATGTCAATCATTACGTTGGGGTCGGGCCTGAAATGTCAATCGTTACGTTGGGGTCGGGCCTGAAATGTCAATCATTAAGTTGGGGTCGGGCCTAAAATGCCAATCATTACGTTGGGGTCGGGCCTTAAATGTCAATCATTACGTTGGGGTCGGGCCTGAAATGTCAATCATTACGTTGGGTCGGGCCTGAAATGCCAATCATTACGTTGGGGTCGGGCCTGAGATGTCAATAATTACGTTCGAGTCGGGTCGGGCTTCTCTATCGCTGACTTATTTTGAAATGAATACCTAAACTATGCGTGGATACTAAACAAAGGAATATATACTTGTTATAAATGAAATAATTTGAATAAAACAGAGAAGAAGCTGTAATGGACCTTTCCCCGACTTTGACCTCGAAAATATTCTTCCTACACCATACCCGGCTCGGGTCGGCGAATTCAGTTAATTGGTCGGGCTCGGCTCGGGTCGGGTTTAATACCCACGTGCCCGGATCGGGTCGGGCTGTAATTTTTGGGCCCTATCTTACCTCTAGTGCAAGCATGTAAAACTCATTAATGCTGTATTTATTCAATCTCCAATTACTTTTTATTGAAATTGGAAACTGGAAAGGGCATAAAATATCCAAAGAAGCTGAAAAGTTTTGCAAAGATTGACTTCATAGTTTTATTCAAATAAAGCACAAATATGTGCGCAAGGTCTTGATTCTAGCTCTATCATATCCAAGTGTCATAAGAAGATAATACCAAAAGCTTTCAGCTGAGCCTGCTTTTACAAAAATTGCTTTTGATTTGATCCAGCTAAATGGCGATGTTTCTTCAATGTAGTGTAATTTAGAAGTGGTAAGTTTTGTAATTTAACGGAATGGCCAAAACCGTATTCCTAATTATTTATTATTTAAATATGGAAGGAATTCCAAACTGTAAACAAATTGGTGCTTGGTTAGTGACAAACTTAGGTCTCAAAATCGACAATTCTCATATTCAAATATTTGAAAATTTTCCCAAAATCAAAGAATATACTAAATCGAATATAATAAACCTCTGATATGTTCGAATATTCAATTTGTTTTGGACATCCTGATTTTAGGCTTTCTTTTTCATCAACTGCTTATACTATACAAAAGCAGTATGCTCGCCAGCTTTGCATTTTAAAGGAGTTTTTCATGATTTAGAGGGTGATAAATATTTTGCAATTAGCCTTAAAACTATTTACAACCAATCAGGGATGGACAATATACAATAGGGAATTCGGAGGATTCGAATCCAAAAGGATCCGATAACAAGATTCGGTTTCCGCCTCTTTGGCGCTGTGCGTTAATTTTTGTATTTCGGATCTCTAATTTATTATTCGGTGGCGACCGTTTTCTCTCGCGACGAAATCTCCCTCGCTTTATTAAACTTGTGTTTTTTCGCAAAGAATCAGCAAAAGCGACAGACATCAGACACAGTAATCTCAGCTTGCATATTCAGAACGCAAAGACGGTGTGCACCTTTTTCACGTTTTACAATTTGACTATCTACTTCGCCTATAATAATATTTATTATTGGTGCATGCTGTAGACTTACTGGCGATTTTCCGATTACAACAATCTTAAATTTTTGGAATTCGTGGAACATTCTTCATTTTGATTTAAATGACTTTTCGCGGCCTTCAAGTTCTTCCGGAAAATGATTTGTACCAGACGTTAGAATAGATGATAAACATTTTTTACGAATAATTTATATCAAATTTTACTTTCCACGACACCCCGTTTCCGGAAATACGAAGTTAAATCGCAAAACAAGGCGTTGCATTACATTCATTTTGCATTCCCAATAAAATATATATTTTCCGTAATTGAAGTCGTCGATGAATCCATTTCTATTAGTATTAAAGTGTATAATGCGCTATTTATTTCAACACATAAGTATTTAGAGATCACATAAAATCGAAGTAAAAAGAAATTTGTTAAAATTCTTATATTTTATTGTCGTATTTGGTAAGGAATTGAATCCAATGCTCAAGGTCTTTTTAAATTAAATACAAAGGTAGTAGTACAATTTTGCGTTTTTTGAATTGTAATCCATAAATATGGTGGGAGAAATTCCACATTTGAATAACAATAAAAATAGAATAGGATTGATTCGGTACTCTGGATTTGATTCAAGTATTCTAGAATAGCAAATTATTCTATATTGCCCATTCCTACAACCAATGAAAACTGTTTTATGTGTTTGACTGACCATCTACACTGGTACATTCAACACTTTCTGGCTATTCAAATACAATTATATTCAAGTTAGAAATTAAGAGCCTGATGTCGGTTTCGTTCTTGAAAAATGAGGTTGTTTGGGCAATCACGCAATGGATATAAGTGGAAACAATTGTTTTTGACTTTGACTTTTGAAAAGAAAAAAATCAAGGGTATTACCGTGTTTCCTCGAAAATAGAACCTAGCCTAAATTTGTAAAATTATTTCAATATAAGACCTCCCTTTAAAATAGGACCTAGTCGATAGCGCGACCTAGCCGGAAACACGGTATCTGATGAAACATCAACGAATTTTCTCGAGATAAGATTAGTAGTATTCTTTTGGCTACAGCTACACTCTTACGTAACATAGACCTCCTGTGCCACCTTTTCTTCATGAAGTTGTAGAATGCATGCTAGTTATACTTGCTTGTTTAACTTATTGGTGTAATTTTAATTCGAAATCTACATATGCTTGTGAGTCTCTGTTTTTCATTATTAGTAGTCCGACTGTTGAAACTAATAGCCTAGTGTATTTCTCTGAAGCTTAAAATATAAACGCAATTAGAAATCTCTGTCAGTGGTCTCAGAAGTCTCACTGATACAGCATTAGAAAAGTAATCAAATTTTTTTGTCGGACTAACATTTTATTGAAAAGTAACTTGATACCTGTTTAAACGGTTTATTACCGTGAATTGGTGGAAAGTGTTGGTTGGAAAGTAGCAAAGCATTGTTAAAGGTGAATGAATTTTAGGTATATTGCGTTTTCACGGTTTGGGAGGATTTTTTTTCCTCCATGCTCTTTACATATACTTTTAATTTTGAAATGTCAGTCGTATGTTCTCACAAATTTCGACTGGCACGCGGAAGAATTTTGTTATTGAATTAAGTCGATTTGGGCACGCAAGCCGAAAAGAACCACCCCTGACCTAGGGTGTAACAGATCATATCAAATGGGTCAGTTTAATAATATTTCAAGCTCTTAAGGTCTATGTTACAACTTAACACCGTATTATATAGAATGCTATTGTTGCAATTGATCGAGCTGTGGGCAGTGACATTATGGATTTATGGGTCCTAAAAATCTTGCCTCCCCTTGCCATTTCCTTCATTATATTCATGCTGAAGAGTGACATCCTTGTTGCCATCATTATACGTAACGTAAAGCTTCTTTCGGTTAACTGATGAAATGACGTGAAAACTCCATAGAGCTCCAAGCGGTTAGAATTTAAAAATTTGAGCCGCAAAACCATAAGCTGCATTGCAAAACCCGTAACGTACAGTCGTCGATTTTCTGCGTCTTGTGGTTTGATCGCACCGGCAAAATTACGAAGGCTGTCAGAATGATGTCGAAAGCAAAACCTCTCAGTGGCGCACAGAAACGCAGAAGCACGTATGAAAAAAATCAAAGCAACGAAGATAAACGGCAAATTTCAGGTTACCATTGCCTTTTAATAGCGACATGTTATGCTTTTTGACGAAATAAAAAAAGCGTTGTTTTAGCTTATGTCCGAGAGTTTTTAGGGTAATTTCCACGAAATATTTTTGCGGGGGGGGGGCACGAGAGTCTTGCTACGCCACTAGCCTCTATATATGTCGAATCAAGTATGGGAATACAGACAATTTGTATATAACTGAGATACTTGACTATTACTTAGGACAGACAGGAAATTAACTAGCTTCAACCGCGATTCAAGCAAATGATTCAATTGACTCATCACTTACTAAAGTTTTCAACCTTAGTCAATCATCCGGCTTCCGTTATTAAGTGATTCAGAAAATAACAATGCCTTTACAATACTCATAATAAAATTACGATACAATGCTACTGTTGACTAGAATTTTTTTTAGCCAATATTTGAAGATGGTATAAATAGACGACTATCATTTACTTTTTACAAATAAAAAAAAAATCGAGTCTTATAATACACGATATCTCACCAGAAATTTTGCTGTTTCATTTAATTTAATCGAGAGCACTTTTTTCTGTATCGTTTGTTCGTCGATCTTATCAGCAAACCTAGTGATATCAGTGTTGATGCATGACGTCTGTGATCGTATATATTTGAGCATCATCTCCGCTACATCGTTAACTGTTTACAGGCAACTTTTGTTTTCGTAACGATATCAGAACAATGTAAGCACTACCACGAAGACACTGACAATGCACCTGTGTTGTTGTTTGACATAAGGTATGTAATTGACAATTCTATAAATAGCCACAAGTGAAGATTTCAAAAGCACTTGTCATTCTTGACAAAGATTTAAAGAAGTCAAGTTTTTCAAACAGCATAAATGTATATATATATATATATATATATTCACCAAGACTTCCAAAAGAAGATAATTGGCATTTACATAATGAAGCTATATTTCCATTAATATCAACACTATACACGCCATATAGGCGTGAACACACTTCTAGAACTTCAAATATAACAATATCTGAAATGTTACAATAGGACACACGTTTAGTGGTTTGGCTCTCATTTACAGGGTGACCCCAGAAATAAATTTCTAATAAAAAGAACATGAAGAAATTTATTTTACATGTGAACTTCTGTTTGTGTATGATTTTGTAACGATGTAATTAAACACTGGTGCACATGTGTTGCTGTTCGAAGAGATAAACAAAGATTTTTCAAACTATATCAATCAATCGTCAAATTTTTTCATGTTAAATATTCCTTCATATTTCCATTGAAACTTTCTTGATTTGCTGCATTATTTTTGCATATAGGTTCAATTTTGTATTTTATGCAAAATAACATTAAATAATGACGCAATAGTTTTTGTCATTAAATTCCTTTGAAACAATAAGCTATAACGATCAAGTGTTGTTTCTTGTTTGGACCATACACAAGGGCTAACAATACCGGCTACATGATTACTAATTACTATGGGGCAAGTTCTGAATATGTTTATGAAACAGGATAATTTTATATTTTTTAAACTAAAAATAAGACATTTTATATTGATCTACTTCTTTGTCTGCTTTACTTCTATTGGGTAATATGGAAAAATGATGGTTTTGTTTTTGTATTTCCAGACCATTCTTGTCCCGACTATTTTCCAAAAAGTAGAATTCTTCTCTGTTGCTGAATAGTAAAGATCGCCACTTTTCTCTGGGGCGACTACGTATCCATTATTAGATTTGCATTTTAAGCTCATTACACTTCCAATCCGATGCACTGTAAAATCCCTGAAAACAAATGAATATGGTTTAAAAATAAAATTACGAAAGTTTCCTTCATCACTACCAGACTTTCCTATAGGCAGGAAAACACCTAACTAGCGTAATACATATTTGGAATTTTGAGGGTGAAACGAATTCGGCACCTACACGAACATGATTGATGCAGTAACGTCAAGCCTTGCTTGAAAATGAAGAAATCGTCATATTGCAAACCTACTGGGTTATAGTTGATTGGGCACTGATAGACGCGAAAGTGCTTTTTTTAAGTTTGTACTGCAATTATCATATTAATTAGTTTCTCGGGACGTGAAAGAAGGCACTTCGCCGTTTACTTCCCGATGGGCGACAGACCGGGCAGGAGTTTTGAGTTGAGTTTTGTCTGTTTATGCCAGCCAGGATATATTTTAGAGCTTTTCAATTAGGGTCACAGTGAATATAGACGTGATATTTTGTCGATTAGAGTGACATTCAAGTAAGAAATGAATGGCTTTTGACATATAGACCTGAGTTCATTGCATCAATTCTTTTGTATACATTAATTCGCTTCAATATTATACAAATTTTAATTACAAAATTAGCCGCTTTGCCTGGTTTAGATCACAGAGAAAGCAGTGCTTTGTCTAGAAAGCACTTTTTATCTCGCAGTTGATGAATGATACTTACGCTGGGGCTGATCCAAACAATAGTTGACTGTTTGCATAAAAATTTCCGGCTGAAAATTCACAACTCAGATCACTGTCAGGGCTGAGCTGCCATTCCTGCAAAGTGCTGGTTTGTTGGACTTGGATTGGTGCGTTCATTCGTGCATCTTGGCACACCCATTTATTTGAAATGGTATCATTTTCAATTTCAACAAAATAGGAAGACAGCACACTGTAAAAATATGTAAATTAATATTTAATATTCAAATTAATATTTACTGGGAATATTATGAGAATTCGTTTATTCAGCAAGCATTTCCGTGCTGCACGTTATCAATATTCTTGATTATATCAACTTTCAAAAAGTAAATGACGTACGCTGTAATATCTTCGAAAGAAGGTGTAATGAACCATTCCATATCATCAGTAGGATTTTCAGATGTTGTCATTTCTAACTTTTCTCCGCTGTTACGTAAGTATCTATCACGTGAATTTTGAGCCCGCAGAAACATCCCAAAGTTTGGTTGAGGTAGCATATAAAAAAATCTACAAAATATGTAAAGTTACAATGTAAGTAATTTTCTGCAATATGTTGAGTCAACCTGAATTAGTATAAAACAGACATCTCGAGACTAAATCCCTTTGTTTGAATTAATTAAAGCACGGTTTGTAAGAAATGCAATTGGGTGAAATGATTTTTTTTTAACTCGGAAGCACGCTACTTGGAACTACAAGTTCAATAGATGCTGGACACTTTTTGTTTTTGTTTTCTCATAAATATTAATTATTTAGAGTATGTTAATGTCAGACAATTGTTTTTACCTACGGAGAGTTGCCTAAATTTTAGAGGATAAAATTTGCGGTACAAGACTACCATGGGATCCATGTGTTGAGTTTTCTGAAGTATTAAAAGTATCAATATACTTGAATAGGGAAGTAGAATATGTGAATTAATGATTAAAATTGTCAAAATTTTGAATGAAAATGGCAATAAATCTGAAATATTCATCGGCTAGGCAAAAATGAACTCACACGGTAAACCTAACTGGAGTTTTTGAGTGAAGATTATACTCATGTTCTCAACGATTATACTAGCCAGTCAGTTTGACTCTCAATTGCGTAAGGCATAAATGAAATGTTTATAATTCCTAGTTTATAACTAAAAAGTGTCAATACATTTATGAATCTAAATTTGCTTTACCTTCCTTTTCCGTTGTTCTGCGTGATGTCATCTAACTCTTCTAGAGTAACGTCATCGCTGTTGAAGCTATATGTGACGTACATCTTTTTTCCGTCAT
This sequence comes from Styela clava, assembly GCF_964204865.1. NCBI lineage: Eukaryota > Metazoa > Chordata > Ascidiacea > Stolidobranchia > Styelidae > Styela > Styela clava. The sequence continues at coordinate 26,922,497 of NC_135251.1, forward strand.
CTAATAAAATGTAAAAACTCCACAAGGCTTCATTATTTAATCTCTCAAGCCCCCAACCTTCCGTTACGCTGGGATTTAGTTGTACAGGTATATTGTCATGCAAGGATCTGTTTTGTGATATCCATTTTCTTCCGTCTCTGTCACCTATTTCAAACTTGAAGTTGATCGGATCGTTATCATTTGTTATCCCTGCACAATGTGATTGCATAATCACAATATTCTTTACACAGATGTAGCTACAGATTATGATTTCTGATCACATATTTAGAATATATATATAGAGTATATTTGTGTCTCACAAAAGGTCATATAAAAATAATCATACTAAGCACAAATTTTAACTGTTCTTAGAGAGCCTCTATGATGTATGTTGCTTTGTACGACATTAACCCATGTACTAGTGATTTTATCATTCATTTGAAACAGGGGTTTGCAAACCCCCAGGGGTTCACGAGAAGATTTCCAGGGGTACTTGGATGGAAGTCGAGTTTTTGTGTGTGTGTGTGTGTGTGTGGTTTGTTTCTCAATATCCTTCAACAAGGAAAACTAAGTAACTACAAGATGAAAATGCATGCCAATTAACACTCAGCTTAGATTTTTCCTGATCTAACGCTGTTGTGTTTATGACGCAACAATGTGAACTTGAGAGAGATACCAAGAATTCATTAGTTAGGGGGAGGACAAAGACAATAACATCAACATGACTATTTAATTAAGTTACAGCAGTTGGTCAATGAATTGCCGTTGCAACAAATTATCAGTCAATACATCACAACTTTGTTTGGTGTCTGATTACTGGGGGTTCGCGTTGATTGCTTCGTGACTCGGGGGGTACTTAACAGAAAGAAGGTTGAAAACCCCTGATTTAAAAGATCAAACGAACTTTGAAAATGGTCAATTTCTCATAACGATTGCGATCGACTGATCGGTAATAAGGTTCTACACAAAAACGAATGAGCACTAAATGTGCTAATAACTGCACACACGCATACACAAAATTTCACCGCTGCCAATAAGAACTTTGTGGGTACATTATTATTAAAATCGACAAAGGGCGTGCCTAATTTTTAGTCGATAGTGTTGAAAATTCTTCAAGAAACCTTGCCAGTTATTATCCAAACAACGAAAAAGAAATATTCTCAAACCATGAATGTTACATAACTGTCCAAACCTCAGTATTTAAGTTACAATTTTCTCCAAACGCGATTCTTCGCTTGCTTAGAATTAGAACAAGTTGGGCATTTTATGTCACTGCTACCATTGCGAATAAAATTCATCACACTACTCTTGGAGTGAGACAATAACTTTCGCATACTGCATACTGCGTAAGTTATTGTAGGATCGTTTGTCAGTCTAGAGTCTAGACCAGTGTTCTTCAACCTTTTTTATTGTGGTATACCTTTTACAATTTTTCAAGGGCTTTGTATACCTCACAAATACCCATGTTTATTTAATAAGGCTTAAAAAGACATTGAATTTCAAGCACATATTGTACTGCAACATCATCATGCAATCTAATAGGCTAGTGTCCGCAAGTTATAAATTTGACTGACGGCCTCATCGTTAACTGGAATAATGTTCAACATAAATCAAACTAAGTACACGGCAGCCGAAATCACCAACCCAGTCACGTGACCGCATTATCTATATAATTTGTGATGTAACAATGTACTCACGTCGGTTCTTTGCGTAATGTCATTTTATATTTCATTTGCGCAGCGTTTGCATTGTTGTCTTCACTTGAATATTTTATAATTTATTATATCATAATTTAGAATCCCCAACTTAGGCTGTACACCCTTCGTATACGCTTTATCAGTTGTATACCCAAATTATTGTTCGGTATACACTTGGGTATACCGTATACCCGGTTGAAGAGCACTGGTCTAGACCCGCGATATCCGGCACGTCATTTTTAAACCTTGCCGGAGGAAAAACTGGCATTTGTTACGTCATAATATGCTTTATCGGGCTCGCCCAGACTCAAATACAGTGTATGTGTATATTCTATATTGTATTTTGCGCATGTAAAGTACAGTATTCTTCCTGTTGTAAAGCACACAACTGGTTTGGGGCAATTTTGGGGGGTATTTCAATAAAATTCACTCAACATCAGACGCGATCGACTGCTCGAGACCTGGCGTGTTAGCCACCCCTGCTATCCATCAAATAATAAATTCAATTTAGAAATACATATATTAAACTGGAATGATTTCGTTGCGAAAGTTTCGAATCATTCGCCTGAAAGATATATATATATATATGTTACAAATTCAATTCGAAAGCTTAAATCTTGGAATAGTTCTAAAAAATCTTCATCGCTGATGGTCAAACATTTAGACTAAAATCTACGTTTACACATATAAGCTATGCTATACTTCGTCTGAGGATGCAAGCAAATTGAATGTGAAAGGAATCTTTATTCTAAGTGAGGTAGCCTCGCCTTATTTGTAGGTAATGAAGATTTATGAATACAACATCAGAAATATTCACAAGTCACTGTATTAAAAACTGACGCTTCACCGCGAGTTAAAACAAGATTGCTCCCTAGATCGAAATAATCAGGTGAATGGGGCCTAAGTACAGATATCAGTATGCTGCGCAGTTTCTTGGGTTTTGAAATTCCATCGTCAAAATCAAGCGCCTCGTGTTCACTGAATGCAAAAGTTACCAACTGTCAAACTACATGTTCACGATCAAGCCCTATTGCAATTAGCCTGCTGCAAATATTTTGAATTAGCTGTAATCTTCATCTATCTCGATGGTTATCATATTTTCATTTACCGGCACCCTTTTACAGCACTCTATATATTATCATCAATCCCCAGTAATGAACAAAATAATGAACTCATAAACGAATTCATAATAAATCCCATTAAAAACGAGTAGACGAATCATACATAGATCGTGGAGTTTCAAATGAGACAAGCGAGCTTGAGATCTTGAACCAAATTTTGAATTTTTGGAGATTTTTTTGTCCGAAACGGTCTCAAATCACCCCGTTTGCTGTAAGAAAGGCGTTTTCTTTGTTTCGATAGTAATTGCGTCGCGGATAAAAATCTACTAAATAAGATGCGGGAACTGAAATAATCCATGGTTCTACTTTAAAATGAGAGGTTTTGCCAAATGATTTGCACACAAATATATCACTTACTGTATATCTTTTGCAAAATTCATTCTGGTTTCGCCGAAATTCTAAAGTTTCAGAAATGCGCTACCGCCCTCGCGGGTTTCGCTCCCCAATTTGCCTCTTTCTTCGCCCAGGGAGCAATTTCATATCTGGAAACAGAACTATCAACATCATTAGGTTGTGAAACATAACAAGATGTTTTTTCGTCATTGGAAACAGTCGTAAAAGATAATATTACATCGTGTAAATATGCAATTATCCCGTCTCGACTCTATTCTATTCATTGCCCAAAAAATATACTCTTTAGGGACTCAACCTGCACGCGAATGAATCGCGTGACAATTGTCATACGTTCGAAAAAAAGTGAGGAGGAGTAATGTGCAAAAGATAATATTATTTAACGGAAATATGCAACTATATCCTGTCTCGACTCTATTCTATTTATTGCCCACAATATATAATCATCTTTATGGAATCAACCTGCACGCGAATGAATCGCGTTACAATTGTCATATACTCGAAGAATAAGCTAGGAGCTATTTCGGCTTAATTGTTTCATGTATATAAATCACAACATTGTAGTACCAATGAGCATCACAACGATGAAATATTGTTTATACTTTAGTTGATTCAAATAGTAGTTTTTTCACTTCCTGCATATTGGATATTTTGCGATTGCGCTATCCAGTAATTGCAAGTTTTTACTAGTTTATAAAATAAATGAGTAAATATATAATTACCCACGTATAGAACGTTGAAATAATAAATTTAATGCTGTAATGTGTAAGCGTAAACCTTCCAATGAAGTAACTTTGAACAATGAACCTCTAAATTGAATATATAACAACAGAGAAACGATGAAATTTATGGACACAAACGCCAATGAATCAGACTGATACATTTGTTTTTATGTACTTTCATAGGTACTCTGGCCTTCAAAGACGCAGGGGGGGGGGGGACGATATTTATAAAATGAATGAAAATGAGATTTTATCCTAAATAAAGAAATAAATTGAAAATGTGAAAGCATATATATAACACGTCAATATAAAGAAAAAGTACGGCTTATCTAACTGAGCCATCCCCTCAAAGAAATATAAAAAATGCATAAAAAATGACAAATATAAAATTGTAGCGAAGGGCTGGCAAACTCGGCGATGGGTTCTGAACAAAGAAATGTAACTGAAATATAATTACCGCTTGCCTTTTCCTATCAACCTGGGAGAAATTCTGAAACAATGATAGTTTCGATAGGAAAAATTTGATCAAATTATTAGATTAAATTGGAAATGATCAAACTGATAAATCTCCGCAGAAAGGTGTTGCAATAACTGCAAATTAAAATTGAGATAACTAGGACAAGCGGTATACACTAATAAATATATGGCATATATGTGGTCCCAAGCTCATCGCCGTAAGTTTGTGGAGGCATGTGGTGGAGAAAGAATGAAATACAAACAAACCAATTTGGGCCGCTGGATCAGTGGACTTTATTTTATTTATTTTTATATATATATTCATTATTATATAAAACACAGTTGATCGATACCTCTACAATAACTACAACATTATTAATCACTAATCATAGAAAGTACATAACCGCAATTCATCATATAAAATAATCAATTAATGTGCATACATCATAAAATTTTCCATTTTTATCATATTACTTTATTTTACCATTTTTATATGCAATGAACCGTTCAATTTCCCTTACTTCATACAGGATGGAAGTGCTTAACCAATACTGTTTTCAAGCAATGCTTGAAGGAAAATTGAGCTCAAATTCATATGTTCTAAACTAAAGCATTTACATTTAACATTCATTCGAAATGTATTTAAAAACTGGTATTTCTGTAAAATGTGCTTTTTGATTGGAAAATGTCAACTTTTGATCAACCTATATGGTACAAAAAAAGTATTTCTTATGCCAGAAAACAATTTTTTATCAAATCTTGGTATGAACATGGTATAAAAGCAGTAAGACACTTAGCAAATGTGGGTAGTTTGTTTACTTATAGAGAGTTGACTAAAAAATATGGCATGCAATATAGTGATGAAGAGTATGTAAATTATTATCGCATCACTGGAGTTTTACCTGATGATTGGTTATGCAATATTGGAAACTGTATTTATTCTAGTGTATTGAGTGACCCTGAAGAGAACATATATCATTTTATTTCTGAAACATTTGAATCAGGAAAAGGGAATAAAAGTAAATATGAAAAGTTGAACCTGATCAAATTTATATCCCCTGATGAATCGAGAAAAAATGGGCAAATCTGATTTTTTTAGAGAGTGATTTTAGTTGGAATAAATTGTATATGGATATCCTTTATTGTACTATTGAAACTAAATTGCAAGATGTTCCATGGTGCCATAGTACTAAACGATAGATGGCATAAATTTAAACTTGTTTCATCAGAGTTATGTAAATTCTGTCATTCTAACGTTGAAAATCCTAACCATTTTTTCTATGACTGTATAGTTGTGCTACAGTATTGGGAATCTCTGAACATGTGGATATATTCAAAAACTGGGATCAATTTTAACTTTTCAGTGGACTTCATTTAATGAGCGAAGGGCTCAAACGACTCAGGGAAACCACTAGTGGGAATCAACCGGCCGGGCCAATATAATTACGAAACACTCACGCGAACTCGCAAACACATCAATACAAGCCAAAGAGGAAGAATAAGATAAGACAAAGTAGAATGAAGTGTCAAGAAAGAGAGCGACGTCAGAAGTCCGCACCAGGCCCTCCCGATGCAATGGGAAACCCCGGGTGGAGTCCCTAACGCAGTTACGGGAGACCGCCGTAGCGGCACCCCCGGCCACACTCAACGCACGAATAGCTGTCTGGTTCCCCGCGGCATAACTGCCAAGGGAACCAACCACAAATGCGTGGAACTCCACCATCTTGCCAGTGACAAGACCAATGGAGCAACATAACTCTTCATACTTTGAGTGCTTCTGTCGGGCCGCATCATCTATGTCACCCTCATCGTTGTCAAATGGGCACACAACATCGAGAACTACGACCCGAGATGTACCGATTTCCTTAGAAATCAAGTCGGGCCACAGCATCTAGCTGTTCTCGCGATGCGCTCTCGACGAACTACGTTGACATCGCGTTTAGAAAACCTAGCTGGAGGTAGGTGAGCCAAGATCTTCTCCTGCACTGAATCATGCTTCACCTTGATAGTATTTATCATCGGGCGTCATTGATTCAGCACATGGAGAAGAGTCTCGTTTGCGTAACCACATTTACTACAAGTCGCCCATGGTTCCGCATATTCCGGTAACCACCTGCGAATGGACCGCAGCGGCAGAAGATTTAATCGAGCTTTCAAAACCTACGAAATCTCGAACTGTGCGAGAGAGGCAGAAGCGGACAGAAAATGGTTTAAGCAACTAAACCGGGAATGACAGGAAACTGTCTTTCCTTAGTCCCACAGTTCGTCCACCGACTCAACCAACGGGTGTTGGACACATGGTGCAACACCCGAGTTATTTTCTTGCCTCTCTCGATCGGGAAATTGTTAGTGGTTATCGTAAAACTCCCTTCCGAGGGGATACCCCAGCAAAGGCCGATACGGCGACTCATAGGGCGCAGTTGGCCCCAAAGATCACCAAACAGGCCGATGCGTCGCCCATCTGGCTCAGAGGAGTTTTCACAATTGAGAAAGACAATTTTCAGAGCCCGTGTCGTCTCCGGGACTCGGTAAAGCTTTGGCAAAATCTCGTCCAGCTTCACGTGCAACATTTGAGACGCCCAGACCCCCGGCTGCAGCCGTGGAGTGGAAAAACGGCTGACAGCTCCAGTCTGGTAACCACAAAATGGTTCTTATCAGACGGCGGATGCTAACATTTAGCCACTCGAGATCGCGCCCACGGAAATACCAAATTCGTAGTTAGAAGAAGAGTCTTGGTAGAACAAACCTCTTCAGCACCAACAGCTGTTGGAACCGAGCGATATCAGAAGATCCTCCAAATATAGATTAAAATTTAATTCAAAACATCACTCTGTCCGACGATCCGGTACCCCATGCTCTTGTCGACTTATCTCCAGAAGTCATCCCGGCTGAGAACAGCAACCTTGCCATTATTGAGATAGAAAATCTCACTGCCCCTGACCATCGTGCCTTCCGAAGGAACCAAGGTAGGAAAACGGCATTTGGTTGAATGGTTTGAATTGCATTCCGGACCATCGCGCAAACTCTTCACGTATTGAGAGTTGCACCTCCAGCTGTTGTTGCGACGACGCACACAGAGCAGAACCCTATGCGTAGCCCTGGCCGTTGATGGTCACATCCGGCGCACATCGCAATTGGTAACTGACGTCCGACAAACCTTTGACCCCCCGGGAGAACTTCCATCACCATGTAAAAACTGATTGCCAAGCGAGACCATTCTTGATGGACTCTCCTACAAGATGGAATAGGGGACATGTCGCCATCGATAGTTTGAATGGTGAACACATTATCCCTGTAAACGTCAACATCCATTTCCAACATAAGGTTGCAGGACTCCGAGAATGGCACCATGCCCTCCCGACCCAAAAGCAGTACGCTAATGTTTTCTGGCATCCGCAGTGATCGAATCAAGCATGAAAACATGCTCGAAGACGCGTTCGAAAGAAACGAAGCCCTTCTGTTCTGGAGAAATCACCTTTTTCCTAGCTGCCCAAGACTCAAGACGACGAGCAATCACGGCTGCATAGATTTTATACAGCGTGAGGCAGATCGCAATGGGTCTCCAGTTCCCGACGCCATTTATATTGTCCTTCAGGTCCTTAGGAATAAGGGTTATCCTAGAGCAGGGGTCGGCAAACTGCCGTCCGCGGGCCAAATGCGCCCTCGAACGACCCGACTTTTAATGCATAAAACAAAGTTGATATTAAATCTATTATTGTCTCAATTAGGATTTATAGGTTGTGAGTATAACTTAAGTCTATAATAATTTTTAATATTTAAATGTTTGGGAAACGGAGGGGAATTTGCGAAAAGGGTCGAACATTCCAAAGTGCTTGAAGGGAAAAATATTTTTCATTCTTACGCATTTCAAAACCAGTTTGCTTGATATGCCAAATCAGCATCGTTGTTATTAAGGGGTTTAATGTTAATTATCATTATGAAACGTGTCTTCGACAATACGAAATTTACGACGTACCGCGGGACAACAAAGTTGGCATTTGATTTTGACGGTGACCGTACATTTGAACCCACGTACATTTGAATCCATGCGTACATCCACGGGTTCAATCTATATGCGGGTTCTAAAACCCATGGGTTAGGGTTAGTATGGGTTTAACTATCCGTGAAAATCCGTGAAAAAAAAATTCCATAGGTGCAATAGCATACAGGTGCAATTGTCATGGGTTCAAATGTACGTGGGTTCAAATGTAATGGAACCGATTTTGACGCTTCGGCCATGACACAGAAACAACACCATCCTTCACATTGATAGTAAGTGAATAAGAACAATGTATTGCTTGATAATATATTGAAAAAGGCCACATACACGTCCAATTGTGGCAGGCTTTCACACAGTAATAGAAGTACAAGTGCCCCATGATTTTGAAGTTCAATGTTCGCAAGCGGGATGTTTATAGTTGGCCTGCGAGTACATAAAGTTTGCCGATTCCTGTCCTAGAGGAACGACCTGAACTTAAAATACGTCGAGAACTTCTGCAGATTTCGAAGAGCTTGAAGAGAATTTCACCTCGTTGATCAATTTTTCTCCAAAATCCATAGGTGAACCATATGGTTCCGGACCCCCTCTGGTCCCGGGGAAGTGCCGATTAAAATCGATAAGTAAAAACGGTGCAATAACGCCGTCTTCGCGTTCTGAATATTCAAGCTGGGATTACCGTGTTTGATATCTGCCGCAAACGCGTTTGCGGGCTCTTTGCGAGAAAACACAAATACTGTATAATCATGCGAGACAGATTTATCACGCGTACCGAACCGGCCGTGAGCTAACTATATTCAGTAAACTATGCTCGGTGCGGGTTCAGTTGATCGTCGTCATGTTTTGTATTTATGCTTCCAAGCATACTTCATGCGGCTTCTTGTTTTTGGCCTGTTTTATCGTGTATGTTGGTACTCAGTGCTCCTGATATGAATGCAAAAAGAACTGACGAAGAAATAGCGAAGGAGATGATGATAATGAAAGCGAGCAAAAATGAATATATCAAGGGACATTTCATAATTATGCAGCTATAGGTACAAAATCAGTGTTTATAGGACTGTCAGTGTGTTGTTTGACAGTTTGGGACCTTGTCTGTTCGGAGTTTGTTCCATGTAGTCTACATGCTGACATATAACATAGCTAGCCTATACAGGAATTGAGGCTCGTGTATTGTAATGGTATGCAGTGAAAAGTGCGAAAACTCAATAACTTCAAACATAGAAATAGCCTATGTGTACCCAGATCGGCAAAAAAAAAGTCATGTCACATATTTTAATGAAGGGATTTTATTTTCAAAATATGGCATTCTGAAATGCATATCATTATAGTAATCATATAGCGGAGTTAATGACTTCATACCTAAATTTTTTACAGATAGGAAGTATACTTGTCTGTAGGTTCTGTTAAGTGTCATTAATGTCAAATTGCTGATTTCCACAAATGGTATTACAGTATACAACCAACTGTATACCCGCACATCATTGATTCACCAACAAAGTTTAAGCATTAAATTACAGCATTTGAAAGCGATAAAAAATGACTTGACTTGATTTGACCCAGCTAAATAGTGATGCTTCTGCAATGTAGTATAATTTAGAAGATAAGTGCTAAGTTTTGTATTTCATCGGAATGGCCAACACTGTATACTTATCTATTCAGAATAAGCTCTGAAAGAATATTTTAAATGTGGAATATATATATTCCAAACTGTAAACAAATTGGTGCTTGGTTGGTGCCAAATTTAGGGCTCAAAATCAACAATTTTCAAATTAAATCATTTGAAAATTTTCCTAATCAAAGAAACTACTATATCGAATATAATAAACCTCTAATATGTTTGAACATTCAATTTGTTTTGTAATCGAATTTAGTCGATTTTGGCACGCAAATCGAAAAAGGTTGCCTACCCCTCCCGCAGGGTGTAACAGATCGTATCAAAGAGGTCAGGTTCATAATATTTCAAGCTCTTAAGGACCATGTTACAACATTAACACCGTTTATTTGGAAAGCTATTGTTGCAATTGATCGAGCTGTTGACATTGATATAAGTCATACAAAATCTGGCCCCCTAGATAAAAGAGACCACTTTTTCTTTTATTGCTTGTTCGTCGATCTTTTCAGCAAACCCAGTGATAAGTGATATCAGTGCTGATGCGTGTTTTTCTTGGTCGTTTATATTTGAGCATTATTTCCGCCATATCGTTAACTATTCAAAGGCAATTTTTGTTTTCATCACAAGTTCGAAACAATGTTCTACTATCAATAAGACACTGGCAATGCGCCTGTGTTGTGTTTTTTATATGAGATATGATAATATATAATTGACAATTCTACAAATAGCCACAGATGAAGATTTTGAAAGCACTTGACAAAGATAATTGCCATATATATATGCTGATGCCATTGCTGAAGCTATATTTCCATCAATATCAGCACTATACCCTCCATATCTGCGTGAACACACTTCTAGAACCTCAAACATACCAATAACATACTAAGATGTAACAATAGGACACACGTTTGAGGGGTTTATCTCTCATTTACAGGGTGACCCCAGAAACAACTTATCAATACACTATGTACCAATACCTAAAGTTGTGGAATCGGTCGTCAAATTGTTCATATTTTCAATAAAACTATTTGGATTAGTTGCATTATTTTTTCATATAGCTTCAATTTTGTATTTTATGCAATGTAAAATCACATTAAATTATGACTTCGCACTTTTTGTCATTAAATTCCATTGAAACAATGCGCTATAACAATCAAGTGTTGTTTCTTGTTTGGACAATGGCTGGCAATATAGACTGCCGCTACACGATTACTAAGTACGTCACGATGGCAAGTTCTGAATTTGTTTTTGAAACAGGGTAATTTTATATTTTTTAAACTAAAAATAAAACAGTTTTAATTGATGAGTTCATCTACTTCTTTGCCTGCGTTACTTCTATTGGGTAATATGGAAACACGGTGGTTTTGTCGTTGTGTTTCCAGGCAATTCTTGTCCCCACTATGTCCCAAGCAGAAGAATTCTTTTCGTTTGCTGAATAGTAAAGATCGCCGTTTCCCTCTGGGGCAACTACATATTTATTTTTAGAATTGCATTTTAAATGCACACCTCTTCCAATCTGATGCACTGTGAAATCCCTAAAAATAATAATAAATGTGGAGTTTGAAAATAAAAATTATAAACGCTTCCGTTTTCATTATCAAACTTTCATAGGCAGAAAAACTCTAGTAATACATATTTGTGATTTTGAGTGTGAAAATGAACGGCATCTACACGAACAAGATTGATGCAGTGGAGCCTTACTTGAAAATGAGCAAACCCATTGGGTTATAGTTGATTGGGCATTGATAGGCGCGCGACAAGGTGGGTACATGGGAGGGATCTTTTTTAAGTTCGTACTGCAATTATCGTACTAATTGGTTTCTCGGGACGTGAAAGACTGTACTTCGCCGTTCAATCCCCGATGGGCGACCGACTGGACAGGAGTTTTTAGTTGAGTTTGTCTGCTTATGCCGTTTGGATATATTTTAAAATTTATCAAACAGGGTCACAGTGAATATGATGTTTTGCCGATTAGAATGACATTCAAATAAGAAATGAGTAGCTTTCGACATATAGGGCTGAGTTCATTGCATCAATTCTTCTCTTTTTACGTTAGGTCGCTTCAATATCATACAGATTTTTATTATTATTACAGAATTAGGCGTTTTACCTTGTCTAGATTACAGATAAAGTTTAGAGTTTTAGTTTAAAGAGCACTTTTTGTCTCGCAGTGAATAAATGATACCTACGCTGGGGCTGATCCGAACAATAGTTGACTGTTTGCATACAAATTTCCGACTGAAAATTCGTAATTCAGATCAGGACCAAAGCTGAGCTGCCATTCCTGGTGCGTACTAGTTTGTTGGACTTGGATTGGTGCGTTTATTCGTGCATCTTGGCACATCCATTTTTGTGAACTAGTAGCATTTTGAATTTCAACGTAATAGGAAGAAAGCATACTGTAAAAATATGTAAATTAATATTAGAGATTTTGGTACTCCTGAAGTATTCGCACCAAGATGTCGCATAACCTAAACCCTAACCTGGTACACAACCTGAGTTCAGGTTGTGCGCCATCTTGGTGCACATACTTCAGGAAGTCCGAGATTTTTATATTTACTGGGAATATAATGAAACTCTTTCTATTCAGCAACCATTTCCATGTTGCGTTATCAAGATACTTGATTATATCAACTTTCAAAAAGTAAAATGACTCACATTGTGATATCTTCGAACGAAGGCGTAATGAACCATTCCATATCATCAATAGGATTTTCAGATGTTGTCATTTCCAACATTCCTCCGCTATTACGTAGGTATCTATCACGTGCATTTTGAGCCCGCAGAAACATCCCGAAGTTTGGTTGAGGCAGCATATGAAAAAATCTACAAAAAATATACAGTTATAATTGGGCTTACCATATTTCTGAAGCAAAAGTACGGGACAGTGCAAATTGAACAAGCCAACCTTTGTTCGATGCCGAGTATCATAGTAATAGTTAAAACTTTCTCGCTGCCATTTTGGGTAGATTATGGGCAACAAAATGAGCTGTAAATCCTATTGAAAAATACCCTCCATTGGATTTTGCTACAAATATTAGGATTCGTTCTTCAACTCGTTAGAAAACTTTCACTCTGTTGGTATACCAATAATATTGAGAATATTTGTGAGCATATCGCTGGAGGGGATATTTTGAACCCCGACTGTTTGCATTAATACACAGGGCGCATTTTTTTTTTTGTATGTTTGTTTTTGGGCGCAGAATTTTTGATCAATTAACACAAATAACTTGAAGTTTTTATTCATTACTTATCGATCTCGATCGATAAAGTATTTTTTATCTCTACTTACAGATACCATTCCTATTATCTACAATCCAGTAATTCCCAACAAGAAGCTCATGTGTCCCGTGGATCGATCGGAATATTTTGGGGGTTCATGAGCTATAAAAACAAAACAGCGAAATTGATCCCATTTTTTATTGTGTTTTAGCTTTCATAAACACGACACAATAAACCAGATTACGAATTAACACAGAATCTAGCTCACGTGAACAAACATATATATAGTTATAACCTTTCAAAACTTATTCTATTTGGGTACTCCTGTAGTATGCGAAACAATGTGGCGGACACCGGAACGTAGTTTTTAATAGAAGGTCATACTCATTAGTTTAACGAATCATTAAACTAAGCCATGTTGACGGGCCAGTCAGTACATCTTGCGTGATGCAGAAAGGAAAAGTTTATAATTTCTTGTTTTATACTTAAAAACTGTCAATAAATTTAAAAATCAGTATTTGCTTTACCTTCCTTTCCCGTTGTCCTGCGTGATCTCATCTAACTCTTGTAAAGTAACGCCGTCGCTGTTGAAGTTATACGTAACGTACATCTTTTTTTCGTCTTCTGATAAAATGTAAAAACTCCACAAGGCTTCATTATCTAATTTCTCAAGCCCCCACCCTTCCGTTTTGTTGGGATTTAGCTGTACAGGTATATTGTCATGCAAGGATCTGTTTTGTGATATCCATTTTCTTCCGTTTCTGTCACCTATTTCAAGCTGGAAGTTCTGATCGTTTTCATTTGTTGTTCTCGCACAATATGATTGCATGATCACAATATTCTTTACATAGATGTGCTCACTAATTATGATTACTGATTAAATTTTGAGTATATTTGTGTATCATAAAAGGTCACAGAGAAATAAACACACTAAGCACAAATTTGAGCTGTTCTTAAATAGCCCTTTATGATGTATGCTGCTATGTACTGCATTAACCCACGTACTAGTGAGTTTATCATTCATTCAAAAGCTCAAACGATTTGAATATCCCAATCAAAGTTCATACTACGTACACAAAATTTGGTTCACGGTTGTTTTCGCAGAAATCAAATAATAAATTCAATTTGGAAATATATATAATAAACTGAAACTGCAGAGGTTTTGAATGCTTCGCCTGAAGAAGATATATATCAAAAATTGATTTCGAAATTCTAAAGTCTGGGAATAATTCTAAAAACTCTTCATTTCTAATTGCGAAACATTTTGACTAAGTTTTACGTTTACACAGATAAGCTATGCTAAGGATGCAAGCAAATTTAATGTGAAAGAATATTTATTCTCAGTGAGGTAGCTTTCGTCCTTTTTGTATGTATCAAAGATTTATGTATGCAACACCAGAAAGATGTATAAGTCCCTGTATTAAAAACTGACGCTACATCGTGAGTTGAAACAAGATTGTTCCATAAATCAAAATAATCGGATGAATGGGGCGGGGCCTAGCTACTGTAATTTCTGGCTCTAAAACTTACTTTTATCTAGAAGAATTCACTCACGTACTCGGTTCCATTAGATTCAATTATCGGGGTTTTCTTCGTACATCACATTATAAGTTATATCTGTATATACAGAGAGGAGGTAGTTGAATCTTGATGAATGGGTGTTATTTCAGTAATCGAATACTATTGAAAACATTGCTTGTTATGAATACATGTGCGCTGACGCAAAGGCGAGAACATTCGTTGACGCCACTTTGGCAATTTAGGATGGTAACGCAAACCTTCGAAGGCTGGAAAAATACTATCTCAGGCCCTACGTCTCAATTAATTTGATAGAGCGCTTGCAAAATAGCCAATATCCAAAAAATGAAGTACCGTATATTCTCGTTTTACCGCCCGATCTTCAATAATGGTCCGTTTGAATAGCCGCATGTGTGAACAAAACATAAAAATAAATAAGGGCCGGAGCTTTGAATACCCGCCCCATGTAAAAGCTGATTTTCAGTGGTAGAGAACAATATGAAATAAGGAGCGCTTTTGTCACAACGCTGTTGAATTTTAAGCGCTGGTAGATAACACTCACGTCTTAGGCGTCCAATTACATACCAGATAGCATTGATTACGTGACACCGTGGTTCTCAAACTGGTAGTCGCGACTCCCAAATGCGTCTTTTCAATATTGATAGGGCGTCGCAAAACTTTTTTCCTTTTGCGGATTTGTACTTGCGGTGCGTAGAAAAAGTCAAAATTTTGTTATTCTGTTTAAATCATACTTGAGAACTGGAAATGACAATATTTTAGTTATTGTAACGATCGATCTTATCTATATATATATATTTTTTTTATATATTTTTGTGTATAATTTTACTTTAAAAATAACAATCGCCCGTGCTTGAATAAGATCCCGGTTAGTGAGTTTGGTTAAAAAAGTATGGGCCCGGGCAACAAAACGAGCAAATACGGTAATTGATATTCATCATGAGCATTACAGGTTACATTGATGAAATATTGTTTATACCTTGGTTATTTCGAATATCAATTTCTTCACTTCCTAAATATTGGATATTTCGCGCTAACCAGTTAATTGAATGTTTACAAGTTTTTACTTTGACTCATTATAATTCTCAAAGAAATATGAATAGCCTATGGACATGAAAGCCAAAACAAAATATGTTATTCACAATTTCCCCGAAACCATATCCTGAACCAAGCTCCAACGGGCTGGCCATATCCATGGGTTTAGTGTAGTTTACTACCACAAGTACTTCTAGTGAGCGTGTCGTAAATATTCTTTTGCATATGTCATTTCACACCTCAACCTAACTGGGCCATCTAAAAAATATGTCACTACACCTGATTGCTTGTCGTACTCGCACCAAAACATTTCCGGTAAGCGAGCAACGATTTCGAATCAAAGAGGAGACAGCCATCACGCTTGGTGGGATACAAGAACCGTGCTTCGATGAGTAAAAATAGCGAAATTCAGGGTCAAATATCAGATCTCATAGAATTCACAAGAAATTCATGAGTATTTAAATTTCTAGCGATGATAACAATTTTTAATAAAAAATTTAAAATCAATCGTAAAGTTGGAACGTGAATTCCAATCCACTCAACGTTATTGCAGTGGAGTCCTATTCGCACCCGCCTTGAAGAATTATGCGCAATCTCCCAGCTTCTAGTAACTGCACAACCAAAGTAAAGAGGCAACGAGATCCTTAGAAAACGAACTGTATTCATCAATCTCCACATATGGGTAAAATGTAGCTACGGCACAAAAACTTGAAAACAAACGATAAAACTAATTTATAACGACACGGATGCACTATGAACAAGCAATGAAAGAATGACAAAATAGCATTCACAATGACAAGCTATAATAACCAATACTAAAGAGGACCTAACTGAGCTAAATTAATATAACAGATTTCACGAAACCCGCACCCCTAATGTAAGCTATATCCAAGACAAATATCAATACTAAACGACACTTTCGCAATCCCACAATGCCGTATAGAACAAAGTATCAGGGAAGCGTTATCTCAAAACCCGAGGAAAAAGGTTCACTCCCTATATCTTCACTATGGCGCAATAATGAGTCACCGTCAACAGGTAATAAAGATAATGAAGATACAACATAATTCGTCTGGGATTGTTAATATAATAGAGAAATATAAATGGACAAAAGTGTGAGGCGTGCGAGGTCAAATCTACAATTCCGGCCCCAGATAATTTAGACTTATATTTATCTCAATAAAAGAGGTGATCGAAGTAGCCGAACACAAAACATATAAGTAAACCAAAAAAAAAATGATGAATACGAAATTGTGCATGGAAAAATGTGAACAGTGTGAAATGTGGGGCTGGGAATTTCAGGGAAAACACTTTAACCGTTAACCGGGTAAAATTAACCGGTTAACCGCCGCGTGACGTTTGACGTAATAATTTATAATTTCAGCTTGTTACGTCACAATGCTTATAAAGCAATTTCGCGTGTTCTTATCCCGGTATCGCTTATTAAAATTATTCACGAATCGAGATAGTTTCATGATTACTCTGCTGCAAGAGATAGGCAGCGTGGTTCATGTGGAAGTATTTTAGAAAACCTGATTCCGTTGTTAAACGTCATTTATGTCACAAATTATCAGTGTTCGATGTGCAAATTTTACTTCGAGATATATCATATAAAGAAAAACGTCATCAACTGCGCACTTGTTGTATGACATTGAATATCCGATTTTGCAATGAAATCGGAATAAATATTTCGAAATCGGAAAATATATTTCGAAATCGACCGAAAACTGATTCTGAATTCATCATTGTCAAATTTCCATAATCAGCAAACTTGGTACTTCCATTATGCACAGTCCTTACCCACACAGTTAATAATATTCATTAAATGCCACATAAGATAAATTTGAGATGACGTAATTGTAATGTCCATGGAATACTGATATATTATATGTCTTATATTTGGTCTATGACGTAATAATATGAGGACATCTAGTGATCTAGTTTAGGCCACATGACAGAACATTCTAGAACTACTCTCGGTGAGCGACGGACGTATGTTGTATTTCTATTTACTTTCATGCAATATATTCTGTGAACAATTGAAGCCTGTGTTACTTGGATTCAAGACCTTGAATATTACATCTGGCGACGAGGAATATTTTAAGTCTCCAACATACGTGGAATACAGAAGCTCGTCGGGGGGAAAAGTTTGCTTTAAGTGCTACCGTAACGTTACTTACAGACTTAGTGTCACCGCTAATTTCAAACGTGAAAAATGGCGTCTGCGTTACCGGACTATCCAATTTTTGATTGCGCTGATTTGTCAAGTGCCGGACCAAGATGGAAGAAATGGCACTTGCAATGAATATCAAAGATTCTGATGAAGATAAGCAACGGAAGAATTCTCTAATGTTGCACTACATGGGTGAGCAATGTTACGATATTTATGAAACCTTGAAGGAGGAAAATGATACTTTTGCTGATACAAGAAGAAAATTGACCGAATATTTTGTTCCCAAAGCCAATAGTGAGTACGAAATTTATTTGTTTCGCAACACAAAACAACATGAGGGTGAGTCACTTGATCAATTTTGTACACGACTTAAGAAAATGGCTGTAAATTGTGAGTTCGATCCTGAAAAGGTAGAAGGGGAAATCAAAAGTCAAATAATTCAGGGATGCAAATCGTCAGAATTAAGGAAAAAATGTTTAAGCAAAAAGATGGATTTAAAAACCCTACTCGACAATGGTAAAGCAATGGAACTGGCAAAATCTCATCTGTCTGTGATGGAAGGAAACACTGAAGAAACTGCACAAGAGAATGCGTATCGGATCAAATCAGTGAACCAAAACAAAACACGCAAGAAAAACAATTACTCAGTGAAAATTTGTTTTTATTGTGG
The DNA here is from genome assembly GCF_964204865.1 of Styela clava. Taxonomy (NCBI): domain Eukaryota; kingdom Metazoa; phylum Chordata; class Ascidiacea; order Stolidobranchia; family Styelidae; genus Styela; species Styela clava. Next base: position 26,941,068 of record NC_135251.1, read on the forward strand.
CGGCTCGTTTCCACACAAAGGTCAGTGTCCTGCTAAAGGGCGAAAATGTTTTAATTGCAATGATTATGGTCATTTTGCAAAGTTTTGTAGGAAGCCAAAACAGAAGAAGTTTTCACGTTCTGTTAATAATTTGAAAGCAAGCTCAAACAACTCAAGTAAAGTTGAATCTCAAAGTTGTGCAAATTCTGAATACTCAATGAAGGTTGAACAGTCTCAGATTTGTAATAAGCTTCCAACAGTTGAAGTGGATTTTAATAGTGTTAAATGCTGTTTTATTGTTGACAGTGGTTCTAGTGTTAACATCCTAGACAACAAAGCGTATCAAGAAATACGGAGGAATACTTCCAAATGTTGCAGGTTGTGTCCTGCTGATACAAAGTTATTTGCTTATGGTAGTGAAAAACCACTGCAGTTAATTGGCAAATTTGCTGCAAATGTGAAGTCAAATGATGGCCAGCAACTGTCAGCTGATTTCTATATAACGAAACATGCCAAAGGTTGTTTAATGTCCAATGACACAGCAAAACAACTTGGAATACTGAAGATTATACATTCCGTTGAAAATGAACGAGAAAAGCGTACAAAGGAAATTCTGTCAGAGTATGATAGTATATTTCATGGTGTCGGAAAACTCAAAGGATACCAGTTAAAGCTGAACATCGATGAATCTGTGGATCCAGTACATCAAAAACACAGAAGAGTACCATTTGAAACCAGAGCTAAAGTGGAAAAAGCTATTAAAGAGCTATATGAAAATGATATCTGTGAAGATGTGGATAATACACCAACTCCGTGGGTATCTCCTATAGTTGTGGTACCTAAATCCAGTGATCCTGATAATATTCGATTGTGTACGGATATGAGAGCTGCGAATAAAGCTATCAAAAGGGTGAAACATCCAATGCCAACAATGGATGAGCTAATTCATGACCTGAATGGTTGCAAGGTATTTTCAAAACTTGATTTAAATCAAGGATACCATCAAATAGAGTTACACCCAGGCAGCAGATATATTACAACGTTCAGTACACACCTTGGGATCCATAGACATAAACGTCTCAATTTCGGGGTGAATGCAGCGACTGAAAAATTCCAGTTTATAATTGAACAAGTTCTTCAAGGACTAGAAGGCGTGAAGAATATTTCGGATGACATCTATATTTTTAGCAAAAATGATGATGGTCACGAGAAGCATATCAGAGCATGTTTACAACGAATCAAAGAAAAAGGTCTTACGCTTAATAAAAGAAAATGTGAGTTTTTCAAATCATCTATGGAGTTCTACGGTAATATTTTTGGTGAACGTGGAGTGTCTCCTGATCCAAAGAAAATTAAAGCACTCAAAGAAGCTTTCAGACCTACAGATAAATCACAAGTGAAGTATTTGTTAGGCATGGCACAATATCTCTCAAGATTCATTAAAGATTTAGCAATTCTTGTGAAGCCGCTGAGGGAATTGACAAAAAAAAATTCTGATTTCATCTGGAGTGATGAATGTGAAAGTGCCTGGCTGAAGTTGAAAGAAAATCTAACAAGTGACACGGTTATGTCATATTTTGATCCTGATCTAAAGACTGAATTAATTGTAGATGGATCGCCATTCGGAATAGGAGCAATTTTGACACAAAAAAGCTCAAAAAGTGGAAAAGTACAAGTTGTTGCTTATGCATCAAGAAGTCTTGATGATGTTGAAACTCGTTACTCTCAAATCGAACGTGAAGCACTGGCTGTTCGTTGGGGAGTTGAACACTTTCACTTGTACCTATATGGAATGAATTTCAATGTTATCACTGACCACAGACCATTGGTTAGTATATTTTCAAATGTTACTGCAAAGCCTTCTCCAAGAATAGAAAGATGGTGTTTACGACTACAGCAATATGATTTTGTTGTGATATACAGACCTGGAGCGAATAATCCAGCAGATTATTTGTCACGCCATCCATCGAAAGCAGAGAATAACTGTGATCTGAAAATTGCAGAAGAATTTCTGAACTATGTGTGTGAAAGTGCTTGTCCAAAAGCGATCACACTAAAAGAAATAGAAGAAGAGACTTTCAATACCCTATGATGCAAAATGTAAAAAAATGCATTGTTTCTGGAAAATGGCAAGATTATCGAAACTGTGAAGAAATGCGAAATTTTGAAAGTTTATCTAGTGAATTGAGCATAACTGAACAAGGCATAATTCTTCGTGGACATCGTATAGTAGTTCCTGTGAAGATGAGAAAGCAAATGGTCTCCATAGCACATGAGGGACATCAAGGAGTTGCTAAAACAAAAGCATTGATTAGAGCAAAGTTGTGGTTTCCTAATATTGACTCAATGGTGGAAAACTACATAAAAAATTGCCCAGCTTGTGCCGCTGTTACAAAAGATGAAAGATTCCAACCTTTACGAATGAGTAAATTGCCAAGAGCTGTTTGGAAATCTCTTAGTGCTGATTTCTGTGGACCGTATCGTAGTGGTGAATATCTCTTGGTAGTCATTGACAACTACTCAAGATTTCCTGTAGTTGAACTCGTAAAATCGACATCAGCTCGTAGCGTGATTCCAATCTTTGACAAAATGCTCAAGCCAGATAATGGAACACCGTTTCAAAGTCACGAATTTAAAAGATTCATGGACTACTGTGGAATTCATCATCAGAAAATAACTCCGTTATGGCCAAGAGGAAATGCCCAAGCTGAAAATTTCATGAAACCACTAAATAAAGCAATCAAAACTGCTACAGTTGAAGGAAAATCATGGAAACAAGAATTGTATAAATTTCTAAGAAATTACAGAGCGACTCCACATGTAACAACACATAAAGCTCCTGCTGAACTGCTTTATGGAAGAAATATTAAAGTTTTATTTCCTGAAGTAATAAAAGTTGCAGATGATAAAGAATTGCGAGAATGTGATTCGAAACAGAAAACCATACAGAAAAGGTATGCTGATAAGAGACTTTGCACAAGACCTGCTTCTCAACTGCATATTGGTGACATGGTGTTGGTTCGACAAAGAAGATATAACAAGTTAACTCCAGCATATAACCCAGAGCCTATGACTGTTGTTGCTGTGAAGGGAAGTATGGTTACTGCAAGAAGTCCTGGTTTGGGTAACAAAACCAGAAATATATCTCAGTTTAAAAAGGTGAATGATCGACAATTTCAGACTCATGTTCCTGAAATATCAGATGAAATGGAAGTGGCTGCTGATATAATTCCTGAGGCATCAAATGAATCTGATTCTCCAGCTGATGAGCAGATTTCATCTAGTTTCTCAAATAATCAACCTCATAACGAGATAGTGGCTCATCGCAAATCAAAGCGTTCAATCAAACTGCCTAAACGCTCCAGAGATTATAAATTGTATAAATGAACATTTATTTCAAGGACTGTACTGAGAAAACATAAATAATATGGACTGTTTAGCAATATCAAGCTTGGTGACTTACTAATACTAACACTATTTTTGAAACTATGATATCAAGCTTGATCAAACATGAATAGACTGTATATAAACATTACCAAGCTGTGTAAAAGAAATGAACTGTGATTGTGTTACACTTACAAAAGGGGTGTAGTCAATTAATGATAAATTGTTATGTATAAAGTTGATTATGCCTGAATTTTGATTGTTATAATTTCATTACTTTGTGAAGTGAATTTCATTGTAGTGTGTTAACTTTTCAATATCACAGTACTATATTTCATTTTTAAGTTTATTGCATGATACTTAAGTGTGCTTGATAACTATTTCAGACAAATATTTCATGAATGGAAATTTTAGGTTAGCCAAGTACTATCTAGTGTCATAACATATTGCTTATACTTGATTTACATTTGTGACAGCTATGTGTGAAATGTTCTACAGCTATGTGTGAAATGTTCTACTAGATTATGCATATTCCCAAGTGAAATTTAATGTGATAAATTCCAGATTTAAGTTAGGGAGGGATGTAATGTCCATGGAATACTGCTATATTATATGTCTTATATTTGGTCTATGACGTAATAATATGAGGACATCTAGTGATCTAGTTTAGGCCATATGACAGAACATTCTAGAACTACTCTCGGTGAGCGACGGACGTATGTTGTATTTCTATTTACTTTCATGCAATATATTCTGTGAACAATTGAAGCCTGTGTTACTTGGATTCAAGACCTTGAATATTACAGTAATCATATTTGAAGAAATTGTACGGTATGAAGATGATTTGTACCTGAGATGTCAGTTAACGGTTAAAATAAATCGTAACCGTTAACCATCTGAAATCGGTTAACCGGTTAACCATTCCCACTCCCCAGCCCTAGAGAAACAAAATGAATAATCATCAATGAGGTATTTTAATCAAGTTCAAGTGAACATATCTTCCAAACATCACGCATGAAGGTAGATTTAGAGGTTCGTACCTTCACCTTACGCACAATGCCTAGTTTATCGGGATAAACCTCATCCACAACAGCCATTGGCCAAGTACCACAGTGAAGTATGTCATCACACATAAGTACTAAGTTACCAGGCTTTAGGTTAGGGGAGGGATGAAACCACTTTGAGCGTTTCTGAAGCAGAGGTAAATATTCCCTAGTAAATCTCTGCCAAAATATATCCAACAACCGCTGGACATGACTATAGCCCTGTCTATACTCATCATCTCGCAGAAAAACATCAGGGGGTAGATCAGGATCTAATTTACTTAGTAAAATAGAGTTAGGTGACAGGGCATGGAGGTCTCTGGGATCATTACTTACTCGGGTAAGGGGTCTGTCATTTAAGAGACCAAAGTGAATAATCTGTTAATGGTTTATCATCGAGCATATTCCTCAGAATCTTCTTAACTTCTCTGATCAATCTTTCAACAACTCCATTCTGGTGACTCGCAAGAGGTGGTGAAAAATGCCATTGAATTCCCTTTTGTGCAAGAGCATTGTCAATTTGTTTCTTATTCCAATTTGTAATTCCATCCTTGAGTGCTTTACTCCCAGCAATAAAATTCGTACCATTGTCAGAGTACATGTGAGCTGGTCTTGCACGTCGCGAGACAAAACGAAAAAAGCTTGTAAAAATGCAGAGGTATCCAAACTTTCTGCAACCTCCAGATGAATTGCTCGAGTAGAAAGACAAGTGAATATAACTCGGTAACGCTTATGTTCGTTTCTGCCCAACTTGACCTTTATAGGACGAAAATATTCAACGAAGCTGTGAAAGAATGGTCTATTCCCTGTACAAAGTCTAACAGCAGGCATATCTGAGATCCATTGTTTACCAGGTCTGGCAGATCGAATCTTGCATGGCAAGACTGAAGATGCAATATCCAATACTTTTGTAACAAATAAGCCTGTACTTGATTGCTTCCACAATGTCCATGTTCACAGTGGAATTCTGTGAATTCATGGAAGCAGAATAAAAAATTTCAAATCAATTGTAAAGTTGGAACGTGAATTCCAATCCACTCAACGTTGTTGCAGTGGAGTCCTATTTGCACCCGCACCCGCCTTGAAGAATTATGCGCAATCTCCCAGCTTCTAGTAACTGCACAACCAAAGTAAAGAGGCAACGAGATCCTTGGAAAACGAGGCTATAATAACCAATACTAAATAGGACCTAACTGATCTAAATTAATATAACAGATTTCACGAAACCCGCACCCTTAATGTAAGCTATATCCAAGACAAATCTCAATACTAAACGACACTTTCGCAATCCCACAATGCCGTATAGAACAAAGTATCAGGGAAGCGTTATCTCAAAACCCGGGGAAAAAATTTCACTCCCTATGTCTTCACTATGGCGCAATAATGAGTCACCGTCAACAGGAAATCAAGATAATAAAGATAGAACATAATTCGTCTGGAATTGTTAATATAATAGAGAAATATAAATGGACGAAAGTGTGAGGCGTGCGAGGTCAAATCCAACATCAATTGATCCAGTAGCTGAAGGGAAAATCGAGTTTTCAACAGCAGCAATAACAACAAGAATACCACTGTCAACAACAACATAACAGTAACACAAGAGACCAATGCTCAAATATATGGACACGAAGATCAGAGCAAAGCAGTAGTCTACCTTACCTTTACAGCACGGTATCGTCAAAAACTTCCGACTTTTGTGTAGCAAGAGAATATCGCTAGAGAGGTCGAAAAATTGCATATATACAAATTTGGAAACATCCCTAAAATGAAAGTAATCATACATGACGAAATTTTGACACGAGCAGTTATGCGCCATGAAATTCAAATATTCCCTTCCAATACAAGACAGTATATTGAACCGAGAAGGAAGAATTTTTTTAAAAATGACTTATATAATATATATATATATGCTCAATGCTACAAATAATTTGTATCAATTTTCAAGAGGTCATCACACGAAATTTCGAACTGAAAAAAAACGAATCCTACGAAGAGCAAAGAAATAAAAGTAATAGCCTTTTAGCGACGAATACAATCTTTAATCTTCGAAAATTTCAAAATGAGTGATTCAGTAGTTAATGAAAAAATCGATTTTTCTCATACGATTACAACAAGAAGAAAATACCAACAAAAACAAGAGAGCAATGCTCAAATATATGGACACGCAGAACAATTCTCCAAAAAATCATATTCGGTGACTTACCAGTACCTGTATAAACAACGCACCACATCACAGGAATCAAACAGACAAAAACACGGTGGTCGCAAATTGGTTGACGAAGATATAATCGACGTATTGGAAATGCGCACCCCCCTATTCTCCCTCCTTTAAATGTAAAAACGCGAAACCTTCAAAGATGGTTAAGAGAAACACAACTCTACCCACCTGCCAAAGTTCATCTTTTTATCTCTTATATTTGTATGGATTTTCAAGCTTTTGACAGCTACGAGTTAGTTCAGTGTCACCGCGCTACCAGAACTTCTCTATCTTTGAAAACATTGGGCTTCTAATTGCATTTCTGACCGTCATATACGGTATTTTAAGAACACGGTTATTTCGAACAAAACTCGTCAAATTATAAACAAGAGAGCTATGCTCAAATATATGGACACGTAGCCATATAACCCAATAGCGTAACCTAACCCAATAGCAATAGTTTTGATGACGCCATAGCGAAAAAAAAAGTAATAGCCTTCTGGAGAAAAATTTTATCTTTAACCACTGAAAATTTCAAAGCAATTGGTCCAGTATTCGAAGAGAAAAGCGATTTTTTAATGATAATGACGAAAGAAAATAACAATAACAACAAAATTTTGAAACAATCGTTATGGCCACTAAACGTGTCCAACAAAGCACCACATCACAGCAAATAAACGGACGAAAACACGGTGGTCGCAAATTAGTTGACAAATACTGACATGACACAGTATCAGCATTTGCAAAGTTATAACTGTATGATTTAAATATTTATTCAGTTCAAAATTTTGTTAGGTAAGGATACCGGCACTGGTAGTCTATGCCAATTTTAGTTTTTGTCCAAAGTAGGCAAATCTGGTGAATGAAATTCATTTCACTACCGCTACTAGGCATTCTGACATTTGATATATTCCAGTATTCGGATACCGGTACAAATTTTGGTTTTCGTCCGAAGTAGCCAAATCTGGTAAAAGAAATTCATTTTACTACCGGTACCAGGCATTCTGACATTTAATATATTCCAGTGTTCGTCACTTACCGGTACCGGGTAACAGCGTATGGTACCGATGTTAGAACTGAGACAACGCAGTTACCGGTACGGTATTAGGAATAAAATATTTTACATGTTTCCTGTTTATAATACAATAACTGAATAACCGTATTGGTCTAGTTACGGTCTACATACCGGTACATACTTGGTCTACATACCGGTACTGGTCTACAAGACATAGCACAGTCTACAAATATACTGACACCAAGCAAGCAGTCCATGATTTCGAAAAACAAATACCGGTAGCGAAGAGCGTAGCAGTATTTACCTTTGACGCCACCGGTACCCACAAAAAATTCCGAGTTTCGCGTAGAAATAATTTACAGAATCAAACCGGACAGCCAGTGTTCCCATGGATAAAATAATACAGCGAAATTTTAGACGAAATATCAGATGTCTTATATGTCTTACGCTTAATAAAAGAAAATGTGAGTTTTTCAAATCATCTATGGAGTTCTACGGTAATATTTTTGGTGAACGTGGAGTGTCTCCTGATCCAAAGAAAATTAAAGCACTCAAAGAAGCTTTCAGACCTACAGATAAATCACAAGTGAAGTATTTGTTAGGCATGGCACAATATCTCTCAAGATTCATTAAAGATTTAGCAATTCTTGTGAAGCCGCTGAGGGAATTGACAAAAAAAAATTCTGATTTCATCTGGAGTGATGAATGTGAAAGTGCCTGGCTGAAGTTGAAAGAAAATCTAACAAGTGACACGGTTATGTCATATTTTGATCCTGATCTAAAGACTGAATTAATTGTAGATGGATCGCCATTCGGAATAGGAGCAATTTTGACACAAAAAAGCTCAAAAAGTGGAAAAGTACAAGTTGTTGCTTATGCATCAAGAAGTCTTGATGATGTTGAAACTCGTTACTCTCAAATCGAACGTGAAGCACTGGCTGTTCGTTGGGGAGTTGAACACTTTCACTTGTACCTATATGGAATGAATTTCAATGTTATCACTGACCACAGACCATTGGTTAGTATATTTTCAAATGTTACTGCAAAGCCTTCTCCAAGAATAGAAAGATGGTGTTTACGACTACAGCAATATGATTTTGTTGTGATATACAGACCTGGAGCGAATAATCCAGCAGATTATTTGTCACGCCATCCATCGAAAGCAGAGAATAACTGTGATCTGAAAATTGCAGAAGAATTTCTGAACTATGTGTGTGAAAGTGCTTGTCCAAAAGCGATCACACTAAAAGAAATAGAAGAAGAGACTTTCAATACCCTATGATGCAAAATGTAAAAAAATGCATTGTTTCTGGAAAATGGCAAGATTATCGAAACTGTGAAGAAATGCGAAATTTTGAAAGTTTATCTAGTGAATTGAGCATAACTGAACAAGGCATAATTCTTCGTGGACATCGTATAGTAGTTCCTGTGAAGATGAGAAAGCAAATGGTCTCCATAGCACATGAGGGACATCAAGGAGTTGCTAAAACAAAAGCATTGATTAGAGCAAAGTTGTGGTTTCCTAATATTGACTCAATGGTGGAAAACTACATAAAAAATTGCCCAGCTTGTGCCGCTGTTACAAAAGATGAAAGATTCCAACCTTTACGAATGAGTAAATTGCCAAGAGCTGTTTGGAAATCTCTTAGTGCTGATTTCTGTGGACCGTATCGTAGTGGTGAATATCTCTTGGTAGTCATTGACAACTACTCAAGATTTCCTGTAGTTGAACTCGTAAAATCGACATCAGCTCGTAGCGTGATTCCAATCTTTGACAAAATGCTCAAGCCAGATAATGGAACACCGTTTCAAAGTCACGAATTTAAAAGATTCATGGACTACTGTGGAATTCATCATCAGAAAATAACTCCGTTATGGCCAAGAGGAAATGCCCAAGCTGAAAATTTCATGAAACCACTAAATAAAGCAATCAAAACTGCTACAGTTGAAGGAAAATCATGGAAACAAGAATTGTATAAATTTCTAAGAAATTACAGAGCGACTCCACATGTAACAACACATAAAGCTCCTGCTGAACTGCTTTATGGAAGAAATATTAAAGTTTTATTTCCTGAAGTAATAAAAGTTGCAGATGATAAAGAATTGCGAGAATGTGATTCGAAACAGAAAACCATACAGAAAAGGTATGCTGATAAGAGACTTTGCACAAGACCTGCTTCTCAACTGCATATTGGTGACATGGTGTTGGTTCGACAAAGAAGATATAACAAGTTAACTCCAGCATATAACCCAGAGCCTATGACTGTTGTTGCTGTGAAGGGAAGTATGGTTACTGCAAGAAGTCCTGGTTTGGGTAACAAAACCAGAAATATATCTCAGTTTAAAAAGGTGAATGATCGACAATTTCAGACTCATGTTCCTGAAATATCAGATGAAATGGAAGTGGCTGCTGATATAATTCCTGAGGCATCAAATGAATCTGATTCTCCAGCTGATGAGCAGATTTCATCTAGTTTCTCAAATAATCAACCTCATAACGAGATAGTGGCTCATCGCAAATCAAAGCGTTCAATCAAACTGCCTAAACGCTCCAGAGATTATAAATTGTATAAATGAACATTTATTTCAAGGACTGTACTGAGAAAACATAAATAATATGGACTGTTTAGCAATATCAAGCTTGGTGACTTACTAATACTAACACTATTTTTGAAACTATGATATCAAGCTTGATCAAACATGAATAGACTGTATATAAACATTACCAAGCTGTGTAAAAGAAATGAACTGTGATTGTGTTACACTTACAAAAGGGGTGTAGTCAATTAATGATAAATTGTTATGTATAAAGTTGATTATGCCTGAATTTTGATTGTTATAATTTCATTACTTTGTGAAGTGAATTTCATTGTAGTGTGTTAACTTTTCAATATCACAGTACTATATTTCATTTTTAAGTTTATTGCATGATACTTAAGTGTGCTTGATAACTATTTCAGACAAATATTTCATGAATGGAAATTTTAGGTTAGCCAAGTACTATCTAGTGTCATAACATATTGCTTATACTTGATTTACATTTGTGACAGCTATGTGTGAAATGTTCTACAGCTATGTGTGAAATGTTCTACTAGATTATGCATATTCCCAAGTGAAATTTAATGTGATAAATTCCAGATTTAAGTTAGGGAGGGATGTAATGTCCATGGAATACTGCTATATTATATGTCTTATATTTGGTCTATGACGTAATAATATGAGGACATCTAGTGATCTAGTTTAGGCCATATGACAGAACATTCTAGAACTACTCTCGGTGAGCGACGGACGTATGTTGTATTTCTATTTACTTTCATGCAATATATTCTGTGAACAATTGAAGCCTGTGTTACTTGGATTCAAGACCTTGAATATTACAGTAATCATATTTGAAGAAATTGTACGGTATGAAGATGATTTGTACCTGAGATGTCAGTTAACGGTTAAAATAAATCGTAACCGTTAACCATCTGAAATCGGTTAACCGGTTAACCATTCCCACTCCCCAGCCCTAGAGAAACAAAATGAATAATCATCAATGAGGTATTTTAATCAAGTTCAAGTGAACATATCTTCCAAACATCACGCATGAAGGTAGATTTAGAGGTTCGTACCTTCACCTTACGCACAATGCCTAGTTTATCGGGATAAACCTCATCCACAACAGCCATTGGCCAAGTACCACAGTGAAGTATGTCATCACACATAAGTACTAAGTTACCAGGCTTTAGGTTAGGGGAGGGATGAAACCACTTTGAGCGTTTCTGAAGCAGAGGTAAATATTCCCTAGTAAATCTCTGCCAAAATATATCCAACAACCGCTGGACATGACTATAGCCCTGTCTATACTCATCATCTCGCAGAAAAACATCAGGGGGTAGATCAGGATCTAATTTACTTAGTAAAATAGAGTTAGGTGACAGGGCATGGAGGTCTCTGGGATCATTACTTACTCGGGTAAGGGGTCTGTCATTTAAGAGACCAAAGTGAATAATCTGTTAATGGTTTATCATCGAGCATATTCCTCAGAATCTTCTTAACTTCTCTGATCAATCTTTCAACAACTCCATTCTGGTGACTCGCAAGAGGTGGTGAAAAATGCCATTGAATTCCCTTTTGTGCAAGAGCATTGTCAATTTGTTTCTTATTCCAATTTGTAATTCCATCCTTGAGTGCTTTACTCCCAGCAATAAAATTCGTACCATTGTCAGAGTACATGTGAGCTGGTCTTGCACGTCGCGAGACAAAACGAAAAAAGCTTGTAAAAATGCAGAGGTATCCAAACTTTCTGCAACCTCCAGATGAATTGCTCGAGTAGAAAGACAAGTGAATATAACTCGGTAACGCTTATGTTCGTTTCTGCCCAACTTGACCTTTATAGGACGAAAATATTCAACGAAGCTGTGAAAGAATGGTCTATTCCCTGTACAAAGTCTAACAGCAGGCATATCTGAGATCCATTGTTTACCAGGTCTGGCAGATCGAATCTTGCATGGCAAGACTGAAGATGCAATATCCAATACTTTTGTAACAAATAAGCCTGTACTTGATTGCTTCCACAATGTCCATGTTCACAGTGGAATTCTGTGAATTCATGGAAGCAGAATAAAAAATTTCAAATCAATTGTAAAGTTGGAACGTGAATTCCAATCCACTCAACGTTGTTGCAGTGGAGTCCTATTTGCACCCGCACCCGCCTTGAAGAATTATGCGCAATCTCCCAGCTTCTAGTAACTGCACAACCAAAGTAAAGAGGCAACGAGATCCTTGGAAAACGAGGCTATAATAACCAATACTAAATAGGACCTAACTGATCTAAATTAATATAACAGATTTCACGAAACCCGCACCCTTAATGTAAGCTATATCCAAGACAAATCTCAATACTAAACGACACTTTCGCAATCCCACAATGCCGTATAGAACAAAGTATCAGGGAAGCGTTATCTCAAAACCCGGGGAAAAAATTTCACTCCCTATGTCTTCACTATGGCGCAATAATGAGTCACCGTCAACAGGAAATCAAGATAATAAAGATAGAACATAATTCGTCTGGAATTGTTAATATAATAGAGAAATATAAATGGACGAAAGTGTGAGGCGTGCGAGGTCAAATCCAACATCAATTGATCCAGTAGCTGAAGGGAAAATCGAGTTTTCAACAGCAGCAATAACAACAAGAATACCACTGTCAACAACAACATAACAGTAACACAAGAGACCAATGCTCAAATATATGGACACGAAGATCAGAGCAAAGCAGTAGTCTACCTTACCTTTACAGCACGGTATCGTCAAAAACTTCCGACTTTTGTGTAGCAAGAGAATATCGCTAGAGAGGTCGAAAAATTGCATATATACAAATTTGGAAACATCCCTAAAATGAAAGTAATCATACATGACGAAATTTTGACACGAGCAGTTATGCGCCATGAAATTCAAATATTCCCTTCCAATACAAGACAGTATATTGAACCGAGAAGGAAGAATTTTTTTAAAAATGACTTATATAATATATATATATATGCTCAATGCTACAAATAATTTGTATCAATTTTCAAGAGGTCATCACACGAAATTTCGAACTGAAAAAAAACGAATCCTACGAAGAGCAAAGAAATAAAAGTAATAGCCTTTTAGCGACGAATACAATCTTTAATCTTCGAAAATTTCAAAATGAGTGATTCAGTAGTTAATGAAAAAATCGATTTTTCTCATACGATTACAACAAGAAGAAAATACCAACAAAAACAAGAGAGCAATGCTCAAATATATGGACACGCAGAACAATTCTCCAAAAAATCATATTCGGTGACTTACCAGTACCTGTATAAACAACGCACCACATCACAGGAATCAAACAGACAAAAACACGGTGGTCGCAAATTGGTTGACGAAGATATAATCGACGTATTGGAAATGCGCACCCCCCTATTCTCCCTCCTTTAAATGTAAAAACGCGAAACCTTCAAAGATGGTTAAGAGAAACACAACTCTACCCACCTGCCAAAGTTCATCTTTTTATCTCTTATATTTGTATGGATTTTCAAGCTTTTGACAGCTACGAGTTAGTTCAGTGTCACCGCGCTACCAGAACTTCTCTATCTTTGAAAACATTGGGCTTCTAATTGCATTTCTGACCGTCATATACGGTATTTTAAGAACACGGTTATTTCGAACAAAACTCGTCAAATTATAAACAAGAGAGCTATGCTCAAATATATGGACACGTAGCCATATAACCCAATAGCGTAACCTAACCCAATAGCAATAGTTTTGATGACGCCATAGCGAAAAAAAAAGTAATAGCCTTCTGGAGAAAAATTTTATCTTTAACCACTGAAAATTTCAAAGCAATTGGTCCAGTATTCGAAGAGAAAAGCGATTTTTTAATGATAATGACGAAAGAAAATAACAATAACAACAAAATTTTGAAACAATCGTTATGGCCACTAAACGTGTCCAACAAAGCACCACATCACAGCAAATAAACGGACGAAAACACGGTGGTCGCAAATTAGTTGACAAATACTGACATGACACAGTATCAGCATTTGCAAAGTTATAACTGTATGATTTAAATATTTATTCAGTTCAAAATTTTGTTAGGTAAGGATACCGGCACTGGTAGTCTATGCCAATTTTAGTTTTTGTCCAAAGTAGGCAAATCTGGTGAATGAAATTCATTTCACTACCGCTACTAGGCATTCTGACATTTGATATATTCCAGTATTCGGATACCGGTACAAATTTTGGTTTTCGTCCGAAGTAGCCAAATCTGGTAAAAGAAATTCATTTTACTACCGGTACCAGGCATTCTGACATTTAATATATTCCAGTGTTCGTCACTTACCGGTACCGGGTAACAGCGTATGGTACCGATGTTAGAACTGAGACAACGCAGTTACCGGTACGGTATTAGGAATAAAATATTTTACATGTTTCCTGTTTATAATACAATAACTGAATAACCGTATTGGTCTAGTTACGGTCTACATACCGGTACATACTTGGTCTACATACCGGTACTGGTCTACAAGACATAGCACAGTCTACAAATATACTGACACCAAGCAAGCAGCCCATGATTTCGAAAAACAAATACCGGTAGCGAAGAGCGTAGCAGTATTTACCTTTGACGCCACCGGTACCCACAAAAAATTCCGAGTTTCGCGTAGAAATAATTTACAGAATCAAACCGGACAGCCAGTGTTCCCATGGATAAAATAATACAGCGAAATTTTAGACGAAATATCAGATTTCATGCAAAATTTAGAAATAAATAAAAGTAATAGCGTTCTGGCAAAAAAATCAATCTTTACTCACTGAAAATTTCAAAGCAATTGGTCCAGTATTCGAAGAGAAAAGCGATTTTTTAATGATAATGACGAAAGAAAATAACAATAACAACAAAATTTTGAAACGATCGTTATGACCACCAAACGTGTCCAATAAACGTGTCCAACAAGAGAGCTATGCTCAAATATATGGACACGTAGCGCCGCCCAATGGCAATCATTTTGATAACGTCGTAGAAAAAAAAAAATAATAGCCTTCTGGAGAAAAATTTTATCTTTGACCATGAAAATTTCAAAGCAATTGGTCCAGTATTCGAAGAGAAAAGCGATTTTTTAATGATAATGACGAAAGAAAATAACAATAACAACAAAATTTTGAAACGATTGTTATGGCCACTAAACGTGTCCAATACCAATAACAACAAAATTTTGAAACGATCGTTATGGCCACTAAACGTATCCAACAACAACTTAACTTCGTGTCCAAAAGCAATCCTTAGGTCCGTTTCGTGTCCAACCACGGAAATGTTCACTATTTAATATTTGAATCGACGATGACTGTGCCGTGTTACCTGCTAACAAAACTCCGTGATCACATCTCGATCATACGGTGGTCGGACTACCGGTACTGTGCAGAATTTGATACAATACTTCGTTTTGTCCTCCGTGTTCATGTATTTAAGTATTACTCTCTTGTTATTATTATTATGTTGTTGTTAGTGTTGGGCACAAATTTTTATTTAGTATATATACATTAATACAATACAATTGTATACATTTTATTATTGAGACACTCTGTAGCCTCTATTGAAAGCGCAATGATATTATAACACTGGAAATAACACGCCGTATTTTAGGTGGTTGTATCATTTTTCAGTTCAATTTGTCTGGTTCTAGGAATTATCTCTATGTAAAACTTTTGTCTGCATATTCTGACTTCGTTATAGTTTCAGATACAGATAGTTTAAGTCAATAACTAGTTCAGTTCTTTGTAATCCTTACATTCAAACAGGCATGTAAAAGAACCACTCTTCATCCGGAATAGTTTTTTGCTCGACTATTTCGGATCTTTATTTTTCTTGATGGGAAACTCAGGAAAAATGATTTTTTCACCCTCGCATTCGTACATTAATCTCATAATCTCTATATCCCAAGATGTCGAAGTTCCTTCGGTTGCTGAGAATAAAAGGTCGCCATTGCCCTCTGGAGCCACTACATACTGACTATTCGTGGTGGACTGTAAACTAACTCCACCTCCATAGGGATTGAGAGTAAAATTTCTGAAAAATGGAACATTTCAAAAACATTATTTATTACAGTAATTAACAATACAACATTTGCAAAACCAATACCTCAAACTTGAAATTTGAACTTAAATTATAGTACATGTTTGGTATAAGTAAGCTTTTATTCAACCTGTACAATCCACAGAGAAAAAATCTAGAATATCGGTTAGAAACCGAAGACTTATCGGTCGAAGGTTAGGGGATCCCCCAAAACAGTGGTCTTACTCCATAGTGACACCGTGTGTCCCATCACTAATTAATTAATAACTCGCTAATTATACGACATAATCCATCCAAAATCAATAGGCTTCTGATCCGAGCTATGATGAATGCACATGCAAAATTTGGAGCAGATTCAACCTCGTTTTCGTGAGATATCGCATGCATCTGACACACAGACATACAGACAAATACCTATCAACATACTTACCGATCTTAAGATCGATAAGTAACAACTAAAATATTCGTTTCCACCCTTTTTTAACTGTGATATTATTATATTACATGAGAATTTGTCTCAAAGGCGGTCCAAGTAGAATGAGAGACGTCTTTTTTCTGTAATACTACAAAGTTAAAATTGTGATTGATTGTTGCAACTTGCAAGATTACCTCACGTCATCTGTAACATTCACGTGTACGGAGGGACTAACGGAATTCAAAACCTTTTGCTTAATCTTACAGACTTACACGCATACAAGTTTTTATGCACTGAAAATTCCACATTTATTCATAATAAAACCCAAAAGCCTGAAATTGTCATTACTACGTGTATACTCCCATCTTATACTCTATAGCAAAAAGTTACAAGTAAATTAGGTTGTAAGCTAATAATTACACTTTTCGATGCAATATATCGTTCACTGTTGTATTACTCACGCTGGCACAGTTCCAAATTGCAGAGTATCATCGGCATTTAAAGATCCAACCGCAAACTGAACTTTCCTATCGTCAGTGGTAGATAAAGTCCAGTCCTGATCAGAACTGAGCTGTTGGACTTGAATTTGAGCATTCGCTGTCGCTCCATCACACAACCATTTCTGAGAACTGTTCAATTGGTGAACTTGAACAGTGAATTGATCAATTATGCTGGAGAAAATATAAAAACTCTAAATTTTATTCATGTGAAAACAATTTTCATCTGTGCCAGTGTTATTTTTTTACGAAATGTCCTGAATGATGTTTGCGCTAATGATAAACCGCATGCTCATCGGCAACAGTTACATAAAATCACATTTCACGTTAATCATTAAAATCGAGCGTGACAGTAAACTCCTTTCGTGAACAAATGATCAGAACCTTCACCATCTTGTCCAATTATGGATCAACTAATTTGCAGTATAAAAAAAACACACCAGACATGGTCGCGTAGAGTTCCGGTTTCAATTTAAAAACGAAAAACTAAATTTTCCTTTAAATATACATTGTGCAGTGCAGATGACACACTGCCAAAAATAATAGATTCTTAGACACCAATTGGGTAATTTCAATATTCGAGCACAACTACACAAGGTCTTACTTAAATAAAATAATTTTAGGCTCTGGACAAATTCGGGCCTTACAAATAGTTAAAAATGAATACTAACGAATCAATCAATTCAAATGATGGAGAAAGGAACCAGTGTATTGCAGAGGTTGGACTCTCGGTTGTCACCATTTCCAACTTTCCTCCGTTATTATACAGATATCTGTTTGTTGTATTTTCAGCTCGCAGAAACAGCCCGCGTTTAGGTTGAAGAAGCATCGAAAAATATCTTTAAAAAATAAAACCTGTTAGGTTGTATCGCAATTGATAGTGATATATCGAATGTGAGGAGATAATAGATTGAATACCAAATACACTGCAGGTTTGACATGCAGACTACAGTCAGTCAAGATCTACATTCAGGGTCGATTTTCTCAATTCGAGGTTGAGAGGCGAAACGAAAAAAACATCGTTCATGTTTCACTATCTGGTAATTGTGATACGTAGCTTTTTCTACCGTTGACAGCAGCGTTTATTGGGACATTAGTAATAACAGCATTAGCTACGTAGATTAGATAATACAGCATATGTATGGTTTGGGTATTTAATTCTCCCATTCAAAAATGGCCCAACGTTTTTGATTTGGCCGTGAAAAGTGTTTGAAAACAGTAACATACGCTAAGTTATTATCTTAGTAATTGTAGTATAATTCGTATAACAATTTTCTTTCTGGCTGTAGTTCTATTCGGAAAATAAAAGTATTATTCCAATGGACTCAGATCAGCTCATTTCCGCAAAATCATTGTATTTGCGTCAGATTAGGCTATTGTTTTGGCAATAGGAATGCGAAACTGCACGATCACGATATTTGGCATAAAGTAGCGTCTTCGTGTACATGAACCAAACGTTGGGAAACAATATTATAACGAGAATATCGATCGGAGACCAAAGACTTATCGATCGAAAGTTAGGGAATCCCCCAAAACAGGAACTGCGATTTCGATTCATCCGATCTTACTTCATAGCGAAACCGTGTGTCTCATTACTAATTAATTACTAACTCGCTAATTATACGACATAATTCATCCAAAATCAATAGGCTTCTGGTCCGAGATATGCTGAACGCACATGCAAAATTTGGGCAGATTTAACCTCGCTTCCGTGAGATATCGCGTGTATCTAACAGACAGACAGACAAACAAACATCAACATACTCACCGATCAAGATCGATAAGTAACAATATTAAATAATTTCAATCATTGGAATGAGTCAATACTATTTTTTTCACATAAGTCCAGTTTACAACATCTTAGATGGTGGATGTGATTATGGGGAAAAGGTGTAAACATGTATATATATTTCCTCAGTGAATGTTATCGCAACCATACAACTACACTATCAGTTATTTGCAGAGTATATCAATGAAAGTCATATTTATCTCCTCACCTCCCCTTCCCGTTATCGTCCGCGATATCGTCATCATATTCAAGTGTAACATCGTTGTTGCTCTCGTTGAACGTGACGTACATTTTCTTATTATTCTCTGACATAATATAAAAACTCCACAACAATTTATCGTTAGGTCTCTCCAATCTCCAGCCTTCAACACCTTCGGGACTTAGTTGAACGGGAATATTGTCATGTAAAGATCGGTTGCTGGAAATCCATTTTTGGCCTTCCTTGTCCGCTAATTCGAGTTTAGCATAATTCAGGCAATCTTTATTTTTCTTCTTCTTGGATTGTATGGGAATGCATCCACAGAATGTCGACATTATTTTATTATTGTTTTACTTAGGAAATAAAAATTGTAATGGTAGAATATCCGGTTTTAATAGATAAATACAAATGTGCGTACTTTGTTGATAACACTCTGGAAACGCAGACAATACCAATTTTACGATGTGAGATATTAGATAATAATTCTTGTTCCGAAGTTTTATATTAATGAAGTATCTTCAATTTTTGATAATTCAAAGGTCCCTCGGGCAATGCGGAATAGCTCGTTTTGAAATATATGAATTAGGTTTCAGAGGTTATGACTATGAGTCATTATCGCTATTTATATTTTCCTGGTACGGAGAGGAAAGTGCTCACGGTGGGTGACTAATACCGGCATTATAATACTAAATGTACATTGTGTGAAATCATACTCTATTTCCATTTCAATATTGTCAACAACTACGGGGTCTTGTACTGAATACATGTAACCATCATCACGTTTCCTTACCTTCCCCTTCTCTTTTATGAAAAATGCCAGTTGAATTACCATTGCGCTTTATAGACAAATTATTACAGATCGTTCGCACATTTGTTTCACTTATTAGGCATTTAATTCAGAAAAAACTTGCGGTTCTAATACTATAACGAAAACTGAAAGTACAATCTCAGCTCCCTTTATCTCAACTATTCGTTTTACAGAATATTTTCTTATGCACGTATTGAAACCAACGCCAATCAGTTCCGCTTGGCGCAAGCGCCGGAATGCCTACTGGCGTGTTCTGAACAGCAATGCCGCAGTTTATATATCTTCAATCGTTACGCACTATGAGCGGTGCAATTTTAAGGAGAAAAGCACTTCTAGTCAATAAATTGGCAGTGATCGTGTAATCACATTGCCGATGCCCATTTATGGATATATTCTGTGACGAATAATTCCTCATCTTATGGTGAATTACGGCATATTATTTATAATATGTGCTGATAAAAGTCTCACAAACTCTAGAAAAATCGAGTATTTTAACTCAATCGTGCTTTACAATTTCTAGTAATAATCCTTTATTTGCTCAACATCATTTTCTATCATGATATATAAGACATGGACTACAACATATTTTCAGTAGAAGTGCTTCGCAACACACTGATACAGAACTTTCGGCAGACTGCAGGGTTTAAAATTGACAATAACTTGCACAACATCAGTAACTCAGTTGAAATCTGACTGATGAAACTTATGTTTATTTTTGGTGTTTTGCGTGTAATAGCAACGGTTAATCTGTTTCAATAATATTTGTGACGATGTAACTCTCGAAGAAAATCAAAGATTTTATTCGAGCGCTTCAAATAAAATGATTTCATTAATCACGAACTGAAGAATATTATATATAAATCATAACAAAGCATGCGGTGAAAAAATTTGATCTTTTGTGAAATATATGACAGTAATATGACAACTATTTCTTGTAGTTCAACCTAATTTTATCATAGTATTAAAAAAGGAATAAATGATATAAACATACAATGTTAACAATTTTCAAAAGAGAGCTATAAAAGTAAAATTGTCGTGTAGATTAGTGAGTAATGGGGGAATTTGAAGACGTGAGGAGAGATTTCGAAATCAACTCGAACAAAATCTCATTTTCTCATTTTGTTGTTGGTTTCGCATCAGCGTACTTTCCACCGCCTATTTTAGTTCATGTTTTATTATCTGCGACGTAAGTAATGATGTAAAGAGAGAGATAAAATACCATTCTCCCAATTTAACTTGTGGGTAATATGCCACGGGGAATTTCTTAGTTGAGTAAACACTAAACTATGTGATCATAAAGATTACATCATGACTGAAAACTCCGCTTGTTAATGCCTTTTACTTCCGTACTAACAGTGTAGACTACTTTTGTGCATCGTAAGATTGATATTATATGGCAATTACTATTATTAATATATTGCAATTTTACCTGTTTCAATTTTTTCACTTATTATGCATTCTTCTTGTCAATAGACACGTGCTTGCACATAGCTTAAATAATTTCAAAACCTAATAATCGTTCGCATTGCCAACTCAGCAGCAAAAAAAAAGATTCTGAAAGAGATATGTCCGAAACAATTTGGTGTGGATTTAATTTAATGGTTTCCAAACTCGGGGTAACGCGCCGAACATATTCAACTACTTGGTCAGGTTCCACTTTATCGGACTGGAACAGGATTTATTTGTTGCAAAATATGTCATCAACATTGTTTCTTCATATTGCGTACATGATAAAGGAATTGCCTTCGTTTCGCACAAGCAAATACGGCTTTAACGTTTATACGGACTGCGACAACAATGCTAAAGCCTCATTTACTATATGCACATAAAGGTGAAAAGTATCGGAAACGACTGCGTTGGGCTCGTTAAAGACCTTATTTACTTTGTAGAATAACGATTTGTGTGTTTAGCATAACGGGAACATAGTTACTGTCTAGACTGGGGTCGCGGACGTAAAAATTTAATATCTCTAATGCAATTACAATATAGTATAGGTATTCAAAAAGAAATATTAATTTTTGTGATAGCAAATACGCGTTTGTCATATTTTTCGTGAAATATTTAAGATACCTATGAAATGTAGCGAACGATTGTAGTTTTTCAAGCAAGTACATATGCAAAAAGTAATTTCGCTATACTGAGCTTCTATGTAAATTCATCTGGACAAAACCGGATTGTTTCGCGAATAAAATGCGGCGATAATGCATATTTACGCCAATTAAATTTCGGGAACATGCAGTTTGCGCGAATCGATTTTGATAAGTATTCAATTTTGGGGATTTAATTGGTTCCATTAGATATGAACCCATCGTACAGTTGAATCCACGACAAATGCACCTGCATACTATTGCACCTATGGAAATTTGCACCTACGTATATTTGAACCCATACTAACCCTAACCCATGGATTTTAGCACCCGCATATAGATTGAACCCGCGGATATACGGGTGCAAATGTATGGGTTCAAATGTACGTGAATTCAAATGTGCACCGATTCAATTATATATACGTACTGTTTGCGTTATGCACTGCCTACCGTATTTCTTTCAATTTCAATGAAAATTATAGTATTTTGTTTTGATCGCCGTCAACGTTGAAAATACAGACTCGCATAGATACGTTGAGGCGAAGGGCAGAAGTACAGTTACTGCTAAATCAGATAATGTTGGAAATTCTGTTCTACCACTAAGCTGAAGCATTTTTATAGAGAATTCAAGGCTCAAGTCGCACGTTAGAATCAGAAGGTAGATCAGCAAATTTTTCCGGGTATTCAGTGCGCGACTCATAACGACTCTTACTGAAGTTAATACCTTTCATATAGCATCCTGTATAACTGCATTTAGATCAGGAGAATTTCGTTAGCTACTGGGGCCTTCGATGAATCATACAGTGGTTAAAAGTAATAGGTGTATCACTTACAGATTGCATTCCCGCATGAAATCCGGCTGCAAATAATGTTATTGCTACTGCTCCGTCGTTACACATGTCAGTACGCAGGAAACTTTCGCTATATATTCTTTTTAGTATGCCGACTATTTGTTTTCTCATTGTACTCGCGCCTATTCGATTCACAAATCGTTGTCGTATTTGCCTCTACTTCTGCAGAAACCACATCGACGGTTTCATCTTTTTAACCATCTATCCATTCATTCCGTTAAATTTACCTTTTCAGTATTTAGCCTGCAATATTATTTACCAGGCATAATAAAATGATAAAGCGACGAAACAAAAAGAAAGGCGGTTAAATCCTAATTTATATTTGATGTCGTGGCATATCTGTCATTAAGATTTCCGCAGCACCAGAAAAGTGATATAAATAACGATGTCTGGCCACCGATGGCATGGTAGTAATTCGGCATTGTTACTCAATCTTCATCGTCAATGATCAAATTTGCATAACGATCGGAGTCGTTATTGCGCGCCGCTTCTATAATTTCATGTCTCCAAATTGTAAGATTTACATTAGTTTTAGTAATTGTGTTTGAAACGAAAGTCCAAGAATATTGCGACCACTAAAATTCGTCATATCCGACATATATCACACGAACCCTGGACAGACGAAAATATACAAAAATATTCATATTTGTGTTAGTGTGCTGCAAGACTTAAGATTGTCTTCTTCGTTTTTATTATTTTGTAAATAGTAATTTTGAATATCAGATTGTTCAATATTGACACTTCGCGTGAATATCATATTCTTCGAAGTAAAATCTGCGTTGATGCCAAGGGAGAAAAAATACAACAAATTGTTCAAAAACGGTACTCTTGGTGAGTCGCAGACAATGTCGCTTGCTATTAATGAAGAACAAATTCCATACATGTTATGGAAAAACATTTGGGAGAGGATTTCTATAATGCTATGCTGTTTAAGCCGAGCAATTCAGGTGTCTGACTGACCACGTCTAATGACTAAAATGTTAGGTGCAAGTAGAGCAAGTCCTCAAACTCTCGGCAGTAACAATGAGGGATTTCGAAGAAAACTATAGAAGTAGGTTTTAAAATTGACAAAAAGCAATCTGCAAATGTGAGGTTTTTATATTTACTATATTATATATTAATAAATGCAAAACTTCTGAATTTTTAGCTACGTCATCCAATTTCGGACCAAGCGTCACTAAGGGGTAATATGTTCAGTTCTTGTGAATGCTTTGACAAGATGGTCACCAAGGTAGAAGACAAAATTGTGAATGAACCTGAAACGAGGGAATCGCAACACATGGAACATTGTGATAACGAACCATATTTGGACGATGGCTTTAAAATCGGTACTGTCAATGAAGATAAATGGTTTTCAGATGAATTCATCAAGGAAAATCATACTGTTATAGGTAAAGCAGATGCATCACAATGTCACATTTGGCAAGGTAAAGATTGGGAAATGAATTGCCATGGATTTTCGGCGTAATAAGAAAATCTAAAAAAGTAGCAAAAGTAACAAAAATTAATATAAAAAAGCTTTTCAAATTATTTAATTGAATTTCAGAATTTATCAGACGTGTACTTACAGTCAATATGTAGTATCAAAGGAGTGTTTGATAGCATTACAGTAAGGCTAAAACAAAATAAGCATCTAATTTATTCGTTACTGATATAGGTTGAACGTTAGACCGACAAATGCGTCGTTCTAGGTTGTACATTATTTGATTATAAACCTTCCGTCCTTCCAAATGGATAGGTGGCTGGTTTGAAATTCAATGGTTTCGTCTTCAGCAGCTCCCGAGCCGCAATATCATCAAACTGTGCAGCTCGGGCTTCCTAGCCACTGAAGTTTTTGGTAAACGTGATAAAATATTCGGATTATTAAGAACTGGATCCGCTGAAATTCTTCGGGAGTTCCGGGAGTAAGCTTGGTTCCAGTTCCAACAAGACGTCAGGGCTCCATGTCCCCACGCTCCGGCTCCAGAGTCCTGGGTTTATTGAGCAAAAACGGGTGTCTCAAACTTATGGAATAAAACATTACCTTGTCTACATTTCTCACTTGGTGCTACAATTCTGCTACGCATCAAAGCGCGATTTTTCAAAACTGACCATAAAATTGCAATCGATCTAACAATGAAACGTACTTGGAAATTGTAATGCTTTTTCGATACTAAATTTATTGATGTTTAGTGATGTATATTCCCAAACCATATTACTTTAAAAGGCTGTTAGTAAAACTAGCTTGTTTTGAGTATATATGTATAGATCTGCTACATCTCAACAAGACGCATACTACCTTCAAGTATTATACATAAAAATGCGACCTTGTTGTATCCTGACAGAACTCCCAGTTTATTAATATTTCCCAATTTAATGTTTTCCAGTGCTACTACTATGTTGACTAAAATATTATTTCAATTTTGTCAGGCTATTCACGCTTTTGTTGCAAAATGACAGAGGCATGTTATTACGAGCAGGTGATCCAAATTAATAGGAACTGATGGAAGTATACTTGAAATGATGACACTGATAATCCGACTGCGGATATGCGATGGTTTATTACACCTTCGTTTAAACTTTAAACTATGCGAAAGGTAATGTTGTATCATAGCCTATTGATATTCAAAGGCAAACATCAAGCATTAGCAAGTACCCGAGATGAAAATCATCCACTGAATGTTCGCCTCACGGATAATATACATATAGGATTTACAGATTTATCCCAGGGGAGGAGAAAAACGATCAGACGGCCTAATCATAATATGATAAACGCCGACCTCTGTCCATGTTGCCAGTCCATGTCGGGAATGTGGTTAGTCAGACAGTTCTTTGTTTCAGATGCATGGAACTCGATGATTGAGAAAGTCGTAACCGATCAGCGCTTACGTGAACCACCCTACGGCACCGAGAAGCCAAGCAATCCTCGCGCAAATAATTATTCCCCATTCGAACCTGTGATCCCATGCCAGGTAATCAGAGGTTCGGTGGCGAGCGTATTCTTGATGCTTAGCACGATGCGCCACGCCGACTAGCTGAGCTCATAACAATATATCAATAAGTAGGGTTTTAGGCTTATTGCGACTTTTACAGCCATGACTTACCTCTTACCTAAGAGCTTGGGACCTTGACTCGAGCAAACTTACATGAAACTACTTGTATATATTTTTGGTTGAGAGATATTAATTGTTAGAGCAAATATTTAATTATAAAAGTGGGAAAGTTTGTAACCGTTCCATATTTAGGTTCAAATATATATTTACGGGGTTTCCTGAAACAAGACTCATAAATTTGTTCAATTACTTGAAACAAAAATGAAAAAATATATGTATATTTAATTTGGTGAACTAGAAAGGGATGCAGCGAAAAATCAAGGAAATTTCCATAGATGGCTGGGTGCGATTGATTGACAATTTCGCGGGCAGTTTAGTTCACTGAAACTTTTTAGTATAGTCATACGCAAACAAGTTCAAACAAATTTAAACATTTACTTCATATTTAAAAAAGTGATCGAAAAATTCATGGATTCTGTTTTTTAAAGATAACCCTGTTTATATAATAAATAATTCTTGAAAACTGATAAAAGAAATTTTATATAGCTATATATATATAGTATATATATATATATAAAATACCTTCAATTTAAATAATGCTTTGAATACAAATAAGGCTTTCATCGGATTTCACGATGCAAATAGTCAATAGCAATTGATAAAATGATTTGCCGATGTACCAGTGGTCGGCTATCCTGTTCAACAAGTACGAACCGATACTGTACAATCATGGACAATGGGAAGCGATGGTGTGAATATGGGGTTTTATTCTGGAAAATTAGCGGTATTATCTACTCTGCATTTTGGCTTACCAATCGAGTGAGTTAGAATACTTCTAATACATTGTTTTTACATTATAAAGATATAAGTTTGTGTAACGCACATGCAAAACAATCTTGCATTAAAACAGATACTTCTGCTTCCCGAATATTGGAGTAGGATACACATTGCAGAGCTTAGTTCATGGCAATTGTATTCGTGGTATGCCAACGGACGGAGACGACAACCGATAAACCCGATGCCACAATTTGGGAGCTACCAGCCACGTGTTTGGTATTTGAAACAACAATTGGTACAATCACCAACCTACCTATTCCAACGACGTGAAAATGACTAAATTAGCCGAATAACAGTGAAGGCTTATAACCATTTAAATGTTTCATCATTTGTTTAGATTTTTTATAAAATGAAAGTCATGATTTTCCTAAGCATTTATTAATCGTGTTATTTAGGGCTATAGGCTATATATATATATATATATGGTATTTTTGTATATCGTGAGCTACCTCGAAGCCTCTTTTACAGATAAGTTTAAAGACTTGCTTTTCCTAAATATGATTTTCTTACAACCGATATAATTGTAGCCCGTTGACTATTTTTTGATTTTAATTAAAACCATACCATTATATTCTATTTCTATTGTATAAGCTCCATCTATATGTTACAATCCAAGATACTTGAAAGATTAGACGCGTCAAATATGCTTTGGCGGACCGAATTCGTAATGATGTAAAAGTCATTAAATCTTCGATACGTCTGTGATTTTTCATGAAATTCGTGGCACTGCTTGAGAACGTTGAAGATATTGATGTGTTTCATCTAGAAATGAAATGTGTATTTGTAGCTATAACTGGACAAGTATATACTGATACTTGAGGAGCTGCTAATTTGGGAAAGATTACAGTTTTCCTACTTCAAGTTTGTTCCCACGGTACTGCTCGGTAATTAGTCAAAGTGGACCTGTGGATGTTTTAAATATTGCTTTTTTACCTTTCCCCTTAGATTACTGGACAATACCATTCAAACTTTCAACAGTTACGAAATTGAAGATAATCCTGAAATGATATTTCATTCACAATTTTTAAATGTAAACGCATCTAAACATAGCTCATTGTTAACTAAATTCTAAATTACTCGCAGGCCGATCTAATCTAACAAAATCTACATTCAATTGTAAAGTAGAATTGGACGGCGCAAAATAAAATAAACAATGAGCTCGATGACCCGATAGGGTTGGTAACGTGCCATACATATACTGCCAAGAATATGCATATACCGCCAACTAGTATACATATACAGCCAACCAAATATACATATTTATTACCAAGTCATATATAGCCAAACTCAATATACAAGTACGACCATTAAAATTATGTAAAAATATTCCACAAGTGCTAGCTGATCGTTGATAACACGAGAAATGTGCTGGCGGAAAATCTCTTTTCAAAAAACTATTCTTTGGCTATTGTCAATAAACTGTTCACAAATTTATCAAATTAACGCTCGGTGGAAAATATAAGACATAAAACTGCCGGGGCGCGTAGTTCTTGATAAATATCAAATAGGCGCCAATCTATGATGTCATAAAACCCCACAAAAGCTGATAGTTGATAACACGAGAATGGTGCTTGCTGAAAATCTCTTTACAGAGAAATATTCTCCGGCTATTGGCAATAAACTGTCCACAATTTATTCGAATTAACGCTTGGTGGAAAATATAAAACTGCCGGGGCGCGTAGTTCTTGATAAATATCCAATAGTCGCCAATTCTATGATGTCTTAATAACCCACAACAGCTGATCGTTGATAACACGGAAATGTGCTGACTGAAAATCTCTTTCCAGAGAACTATTCTTTGGTTTGGCTATTGGAAATCAACTGTTCACAAAATACCCAAATCAACGCTTGGTGGAAAATATGCAACATAAAACTGCTGGTGCTCGTAATTCTTGATAAATATCCAATAGGCGCCAATTCTATGATGTCATAATAATCCACAACAGCTGATCGTTGATAAAATGATAACACGGTTTCACGGTTGCCAGGATAGATGTATATAAAACCTATTTCAACATTACTACCATGTTATTTTTTTATGTGAATTGCATTTCCACATTTTCTGTTACAATGGTCTTTGCAATAAAAAATTTCAGTTGAATAGCTGCTAGCTGCTAATTTGGGAAAGATTACAGTTTTCCTACTTCAAGTTTGTTCCCACGGTACTGCTCGGTAATTAGTCAAAATGGACCTGTGGATGTTTTAAATATTGCTTTTTTACCTTTCCCCTTAGATTACTGGACAATACCATTCAAACTTTCAACAGTTACGAAATTGAAGATAATCCTGAAATGATATTTCATTCACAATTTTTAAATGTAAACGCATCTAAACATAGCTCATTGTTAACTAAATTCTAAATTACTCGCAGGCCGATCTAATCTAACAAAATCTACATTCAATTGTAAAGTAGAATTGGACGGCGCAAAATAAAATAAACAATGAGCTCCATGACCCGATAGGGTTGGTAACGTGCCATACATATACTGCCAAGAATATGCATATACCGCCAACTAGTATACATATTTGGCCAAAGAATAGTTCACTGAAAAAAAAAAAGATTCTCAATGTCGCCTTTTGCTGCCTCACATTCTCACGTTATCACAATAAAGTGTTGTGGGGCTATCTCGTGGCATCATAGATTGCAACCTATTTTATGTATGCGACTGACATTGTACGAATCGTTACGCACAAATAACATGTAAGGGCTTGTCACTAAATGATGCTGATATCACAACGAGAACCGAACCGAAGAGTTATCGATTGGAAGTCAGGAGATCCCCAAAACAGAAACGCGGTTTCGATTCACCTGCTCTTACTTCATAGCGACCCCGTGTGTATTCAAACATAGCCTAGCGATATTTTGGTGCGGAATTTTGCAACCCTGAACCGGATAGAGGGATATGGAAATTGCTTAAGGAGTAATTACGAGAATATCGATCAGAGACCGAAGACTTATCGATCGAAAGTTAGGGGATCCCAAAACAGAAACTGCGGTTTCGATTCGAAAAATTCTGCGAACCCTAACTGGATTGTTTTGATTAGTTTTCAGCCAATATCAAAAATGTAGGAAACAATAGCCAACTCCCCATGTCGTCGTCGAAATACTACTCGAGGAAATACTTTTATGAAGAATTCTACAAATCCGAACTGAATTGTTTCGATTAGTTTCCAGCCAATAGCCTATTCACCAATCCTATATTTTGTGTCAAATACAACGGCGCTAACCCGGGTTGCGACGACTATTCAAACACAGCCTAGCGATATTTTGGTGAGGAATTCTGCAACTCCGAACCTGATAGAGGGATATGGACATTGCTTGAACTTTAACGAGTAATTATAAGTAACGAGATACGATCTCGCGGCGTGTATCCTTCGCTCTGACTCAATAGGGTGGAAAATTTCTCGAAGGAAACTTGCGCATCGCGACGACGTCAAAGTAACAAGAGAGATATGGACAATGCTTAAAGATTAATCACGAGATACGATCTAGCGGTGTGTATCCTTCGCTCTGACTCACTAGTGTGAAAACTTGCGCATCGGACACGCACACACACATTCAGTGCGTCGAAAATCTCTCGCTCTGCAAATATCCAGATCTCTTCACTAATTAATTAATAACTCACTAATTATACGACATAAATAGGCTTCTGGTCCGAGATATGATGAATGCACATGCAAAATTTGGAGCAGATTCAACCACGCCTTCGTGAGATATCGCGTGCATCTAACAGACAAACAGACAGACAGACAGACAAATACCTATCAACATACTTACCGATTAAAATCGATAAGTAATAAGTAACGAGATACGATCTCGCGGCGTGTATTTTTCGCTTTGACTCAATAGCGTGGAAAATTTCTCAAAGGAAACTTGCGCATCGCGGCGACGTCAAAGTTACAAGAGGGATATGGACAATGCTTCAAAGATTAATCACGAGATACGATCTAGCGTTATGTATCCTTCGCTCTGACCAAAGTGGCTATAAAGTTATACTGTTATAGTCACTTTGGCTCTGACTCACTAGCGTGAAAACTTGCGCATCGCACACACACACACTCAGCGCGTCTCAAAAATCTCTCGCTTCGCAAAAACCGTTCTCTAGATTTGCAAAAATCCAGATCTTTTCATCACTAATTAATTAATAACTCGCTAATTATACGACATAATTCATCCAAAATCAATAGGCTTCTGATCCGAGCTATGATGAATGAAGGTGCAAAATTTGGAGCAGATTTAACCTCGCTTTCGTGAGGTATCGCGTAACATACGAAAGTGTCTAACAGACAGACAGACAAATACCTATCAACATACTTACCGATCAAGATCGATAAGTAACGATCAAGATCGATCAGTAACAACTTTGTTCTTGGTTGGTGCCAAATTTAAGTCTACAAAATGGACAATTTTCAAATTCAAATATTAAAAAATTTTCCTAAAATCAAAGAATCTATTATCTCGAATATAATAAACCTCAATTATGTTTGAATATTCAATTCGTTTTGGACATCCTTTCCTT
This sequence comes from Styela clava, assembly GCF_964204865.1. Classification (NCBI taxonomy): domain Eukaryota; kingdom Metazoa; phylum Chordata; class Ascidiacea; order Stolidobranchia; family Styelidae; genus Styela; species Styela clava. The sequence continues at coordinate 26,972,305 of NC_135251.1, forward strand.
TTCATCAACTGCTTATACTATACTAAAGCGATATGCACGTCAGCTTTGCATTTTACTTTTGCGTTAAATTTAGAGTGCTCCTGAAGTATGTGCACCAAGATATCGAATAACATGAACCCTAACCTGGTACACATACTATTTTCAGGTTGTGCGCCATCTTGGTGCACATACTTCAGGAGGTCCAAATTTAGAGCCTGATGGCTTGATGTGGATTTCGTTCTGGGAAGAATGAAGTTGTTTCGGCGATTACACAATTGATATAAGTGGAAATAATTGTTTTTGACTGATATTATTGTATTGTACGTTGTAGCGCATGAATAGGGTACTATGTTTACGGATGGTCTTCGTTTCGTTGTTCTAGCACGTGAATTTGATTCTATGCTGTGTTTGAGATTAAATGCTAATTCTTGAATATATGATCTGATTGTTGGTGTGGAGGTTTGGGAAGTAAGGTGCCTCCATACTAATAAATATAGTTGCCATCAACACGGATAACTATAACAGGGATATTATGTCACTAGTTGAAAACAACACACCGTATTTTAGGTGGTAGTCCCTGTAATATTTTAGTTAATGTGAACATGCGAGAATAATTCCTAAAACCTCATCCTCTAAAACGTAAAATACTTTCATATATACCCTAAATTAATTTTCAGTACGATTTGTCTGGTTCTAGAGATTATCTATATCTATTATCTCGGTCCGCATATTCTGAGTGCACTGCACACCTTGTTAGCTCGCTCGAGTCAACATTAAATATGGCCAATTATTATTAGTATTGAACCATTTCTTATCACCTGGCATCAGTCAAAATTATCATCATTGTATCTAATGAAGCATTAGCCATTCTGATAATGCGCTATATAAACATTTATTGATTAGAAAGTTAGCATATGACTGAGTAACTGGAGATATAGTGATATAGAGAATGCAGATAATGAAAATTCAATATTTGTTCAATATTTTGTGAGTATCTGTACATATAATTATCAGTAGAAATTTATAGTGATATAAAATAATCTATCCATTATATTTGACATGGCTTTTATGCCCTGGTTTGAAAAAAATCATTACCATATAAATCACACCCAAAAAAAAATAAAAAGGGGTCGTGTAACACTCGTGTTATGCCCCTGAGAAACTTCCAAAATATTGGGTAATTTGTGTAATAATTCCTTCTACCGTTTTTATCTTACAGGTCAATCAATTTGTAAAATAAAGTTCAAATCAGATGTGATCAAGGTAAACTGTTTATACGTTACATCAAAATTCAATACATTGCGCCACTTTCCTATAGTTTCAGATGAAGCTAATTTAAGTCAATAATAAATTGTTGAGTTCTTTGTAATTTTTACATTTAAATAGGCATGTAAAAGATTCACTCTACATCCAAACTATAGTTAATGTTCGACAATTATTTCGGAGCTTTATTTTTCTGGATTCTGGATGGGAAACTCAGGGATAATGATTATTTTGCCATCACGTTGTAAGATAATTCCCATAATCTCTAAATCCCAAGATGCCGAGCCTGCTTCAGTTACAGAGAAACCAAGCTCTCCATTGTCGTCTGGAACAACTACATACTGGCTATTCGCGGTACACTGTAGACTAACTCCACCTCCATAGCTATTGAGTTTGAAATTTCTGAAAAAAAAAAAATGAAAATAAATTCGAAAACATTATTAATTACAGTAATCAACAATACAATATTTGCAAAATCTATACCTCATAATAAAAATGTTCAAAGAATGAACTTAAATTATAATATATATATATGTTTGTTATAAGTGAGAATTTATTCAATTTTTATTCAGGTTACACTTTACCTTAAAATCTGTCGCATTACTAATATCTCAACCATTGGTTGTAATGGTGACCGATGACTAACATATTTTTGAGTTATAAACGCTTGATCTAAATTCTAAACGTACGGATGAGAATTCCTTGACTGATTAAAACTTTGAATGTTGAGCAAACAGCAAATCAATTCACTGGTATGTGAGATGTATTGCAATGGAATCAAGTATTCATTCCCACCCTTTTAATAACTATGATATTATTATATTGCGTAATGATTTGCTTTAAAGGCGGTCCATGCAGAATCACAAACGTCTTTGTCTCTATTAATACTAGTACCAAGCAAAAAATGATGATTGATTGTTGGGCGATTACCCCTTGTATTTTTTAGCATTGACGCGTACGGAAGGACAAACGAAAATCAAGACCTTTTTTACGCTTAGATGCAAAGTCTTTAGGCCATTATAAGTTATAATTCCCACATCCATCCAGTAATATGCTAAACCTAAAAGCTTCAAATTTTCATCACTACTTGTATATATTCTTCTATTATATCCTGCGTCCAAAAGTTGCAAGTAAATTGGATTGTAAGCACACAATTGAGCTTATCAATCAAGTCCATTTAGGATATGGTTCCTTGTTCTATTTATTTCTCACGCTGCCACTGTTCCAAATTTCAGAGCATCATTGGCCTTTAAAGTTGGAGTCGCAAACTGAAATTTCCCATCGTCAGTCCAGTTCACAGTCCAATCCTGATCTCCACTGAGCTGTTGGGTTTGAATTGGATCATTCAGTTTCGCTCCAACACTCACCCATTTCTGAGAACTGTACACTTGGTGAATTTGAATCATGAAAGTAGCAATTTTTCTGAAGAAAATATAAAAACTCTGAATTTGTAATCAGGTGAAAACAATTTTCATCTATGCAAGAGTTTTTTCTCAAAATGTCCTGAATGATGTTTACGCTGAAGCGCATGCAGGTGAGATAGGATTTAAACCAGATATTTAAATATATGTATAAATGCGTAGGCACGAATTAATGATGAAATTAAAATTTTCGAATTTGTTCTTAGCACATCGGTAACAGTTCCATAAAATCACATTTCAAGTTAGACAGTAAAATAGAGCGTGATAATAAACTCATTTCGTGAACAAATGATCGTAATCTTCACCATTTCGTCCAATAAAGAATCAACTAATTTGCAGTATAAAAATAACCACACCTAGACAAATAGTCGTTGATAGTTGTGATTTGGATTTGGAAGCGGAAAACCAAATTTTCTCCTCAAATAATCAATATACATTGTGCAGTGCAGATGACAGACTGCCAAGAATTATTTTAAATTATAAGAAACCAATTGGGTAATTTCAATATTCAAGCACAACTACACAAGGCCTTAGACTTAAATGAAATAATTTTGGACAAATTAGCGCAAACATAATCCTACAAATAGTTAAAAATGAATACTAACAAATCAATCATTTCAAACGAAGGTGAAAGGAACCAGTGCATTGCAAAGGTTGGGCTCGCGGTTGTCACCATTTCCAACTTTCCTTCGTTATTGTACAGATATCTGTTTGTGGTCTTTTCAGCCCGCAGAAACAGCCCTCGATCAGGTTGAAGAAGCATCGAAAAATATCTTTAAAACATAAACCTAGTCAAGTCGTATCTCAATTGATATTGATGGTGATATATCAATTCCAAGGAGTAGACTGCATACCGCATACACTGCAGTTTTGACATGTGCACTATACAGTCAGTCGAGATCTGGATTCAGAGTCGATTTTCTCAATTCGTGGTTGAGAGGCAAAAGAAGACTATAGATCTTCCATGTTCCAGTGACTATAGTACTTGGGAGACGAAGCCTCTTCCCCCGTTAACAGCAGCGTTCTTTCAGACTTTAGTAACAACAATATTGGCAACGTAGATTAGATAATATATCGTCACGCTAATAACCGAATTGCGTAAGTCATTTTTGGCGATTTTGAGTTTTTTATAAAATTGGTATTTATGTAATGCTGCGCACCTGTCTGTTAACTCAGATTTTATTTCAGGAATTCCGAAACCCATGAAAATGGAGATTTAGTATGACATGCACATTTGTGCAATTGTTTCGTCATAATGAATTATCATTGTTACCACATGACCATTGTGACGTCACAAAGGTCAAATACCCTCTGCGAAGTATTTTTGAGTTTTTGCATCTCGGATTCTAGTTTAGCGCGTATTAATTTAAATTTATACTACAGTATAGGAAGACGTGCACTTGTGATATTCACTGTCCGAGTCCAATTCAACTTGGTTGGCTTTTATATTGGATGCATGGCTGTTTATTCTTTATATTTAATCTTAGTCTTATTTCGGTGGGTGTGCAGAACGTGTTATATTGATGAAATATATATTTTTAAACATAAAAAATAATGTAATTGAAACTGATTAGCTATTTTGGGGATTAGACATTGTAGATACTGAAAATTACATTCGATTTTGGAATGTTTAGTTTTCAGGACTGGTGCATATAGTAAAGTTGCAAAATTGCGCATGTCCCCAAGTCATAGACACATTTCTGCCTAAGTCACAGTGCGTCGTTATGACGTCACTTAAACGCGTCATACAAATTACCTTAAATCCGGCTACGATCAAAAAATTGAACCATGACAAATTATTGACTCTCAATGGCATAACAATATCATTAGGAAGTTTTTTACGTTTTTCTCAAAACTGCTAAAAATGACTTACGCAATTCGGTTATTAGCGTGACGATATGTTTGTTTTTTCCATATAATCCTCCCATTCAACAATGGTCTAACGTTTTTGATTTGGTCGCAAAAAGTTAGTGAAGCGTTTGAAGAAAGTGCAAAAGTGCAAGTTACCATCTCAATAAATGTATTTCAATTACTATAACAATTTTTTGACTGTATTCTTCATCACTAAATAAAACTGTTATTCCAATGGGCTTTAGATTAGCTCATTTCCGCAAATTCTCTGCGTCAGATCTTTAGGCTATTATTTTGGCAATAACAATGCGAAACTGCATGATCACGATTTTGCATGAAATAGCGTTTTCGTGTACTTGAACCAGACGGTGGAAATATTATAACATTAATAATTAATTTCGATCATTGCAATGAGTCAATATTATTATTTTTTTACATTGGTCAATTTTACATTCAACGTCTTAGATGGTGAATATGCTTTATGAGAAAAAAGTGTAAACATGTATTTTTCATCAGTAGATGTTATCGCAACCATACAACTACATTATTGATATTTGCAGAGTATATCAATAAATATCAAATTTATCTCCTCACCTCCCCTTCCCGTTATTGTCCGAAATATCGTTATCATATTCAAGCGTAACATCGTTGTTTGTTTCGTTGAACGTGACGTACATTTTCTTATTATTCTCTGACATAATATGAAAACTCCACAACAATTTATCGTTATATCTCTCCAATCTCCAGCCTTCAGCACCTTCGGGACTTAGTTGGACAGGAATATTGTCATGTAAAGATCGGTTGCTGGAAATCCATTTTTGGCCTTCCTTGTCCGCTAATTCAAATTCAACAATATTCTGGCAATCATGATTTTGCGTCTTCTTGGATTTTATGGGATCGCATCCACAAAATTTCGACATTATTTTATTATTGTATTTCTTGAAAAATAAAATGAAAATGGTTAAAGTGGAATATCCGGTTCCAATAGCAAATATACAAATGTACATGTTTTGTCGATACGGCACTGACAACGCATGCAATACCAATTTCACGATTCTTGTTCTGAAGTTTTTTATTCAAGTATTTTCAATTTTTATTAATCCAAAAGTCCCTCGAGTCATTGAAAAAATTTCAAATTCAATGCGGAATAGTTCGATTTGAAATATATGGATTATGTGAGTCATTGTAGCAATTTATATTTTTTCTTGGTACGAACAGGAAAGACCGGTGACGGTGTGGTGACTAATAACGCATTATAGTTCAAAATTTGCATTGTCTGGGATCATACTTATATTATTTTCAATTTTCTCAGTAACTACATGGTCTTGTACTGAATACATGTAACCATCACGTTTCTTTATTTTTTGCATCTTCCTTTTGAAAAATGATCTCGCACAAAATTGCTCTGGTAGGTGTTATCTGTAGAATTATTTTCATTCATTTTTTACTATATGCACCACACAGAACTAGCAAAACATTTTTCTGCTAACTAACCTATTTTTTGCGCAAAAGTAAATCATGAATGAATCGCAATAAAAAGATGCCACTAATAAATATTTTTAGACATTCTCTTACCATTTTCTTATATTCATTTTGGTTGATTTCATGCAAAACAGCCATTAATTGTTGCATTTTGCGATTGCAGTCAGTAGTTGAATTATCATTGCGCTTTATAGACAAATTATTATAGAACGTTCGCACATTATTTTTCATTCATTGGTCATTTCAATTCCGAAAAGCTTGTGTTTCTTATACTAAAACGAAAACTGAAAGTACAATCTGAAAGTACAATCTTAGCTCCTTTTATCTCAACTATTCGCTTTTCTCTTTACAGAATATTTCCTTATGCACGTATTGAAACCAACGTCAATCAGTTCCGTTGGACTCAAGCGCCGGGAAAGACTCATTGACTCCCAATTTGAAGGAAAAAGGCACATCTAGTAGAAAAATTGACGATAATTGTGTAATAAACTTGCCGATGCCCATTTATGGATATTCTGTGACGAATATTTATTGATACAAGTCTCACAAACTCCAGAAAATCGAGTATTTTAACTCAATCGTGCTTTACATTTTCCAGTAAAAATCCTGTATTTGCCCAATGTCATTTTAAACTATGATACAAATGACATGGAATACAACATATATTTCAGTGGAAGAAGTTCGTCACATTTCGATACAAAACTTTCGGCAGACTGCCGGGTTCAAAATTGACAATAACTTGCGCAACATAAAGTTACTCGGCCGAAATCTCACCGAAGGAACTTATGTTTATTTTCTGTGTTGCATGTAATAGCAACGATTAATCTTTTATTAATAGGATTGCCACGATGCAACTCTTGAAGAAAATCGAAGACTTTATTTGAGCGCTTCAAACTAAATTATTTCATAACCACGGACTGAAGAATATTATATATAAATCATAACGATGTATGCGGTGAAAAAATGTAATGTTTTTTACGGTTTAGATAAATTTTATCATGGTATTAATTAAATACGGGAATAAATCTTGTGAACATACAATGTTAATAAAATTCACGAGAGAGCTATTAAAGTAAAATTATTGTGTTAGATACCGAGGAATGGGAAAATTTGAAGACGAGAGAAAACTTTTTCAAAACTAACTTTTACAAAATCTCATTTCCTAGTACACGACTTTGGCATTCATTTATCGATTCAAACATTTGTTGTTAGTTTCACATTAGCGTACTTTCCATCGCCTGTTTTATTTCAAGTTTCATTATCAGCGACGTAAGGAATGAGATTCAATAACTGAAGATACCACATTCTCCCAATATAACTTGTGGTTTTCCAGTACACTCGTTCTACAGGGTAATAATGCCACGGGACATTTCTTAGTTGAGTAAACACTAAGATATGCGATCATAAAGATTACGTCATGACTAATAACTCCGTTTGTTAATGCTTTTTACTTCCGTACCAACAGTGTAGACCAGTGGTCGGCAACCTTTGTTAAGTGACGGACCGGTAAAGCTTGACCAAACTTTTGGCGGGCCACCTTTATACGAACGAACTAGGCCTATCCAATAAATTATACGCATTAGGAAATATTTCCGCCTTCGAACAATCGCTACCGTAATTAAACTTCAAATTATGGCGCATTCGCATTGCTACCCTTCTATTGCTGTGTTGAAAGTCTGTCCCAATGAGATGTATAGGTGGCGTTTTATTATTCAACAATACATTGTTTTTATGTACTTAATGTACTTATTATCAATGTGAAAGATGATGTTTTAGGGCATCTCGTCGTCCAAATGATGATATGACAAGCGAGTACGAAATTTAATCTAAGTTTAATGCATTTTAGATAAAGCTGCTCAAGGCCATATGTTCTTTCGAACGTGCACATTACACGTTTTGCACTGTCGCACAGATGAGCTGTGGCGCAGTCCCGGGGTCGAATTTTCAACGACTCGTTTCGTAACGAGTTTAACATTGAAACCCTTAACAGCTGCGATACTGACTGGGCATATCGAGCAAACCGGTTTTGGAATGCGCAAGAAAGAATAATATTTTTCGTTCAAGCACTTTGAAATGCTCGACCCGTGTTGCTCCGTTTTCCAGACATTTTCAAATTTTAAAAATCAAAATTAACTCGAACGACATACAACTGACGCTACTTGTTACATGAGAAGCGCCGTACATCAGCGCTTGTCACCACATAAATCCGTGTAGAGACAATAATAAATTTGGGATTAATTTTTGTTTTATTTATTAAATCGGGTCGGGTCGTTCAAGGGCCGAAACAAATTAGCTGGCGGGCCGCATTTTTTCCGACCCCTGGAGTTGTGTTTGTCTGGTTTCCTGTGGTATGCTGTTTTTTAGTCGTAGCGTTTGTGGTTAGATTGTAGAGGTTTTATTAAGGCATTGTCCGCTTTTGTGTCACCTCTTTGCGGACCAGCAGTAACCTTTCCGCGGACCGGTGATGGGCCGCGGCCCGGTGGTTGCCGACCACTGGTGTAGACTATTTTTGTGCATCGTAAAATTGATATTATATTTCAATTCCTATTATATATATTGCAATTTTACTTGTTACAAATTTTGAACTCATTATGCATTCTTCTCGGTGGTAGACACATGCGTGAATACTTTCAAAACCAAATAACCAAGCAAGTACATTACAAAAGGTAATTTCGCGATACCGGGCTTCTATGTAAATTGGGCTAGACAAAAACGGATTGTTTCGCGAATAAAATGCTGAGATGATGCATATTTACACCAACTAAATTTCGGTAACATGCAGTTTGCACGAATCAATTTTGATAAGTATTTTAAGAATTCAAATATATATACGTACTGTTTGCGGTATGCACTGCCTACCATAATTTATTCAATTTCAATAAAAATTGTTGTATTTTGTTTTGATCGACGTCAAGTTGAAATACAGACTCGCATAAACACGTCGAGGCGAAGGGCTTCTTCCGGGCATTGAGTGCGCTACTCTTAACGACTCTTACTGACGTTAATAACTTTCATAGCATCCTGTACAAATGCATTTAGATCAGGAGAATTTTTACCTACTAGGGCCTTCGATAAATAATACAGTGGTGGAAATTAATAGGTGTATGATAGGATTGCCACGATGCAACTCTTGAAGAAAATCGAAGACTTTATTTGAGCGCTTCAAACTAAATTATTTCATAACCACGGACTGAATAATATTATATATAAATCATAACGATGTATGCGGTGAAAAAATGTAATGTTTTTTACGGTTTAGATAAATTTTATCATGGTATTAATTAAATACGGGAATAAATGTTGTGAACATACAATGTTGATAAAATTCACGAGAGAGCTATTAATTGTTGCATTTTGCGATTGCAGTCAGTAGTTGAATTATCATTGCGCTTTATAGACAAATTATTATAGAACGTTCGCACATTATTTTTCATTCATTGGTCATTTCAATTCCGAAAAGCTTGTGTTTCTTATACTATAACGAAAACTGAAAGTACAATCTGGAAGTACAATCTTAGCTCCTTTTATCTCAACTATTCGCTTTTCTCTTTACAGAATATTTCCTTATGCACGTATTGAAACCAACGTCAATCAGTTCCGTTGGACTCAAGCGCCGGGAAAGACTCATTGACTCCCAATTTGAAGGAAAAAGGAACATCTAGTAGAAAAATTGACGATAATTGTGTAATAAACTTGCCGATGCCCATTTATGGATATTCTGTGACGAATATTTATTGATACAAGTCTCACAAACTCTAGAAAATCGAGTATTTTACCTCAATCGTGCTTTACATTTTCCAGTAAAAATCCTGTATTTGCCCAATGTCATTTTAAACTATGATACAAATGACATGGTGTACAACATATATTTCAGTGGAAGAAGTTCGTCACATTTCGATACAAAACTTTCGGCAGACTGCCGGGTTTAAAATTGGCAATAACTTGCGCAACATAAAGTTACTCGACCGAAATCTCAACGAAGGAACTTATGTTTATTTTCTGTGTTGCATGTAATAGCAACGATTAATCTTTTATTAATAGGATTGCCACGATGCAACTCTTGAATTAAATTGAAGACATTATTTGAGCGCTTCAAACTAAATTATTTCATAACCACAGACTGAAGAATATTATATATAAATCATAACGATGTATGCGGTGAAAAAATGTAATGTTTTCTACGGTTTAGATAAATTTTATCATGGTATTAATTAAATACGGGAATAAACGTTGTGAGCATACAATGTTAATAAAATTCACGAGAGAGCTATTAAAGTAAAATTATTGTGTTAGATACCGAGGAATGGGAAAATTTGAAGACGAGAGAAAACTTTTTCAAAACTAACTTTTACAACAAAATCTCATTTCCTAGTACACGACTTTGGCATTCATTTATCGATTCAAACATTTGTTGTTAGTTTCACATTAGCGTACTTTCCATCGCCTGTTTTATTTCAAGTTTCATTATCTGCGACGTAAGGAATGAGATCCAATAACTGAAGATACCACATTCTCCCAATATAACTTGTGGATTTCCAGTACACTCGTTCTACAGGGTAATATGCCACGGGACATTTTTAGTTGAGTAAACACTGAGATATGCGATCATAAAGATTACATCATGACTAATAACTCCGTTTGTTAATGCTTTTTACTTCCGTACCAACAGTGTAGACTATTTTTGTGCATCGTAAAATTGATATTATATTGCAATTAATATTATATATATTGCAATTTTACTTGTTACAAATTTTGAACTCATTATGCATTCTTCTTGGTGGTAGACACATGCGTGAATACTTTCAAAACCAAATAACTAAGCAAGTACATTACAAAAGGTAATTTCGCGATACCGGGCTTCTATGTAAATTGGGCTAGACAAAAACGGATTGTTTCGCGAATAAAATGCTGAGATGATGCATATTTATACCAACTAAATTTCGGTAACATGCAGTTTGCACGAATCGATTTTGATTAGTATTCAATTTTTGGGATTCAATTATATATACGTACTGTTTGCGGTATGCACTGCCTACCATAATTTATTCAATTTCAATAAAAATTGGTGTATTTTGTTTTGATCGACGTCAAGTTGAAATACAGACTCGCATAAATACGTCGAGGCGAAGGGCTTCTTCCGGGCATTGAGTGCGCGACTCTTACTGACGTTAATAACTTTCATAGCATCCTGTACAAATGCATTTAGATCAGGAGAATTTTTAGCTACTAGGGCCTCTCGATGAATCATACAGTGGTGAAAAGTAATAGGTGTATCACTTGCAGATTGCACTCTCGCATGAAATCCGACTGTAAATCATGTTATTGCTGCTGCTACGACGTTACACATGTCGGTACGCAGAAAACTGTTGGTATATTTTCTTTTCGTATGCCTACTATTGCTTTTCTCATTGCATTCGCGCCTCTTCAATGCGCAAGTCGTTGTCGTATTCGCCTCTACTTCTGCCGCAACGTCATCGGCAGTTCCATATCCATTCATTCCCTTAAATTTACTTTTTCATTATTTAGCCTGCAATATTATTTACCAGTTTCAAACATTGAAATTTAACTTGAAACTTTCAACTTGATAATAGAGGGTACAATTTAAAAAGCCTGGAATCTATGAAGTATTAATAAATTATATACGTGATAAAATAATCGGATTATCAAAAGCTAGATCCTGACAGAACTCAAAGTTTAATGTTTTCCAGTGCTACTACTATGTAGAGTGTAGACTAACATATTATTTCAATTTTTCATCAGACTATTCACGCTATTGTTGCAAAATGACAGAAGTATGTTGTTTCGAGCAGGTGATTCCAAAAGTAATCGCTATCTAATAAGAACTGATGAAGGTATTCTTGAAATGATGACACTGATACCCGAGTACGGATATGCGATGGTTCATTATACCTTCGTTTATATTATGTCGAAGGTAATATTGTATGATAGCCTACTGGTATCCAAGGGCAAACAACAAGCATCAGACGGCTTTATCATATGATAAACAACGGCCTCTCGTCCGGTTGCCAGTCTATGTCGGGTACGGGGTTAGTCAGACAGTTCTTTGTTTCAGATGCATAGAACTCGGTGGTGGAGAAAGCACCGAGGAGCCCAGCAGTCCTCTCGCACATAATTATTCCTAATGGGATTCAAACCTGTAATCCCACGCAAGGCAATCAAAAAGAGCGATGGCGTGCGTATTCCTAATGCCTAGAACGACCGATGAGCCGAGCTCGTAATAATATATCAACGAGAATATCGGTCAGAGACCGGAGACTTATCGATCGAAAGTTAGGGGATCCCCCAAAAAAGCGCTCTTACTCCATAGTGACACCTTGTGTCCCATCACTAATTAATTAATAACTCGCTAATTATACGACATAATTCATGCAAAATCAATAGGCTTCTGGTCCGACATATGATGAATGCAGATGCAAAATCTGGAGCAGATTCAATCTCGCTTTCGTGAGATATTGCGTGCATCTAACAGACAGACAAACAAACAGACAGACAAATACACATCAACATACTTACCGATTAAAATCGACAAGTAATAAGTACGGTAGTCAGCGCATAGCACAGACAGTACGTATATATAATTGAATCCCAAAATTAAAAACTTATCAAAATCGATTCGCGCTAACTGCATGTTCCTGAAATTTTACTGGCGTAAATATGCATTCTCGCATCGTTTTATTCGCTAAACATCCGTTTTTGTCTAGCTCAATATACGAGTACATAGAAGCCCGGTATCGCGGCATAGAAGCCCGGTATCGCCCGGTATTTTGCAAATGAACTTGTTAGAAAAACGACAATCGCTCAATACATTTCATAGGAATTTTAAATATTTTACGATAAATATGACAAACGCGTATTTGCTATCACGAAAATTAATATTCCTTATTATCTACTTATACTATATTGTAGTCGCATAAGGGTTCTTAAATGTTTACGGCCGATACCTCGGTTTAGACCAAATAGCTTTGATTCAGTCGCAGATTTTGTACGCCAGTTCTCGTCGTCAGTTGTTAACGTGATCTTAGTTGGCTGGTTATCGGCTGCATACCTGGTTATTCAACAGCTTCACCAATCCAATTAAACTTCATAAATTTAATTCCAAAACTTTGTTCGCAACATTAAGAATTCATTTAGTAAACGAGAATACTTTTCTACGGATTCGTTTATATGGAGAAACATATGGAGCGCAGAATGAAAGCGTAAGTCATTGTCAATCAGGAAATCTCCATTCCTCCGCAGGTACACCGATACTACGAACAAAGCGACTAAATTATTTACTCATTATGGGTTAACCTATTTAAAACAATTCAAATCAGGTAACGAATGTCATCTCAGAATCTGAAGTTCAGCACTGACAACTATGGATCAAAGATGATACCATACTCGTAATGCTGCTTCTATATAACTTTTATTTTTTGATCTGGAGGATAAACTGCATTATACGAGCTATAGTAGGCGATTTAACAGGAAATGCTTCCGCAAGTACGTGCGCAGGGCATGGCGCAAGGTATTGTTTTGATCCAGGCAGACTGCCGAAAGTTTTGTATCAAAATGTGACGAAGCGCTTCCACTGAATAAAATGATGTAGTCTATGTCATATATATATATTATAGTTGAAAATGTGTTGGACAAATAAAGGATTATTACTGGGAAATGTGATGAACGACTGAATTGAAATACTCGATTTTCCAGAGTTTATAAATTTTTTATCAGTATCTAAATATTATGCCGTAATTCATCATAAGATGAGAAATTATTCGTCACAGAGTATCTATAAATGTGCATCGGCCATGTGATTACGCGATACCGCCAATTTGTTGACTACAAGTGTATTTCTCTTTCAAATTGCACCGCGAATTCGGCTATGGATGTACACAGCACACAATTCCCAGTTATTTTTAACGACTGAAAACGTATAAACTGCGGCATTGCTGTTCAGAACACGCCAAGTATATGCATTCCCGACGCTTGAGCCAAACGGAACTAATTGGGATCGGTTTCAATATGTGCATAAGGAAGTATTCTATGGAGCGAATAGTTAAAATAATGGGAGCTGAAATTGTATTTCCAGTTTACGTTAGTATGAGAATCGCAAGTTTGTCTTAATTAAAATGCATAATGAGTGAAAAATAATGTGTGAACGTTCTGTAGATAATTCGTCCATAAAGCGCAATTGTAATTTAACTGACTGCAATCGCAAAATGCAACAGTTAAGGCCAGACCAAAATCAATATAAGAAAAGGTTAGGAATGTCTAAAAAAATATATATTGGTGGCATAGTGAAGTGAAAGCAAATAATTCTACAGGTGACAGTTGCCAGAGCAATTTTGTGCGGGATTATTTTTCAAAAGGGAGGTAGAAAAATAAAGAAACGTGATGGTTGCATGTGTTCAGTACGAGACCTTGTAGATTCCGAAGAAATTAAAATGAATATAGAGTACGATTGCACACAATGTACATTTAGCATTATGATGGCGGTATTAGTCACCGTGGGCACTTTCCTGTCCGTACCGAGAAAAATATAAATATTTATAATGACTCACATCCTATGAAACCTAATTCATATATTTCAAAACGAATCATTCAGCGTTGATTTTGAAATTTTGTCGATAACCCGAGACGACTTTCTTTTGGATTAATAAAAATTATAGATACCTTAACGTCAAAATTCAAAACAAAAATTATTATCTAATATCTCAAATCATGTAATTGGTATTGTCTGCGTTCCAAGTGTGATATCGACAAAATACGTACATCTGTATTTTTCTATATCGGAACCGGAAATTCTAGTTTATCAATTTTTATTTTATTTTCTAAGAAATACAATAATAGAATAGTGTCGAAAATTTGTGGATGCAATCTCATAAAATCCAAGATGGAACAAAATCGTGATAGCCAGAATTATATTGAACTTGAATTAGCGGACAAGGAAGGGCGAAAATGGATTTCTAGCAACCGATCTTTACATGACAATATTCCTGTCCAACTAAGTCCCGAAGGTGTTGAAGGCTGGAGATTGTAGAAAGCTAACGACGAATTGTTGTGGAGTTTTCATATTATGTCAGAGAATAATAAGAAAATGTACGTCACGTTTAACGAGAGCAACAACGATGTTACACTTGAATATGATGACGATATCGCGGACGATAACGGGAAGGGGAGGTGAGGAGATAAATTTGACTTTTATTGATATACTCTGCAAATATCACTGCAAGAAGTTTACATCTTTTCCTTATAAATCATATCCACCATCTAAGATGTTGAAAGTAAAATTACCTAATGTAAAAAAAATAATATTATTGATTCATTCCAGTGATTGAAATTTATTATTATTGTTATAATATTAATTCCCACCTGGTCATTTAGTCTGGTTCAAGTACACGAAGACGCTATTTCATGCAAAATCGTGATCATGCAGTTTCGCATTGGTATTGCCAAAATAATAGCCTAAAGATGTGACGCAAATACAGAGATTTTGCGGAAATGATCTAATCTAAATCCCATTGGAATAACAGTTTCATTTTCTGATGAAGAATACAGCCAAAAAATTGTTATAGTAATTGAAATACATTTATTGAGATGGTAACTTGCACTTTTGCACTTTCTTCAAACGCTTCACTAACTTTTTGCGACCAAATCAAAAACGTTAGACCATTGTTGAATGGGAGGATTATATGGAAAAAACAAATATATTTATCTAATCTACGTTGCCAATATTGTTGGTACTAAAGTCTGAAAGAACGCTGCTGTTAACGGGGGAAGAGGCTTGGTCTCCCAAGTACTATAGTCACTGGAACATGGAAGATCTATAGTCTTCTTTTGCCTCTCAACCACGAATTGAGAAAATCGACTCTGAATCCAGATCTCGACTGACTGTATAGTGTGCATGTAAAAACTGCAGTGTATGTGGTATGCAGTCTACTCCTTGGAATTGATATATCACCATCAATTGAAATACGACTTGACTAGGTTTATTTTTTAAAGATATTTTTCGATGCTTCTTCAACCTGATCGAGGGCTGTTTCTGCGGGCTGAAAAGACCACAAACAGATATCTGTACAATAACGAAGGAAAGTTGGAAATGGTGACAACCGCGAGCCCAACCTTTGCAATGCACTGGTTCCTTTCACCTTCGTTTGAAATGATTGATTTGTTAGTATTCATTTTTAACTATTTGTAGGATTATGTTTGCGCGAATTTGTCTAAAATTATTTCATTTAAGTCTAAGACCTTGTGTAGTTGTGCTTGAATATTGAAATTACCCAATTGGTTTCTTAGAATTTATAATAATTCTTGGCAGTCTGTCATCTGCACTGCACAATGTATATTGATTATTGGAGGGGAAAATTTGGTTTTCCGCTTTCAAATCCAAACCACAACTATAAACGACTATTTGTCTAGGTGTGGTTATTTTTATACTGCAAATTAGGTGATTCCTTATTGGACGAAATGGTGAAGCTTACGATCATTTGTTCACGAAATGAGTTTATTATCACGCTCTATTTTACTGCCTAACTTGAAATGTGATTTTATGGAACTGTTGCCGATGTGCAAAGAAAAAATTCGAAAATTTTAATTTCATTATTAATTCGTGCCTACGCATATATACATATATTTAAATATCAGGTTTAAATCCTATCTCACCAGCATGCGCTTCAGCGTAAACATCATTCAGGACATTTTGAGAAAAAAATTTTGCATAGATGAAAGTTGTTTTCACCTGATTACAAATAGACAAATTCAGAGTTTTTATATTTTCTTCAGAAAAATTGATACTTTCATGATTCAAATTCACCAAGTGTACAGTTCTCAGAAATGGGTGAGTGGGTGAGTGTTGGAGCGAAACTGAATGATCCAATTCAAACCCAACAGCTCAGTGGAGATCAGGATTGGACTGTGAACTGTACTGACGATGGGAAATTTCAGTTTGCGACTCCAACTTTAAAGGCCAATGATGCTCTGCAATTTGGAACAGTGGCAGCGTGAGTAATAAATAGAACAAGGAACCATATCCTAAATGGACTTGATTGATAAGCTCAATTGTGTGCTTACAACCCAATTTACTTGCAACTTTTGGACGCAGAATATAATAAGAGAATATATACAAGTAGTGATGAAAATTTGAAACTTTTAGGTT
Source organism: Styela clava (assembly GCF_964204865.1). Lineage (NCBI taxonomy): Eukaryota > Metazoa > Chordata > Ascidiacea > Stolidobranchia > Styelidae > Styela > Styela clava. The sequence goes on from NC_135251.1 coordinate 26,989,456, forward strand.
CAGCATATTACTGGATGGATGTGGGGATTATAACTTATAATGGCCTAAAAAACACTTTGCATCTAAGCGTAAAAAAGGTCTTGATTTCCGTTTGTCCTTCCGTACGCGTCAATGCTAAAAAATACAAGAGGTAATCGCCCAACAATCAATCATCATTTTTTGCTTGGTACTAGTATTAATAGAGACAAAGACGTTTGTGATTCTGCATGGACCGCCTTTAAAGCAAATTATTACGCAATATAATAATATCATAGTTATTAATTAAAAGGGTGGGAATGAATACTTGATTTCATTGCAGTACATCTCACTTACCAGTGAATTGGTTTGCTGTTTGCTCAACATTCAAAGTTTTAATCAGTCAAAAAGTCCTCATCCGTACGTTTAGAATTTAGATCAAGCGTTTATAACTCAAAAATATGTTAATCATCGGTCACCATTACGACCAATGGTTGAGATATTAGTAATGCGACATATTTTAAGGTAAACTGACTAAAAATCGAATAAAATCTCACTTAACAAACATATATAAATTATAATTTAAGTTCATTCTTTGAACATTTTTATTATGAGGTATAGATTTTGCAAATATTGTATTGTTGATTACTGTAATTAATTATGTTTTTGAATTTATTTTTATTTCAGAAATTTTAAACTCAATGGCTATGGAGATGGAGTTAGTCTACAGTGTACCGCGAATAGCCAGTATGTACGTGCTCCAGAAAACAATGGAGAGCTTCGTTTCTACGAAACTGAAGCAGGCTCGACATCTTGGGATTTAGAGATTATGGGAATTATCTTACAACGCGATGGCAAAATATTCATTTACCCTGAGTTTCCCATCCAGAAAAATAAAGTTCCGAAATATTTGTCGAATATTAAATAGTTTGGATGGAGAGTGAATCTTTCACATGCCTGTTTGAATGTAAAAATGTCAAAGAACTCAACAATGTGTTATTGACTTAAACCAGATTCATCTGAAACTATAAGGAAGTGGCGCAATGTATTGGATTTGGATTTAACGTATGAGCAGTTTACTTTCATCACATCTGATTTGAACTTTATTTTACAAATTGATTGACTTGTCAGATAAAAACGGTAGAAGGAATCATTAAACAAAATACCCAATATTTTGAAAGTTACTCAGGGGCATAACACGACCCCTTTTTATTTTTTTGGGTGTGATTTATATGTTAATGATTTTTTTAAACCAGGCATAAAAGCCATGTCAAACAAATATTTGAATTTGAAAATTGTCCATTTTGTAGACTTAAATTTGGCACCAACCAAGAACAAAGTTGTTACTTATCGATCTTGATCGTTACTTATCGATCTTGATCGGTAAGTATGTTGATAGGTATTTGTCTGTCTGTCTGTTAGACACTTTCGTATGTTACGCGATACCTCACGAAAGCGAGGTTGAATCTGCTCCAAATTTTGCACCTTCATTCATCATAGCTCGGATCAGAAGCCTATTGATTTTGGATGAATTATGTCGTATAATTAGCGAGTTATTAATTAATTAATGATGAAAAGATCTGGATTTTTGCAAATCTAGAGAACAATTTTTGCGAAGCGAGATATTTTTGAGACGCGCTGAGTGTGTGTGTGTGCGATGCGCAAGTTTTCACGCTAGTGAGTCAGAGCCAAAGTGACTATAACAGTATAACTTTGGTCACTTTGGTCAGAGCGAAGGATACATAACGCTAGATCGTATCTCGTGATTAATCTTTAAAGCATTGTCCATATCCCTCTTGTAACTTTGACGTCGCCGCGATGCGCAAGTTTCCTTTGAGAAATTTTCCACGCTATTGAGTCAAAGCGAAGGATACACGCCGCGAGATCGTATCTCGTTACTTATTACTTATCGATTTTAATCGGTAAGTATGTTGATAGGTATTTGTCTGTCTGTTTGTCTGTTAGATGCACGCGATATCTCACGAAGGCGTGGTTGAATCTGCTCCAAATTTTGCATGTGCATTCATCATATCTCGGACCAGAAGCCTATTGATTTTGGATGAATTATATCGTATAATTAGCGAGTTATTAATTAATTAGTGATGAAGAGATCTGGATATTTACAGAGCGAGAGATTTTCGAGACGCACTGAATGTGTGTGTGTGTGTCCGATGCGCAAGTTTTCACACTAGTGAGTCAGAGCGAATGATACACACCACTAGATCGTATCTCGTGATTAATCTTTAAGCATTGTCCATATCTCTCTTGTTACTTTGACATCGTCGCGATGCGCAAGTTTCCTTCGAGAAATTTTCCACCCTATTGAGTCAGAGCGAAGGATACACGCCGCGAGATCGTATCTCGTTACTTATAATTACTCGTTAAAGTTTAAGCAATGTGCATATCCCTCTATCAGGTTCGGGGTTACAGAATTCCTCACCAAAATATCGCTAGGCTGTGTTTGAATAGTCGTTGCAACCCGGGTTAGCGCCGTTGTATTTGACACAAAATATAGGATTGGTGAATAGGCTATTGGCTGGAAACTAATCGAAACAATTCAGTTCGGATTTGCAGAATTCTTCATAAAAGTATTTCCTCGAGTAGTATTTCGACGACGACATGGGGAGTTGGCTATTGTTTGCTACATTTTTGATATTGGCTGAAAACTAATCAAAACAATCCAGTTCGGGTTTGCAGAATTTTTCGAATCGAAACCGCAGTTTCTGTTTTGGGGATCCCCTAACTTTCAATCGATAAGTCTTCGGTCTCTGACCGATATTCTCGTAATTACTCCTTAAGCAATGTCCATATCCCTCTATCCGGTTCAGGGTTGCAAAATTCCGCACCAAAATATCGCTAGGCTATGTTTGAATACAAACGGGGTCGCTATGAAGTAAGAGCAGGTGAATCGAAACCGCAGTTTCTGTTTTGGGGATCCCTTGACTCCAATCGATAACTCTTCGGTTCGGTTCTCGTTGTGATATCAGCATCATTTAGTGACAAGCCGCTACATGTTATTTGTGCATAACGATTCGTACAATGTCAGTCGCATACATAAAATAGGTTGCAATCTATGATGCCACGAGATAAAGCCCCACAACACTTTATTGTGATAACGTGAGAATGTGAGGCAGCAAAAAGGCGACATTGAGAATCTTTTTTTCTTAGTGAACTATTCTTTGGCCAATTGTAGTAAACTTTCTACAGACCAGTCAGATTGGAGTTTGGTGCAAACTATCATTCCTCACGTTACATTTTTATTATTCAAGGAAGCATCGCCAAATTAATTTTTATAGGATGAGGCCATGTTCGTTGACGAATTGGGGTAGTGTGGTACGCCTAGAGAAACGCTAAAACGGCTATTGATGGAAATATGAAAAACGACTTGCAACGTAAGGTAGATGTAAAGAAATATCATGATATGAGCATCATTCAGCGGTAGTTCTTCACTTTTTGGTTACCCATAATAAGACGTAAAGTTGCAGGTACACGTGCTTAAAAAATTAATGTTAAGCTATCAGTTTGTTAAATAAATAAACGATTCAACTGAAATTTTTAATGCAAAGACCATTGTAACAGAAAATGTGGACGTAAAAAAAATAACGTGGTAGTAATGTTGAAATAGGTTTTATATACACCAATTTATGTCATCTGGAAGCAAAATATGCACACTAATTAATAGTTTGACACATTGAGATATTACATCATGACAGAAAATACAAGTTAAAGATATGTATGACCATCACAGGGTGATTAAAATTAAAAAAAATTAATAGGGGCTGTGGAGTATGAAAAGTTCAAGACAAAGAAAAGAACAAATGTTCATAGCTCATGAACTCTCAATTTTGCCTCCATTGCTTTGTGAAGGCCAATATATTTCGAGTGGCTGAATTGGTTTACCTTTATGATAGCAACGATTTTGTATTTGATATAGCGAGATTTTTTTCAATTTAATTGAAGTGATATTATTTCCCAAAGCAATGCTTGAATCGTCTAGAATAGATCAGTGGTGTCAAACTCATGGGTTTTCGAGAGCCGCATTGCATTTTGGAAATTGTAAAAAGGGCCGCAAACAGTATTTGATAATGTATACTTGAAAGATATTTTTAAGATAGTTTTAGTTTGTGACATATACAATTACATATTAATATTTGCATTCCACTATTATTGCAACATTTGCAAGTTACTGTATTTATTATAAAAAATCATAAAATTCTATGTACAACCATCAAAATCATTTTTGAACAAGCTTTGGATAAGGAAAGAATAATACATACACTAAAAATGACCTAATCTAAATATATAAACCTAAAATTAACAAAACTTCTACAGTATATACTCAATGTTTTTTTAATTACATTTGTCCTGACGTTTGGCATCTTTTTTGTGTCACCAGCATACTAAAGCCAGGCTTAAATGATTTTATAGTACCAACTCTAACTAATTACATTCAGATAAAAAAAAACTTCCAAAATACTATTACAATTATTGTTAAGCGTTCGAGGGCCGCACTGGAAGTGTTCTCTGGGGCCGCGAGTTTGACATACCTGGTCTAGATTGAAGTTGTCCAAAATATAAATAACAGTATTTTATCATGAAAGATGATTATACCTTCTGGAATTTCTTCTATAGTACTACCAAAAGTTGATGAACCAAATATAACACAGGTGCAGTGAGTTACCCGTAATCCTCATTTTCCAAAGCTGTTTTAATTATGTCTGGCGTGTTTTGTGCCTTTTTACAAATAAGACCGCTTATGCAATCTTACGCTTTGGAAATTTTAGTTATTTTCCTCAAGCCCTGCAGGATGTGGGGCCCATACACAACTCTACCGGAGGGTCAAATGTCTTTGCATGCCTCTATAGGTTTTTTTTTTTATTGCAAACATTTATGGAACTCTAATTATATTTCTTTGAATCACACTGTCACTGATATGTCGCCAGGCTTCTGATATCTCCCCTTCTGCTATAGTTGTTCTGTAAATAAATAATAGGAAATTGAGATTAGACGAATAGTTGAAAGTTTTGCTTTATGTCGGCTTAATTTCTTGATTGATATACTTACTATTTTTGCTATTGCCTCTTGTGCTGCAGGAGTCTCACAATGCTTAGACAGGTTTGTCCACAACTTTCACATCTGAAGAAAGAGAGGAGATTTATTAATTTTCGTTAAGAATAAATAAGGCAGTCTATATGATTTAGAATGGAAAAGCTAATAAATCCAATATCTCATGTTTTATGTAAAAAAAGTTTTACTGAATTTGGTATATAAACCAACTAATAAAAGGGTTTAGTCAGGAAATTACAAGCATTCGTGGCTCCAAATGGTTGAGAGATCAGACTATACAATATAGACCGGTATGAGTGAAATGTTAGGTGAACTTGTTAACACTTTGATTCAATACGCAAATAAAAGTGAATGCGCAATAGTGTGTTACAATGAACAGCAATCAGCAATGAGTATATATCCTCACCGATTAAAAAAATCTACATGGAGGTGCATGAACTGTTTGAAACCATAAGGGGTGAGTGGATATGCAATTTCGGCAAATGGGCAACTACGTAGCCTACCGTACTGAATTAATAACTTCGTAGTATTTGACAAAGGCTGGCTTTCCCACATGTACTCAACAGTGCGATGCCCGGGTGTGATATACAACAATAGTATTTACCTCCCATTTTTCGATTTCTTTTTACCTCAACTTTCCAAAATATCATTAAAATCGACAACAACTGTCAAAGCAGGCACGAACACCATTCGTGCTATGCCTTGAAAGCAGCACACATCCGCTCGTTTTCGTCTCGCCAAGTATGTGCATTGGAGCGTGCTATCGGATACGATCTTCGGCCAAAAATGCCGGAGTTGCGCATCATGTTGTTTAATGTCATTGATCTGACCAAAACTAGAGTCTTTCGTCACAATAAATACTCGTTAAAGTGGAATAACAGTTGGAAATTTTTGTTTTATTTTTTACAGTTTGTCGTACCGGACTCATGATGTTAAATAACACGATAAAACTCATAGTTGACATCGTACTATTTCAGTTTTTTTCTGGAAAAATCTCAACCATAACGCCGGCCGTGTTGGAGATCCCTGCTTCAGGTTAATGACGTTTCACACTTGCGAGGGAAGGCGATATGTGTTTTTCATAAGGAAAGCAGAACTGTTACGTTGCAACGTCATTGCGAAACGTCGCTGCGTAACTAAGTAGTTAGGTTGTTTAACTCCAAGTACGCGCAGCAGACATGTGAAGAATTGAAGAACATTGAATAAAATAGCTCATACAATTCTACTCATGCACGATAAATTCAATCTAATGACATCATTCGAAACAATGTCCAGGTTAAAAAAAAGGACAAATTGAAGTTTTCGTTATTTAATTCGAAGGCTTTTCAAAAAAATGTCACGCTTTTCAATTTTGGTGAATTCATTTAGCTACGTTCTCTAATTTCTGACTAAGGGGTAATATGTTCAGTTCTTGTGGATGCTTTGACAAGAAGACCACCAAGGTAGAAAACAAAAATGTGAACGAACATAAACCGAGGGAACGGCAACGCATTGTACAATGTAATAACGCACAATCGTCTCGCACATAATTATGCCCAAAGTGATTCGAACCAGTGTTCGCACGCAGCGTAATCAATTAGTTGGGTGTCGAGCATATTCCTAATTCTTAGCACGATGCGCCACACCGACGAGCCAAGTTCATAACAATATATCAATAAGTAGCGTTTGGGGCTTTTTGCGACTCTCAAAGCGATGACTCTTAACTAAGTGCCTGGGACCTGGCTTCGAGCAAACTTACATGATGATTCACGATGCAAATAGTGAATAGCATAGATCAGAACGGTTTGCCGACGGGACATGTGGTGAATTATCCTGTTCAACAAGTACGAACCGATACTGTACAGTCATGGACGATGGGGAGCGATGGTGTGAATATGGGGTTTTATACAGGAAACTTAGCGGTATTATCCACTCTGCATTTTGGTCTACTACTCGAGTGAGTTAGAATATTTGTAATACATTGTTTAGGCGTTGTGAAGATATAGGTTTGTGTAACGCACAAAACAACATTACATTATAACAGATACTTCTGCTTCACGAATATTGGAATAGGATACACATTGCAGAACTTAAATAATGCAATTATATTCGTGGTCCGCCAACGGATGGAGACCTTGAGAACACAACCGATAGATCCGATGCTACAATTTGGGAGCTTCCTGCCACGTGTTTTGTATTTAAAACAGCAAATGGTACGGTCATCAACCTACCTGCTTCCAACGACGTGAGAATAACTAAATTATTCGAATAAAAGTGAGGACTCAAAACCATTTGAATGTTTAATCTCTGATTCATTACACAATTTTTTCAGATTTTTATAAAACGAAAGTTGTGACTTTCTTAAGCATTCATTTAAGCTTATCATGTTATCTTAACTATATATATATATTTTTTCTCTTTTATAGATAATTACAGGGGACTTGCTTTCCTCAAATATGCTTCTCTTACAGCCCACATAATGTAAGCGCAAAATGTGACCGATTGTTCAAATATTCAAACCAGTTAACTATTCTTAAAATAAAATTAAAACCATACCATCAGATATATCGTCTTAGAAATTTTTGATATTTCTTTCTGCATTGTTTAAAGATATATTTTAATATATATTTATTCTATTGTATATTATATTCTATTATATATATATAAGTTCTATAATTATATCTATATATATGTGTTACAATCACAGACACTTGAAAGATGAAACGCGACAAATATATATATATGCTTTCGGGCAGCGCTAGATTAACCATTGAGCAAAAAGGGCACCGAGCAACGGAGGGGAACCACAGAGATTTTTATAGCAAAATCTTCGATAGTGCATCAGTGATTGATAAAATTAACGAGTTCGTCACACGACTCGACTTCGAAATGTTCGCTTATTTTTCCTCTTCAAGTAGGGCAGGTGGCACAGTGGAAAATCAGCTCTCACACGCGTACTATAGTCGGCATCAGGTCTACGGTCCAATGTTTGAATCCGCCCTTCGGTGAGTTACAACGCAAACGGACAACGGCAGTGTAGAGCGACGCAAGCTGTACAAGGTTAAATTGGTTTTGGGGCTTGAAACAAAAATTTAACCATTCCGTTTTTTTTTCTACTTTTGGCTTTCTAACTCGACAAACCTTCTAATATTATTCAGCGTCAGTCCACTATAAAATATTCATAACTTTGGCGAGTAGATGTGCATTCCTGATTTTGCCGTGGGACAGACAGCCTGAAATATTTGCTTCCTATGGGGAAATTTTTTTCGGTCAACTAATTTCAGCGAGCGAGGGTTCAAGAATATTAGAATAAATATAGCCTATCAACAACATAACTTTCCATTTGCATTTTCATGATTCTGCGAGTATTAATTTTCTGCGCTGACAGTAATTAAAAGATAGAAACGATGAAGACTTGCTACAATTGACCTACGAAATCTTATCGTAATCTTACATACTCCCGAAACGTATAAAATGTTTGCGGATAAAAAGGTTGAAAAAAATGTATTGTAAAAAGTCTGCCGCGACTTTTTGTTGTTAGCGTGCGCAATTCGAAAATGTGTGGGGAACGCTGTGATATAGATAGTCAGATAGCACCTTCAACATGGCCTGAAGACATAACCCCTAATAATTTCTGGTATAACTTCAAGACAAAAATCTGATCTGCCGAGAACGAACAAAATATTAAATAAATGCAATCGAGATCTTATTAATTTATTTAAATTTTGAAGGCAAAAATAGGCTAATTCGAAATAGCACGATGGATAAAAGGAAAACAGCATCAACTTAATCACAGCATATAACGAAAACATGAACAGGGATATGAATGTAGACCAAGTACAGTAATGACAAATATAATCAAAAAAAAACTCATATACGTGGCACCAGATAGTTCAAAGAGTGAAAAAATATTTCATCAGAAAAACAAAATGCCATGGTTGTACAGGATTTCTGCAACAAAAAAGTAAACAAAAGTTCGTGTCAAATACAGCATTCACGATGCTTTGCAGTTACTTCTGTGAGAATATCATTGATAAAATATAAACTGTTAGGTTTTTGCGCCGACAGTATGCTTATTTTGGGCATGCATAGTTCTTAAAATTTTACTCTAACCTGTAAGGACGTTGACGTGATAATTGTTGTCTAGCACGTGAAACTGTACTTTCGTTATTACTCAGGTTGTCCCTGAACGAGTATAACCGGCAAATGTAAATAAATAGTCATTCCGCGTTGATAGCGGAACTGAAGGAATGGTAATGGAGTCAAATCATCATCAAATCTTTCAGATCATAGTGGCAATTTACCATGAATATGTGTCAGTGCAAAATAAGAAGAATTGACCATGCAAAAATCTACTACACGGAACGCCATGGCCGCTATATTTCATCAAAACTGATTTTCTTTCAATTAGAGCCCTACGAAATCATTTTCAATTCATTCGTCACATAAATCCCTGGGTGCGATTGACCAGGCAAATTTGAACAAAAATAACTAAATCTAGTCATTAGCTATATTTAGAAATCGCTGATGTTGGGATAAGTTGGCGACTGAAGGTAAAATACGGTAATCGATTTTGTGAATGAAGAAGTGAAATAATATTTGAGACGTACGTATGCAACTATAAGTTGGCCCAGAATAAAATTTGAATTCCATCAAAATATGACATTTCGAAAATGGGCATGTTACCCAAACTTTATAAAATGGACATGCATAAGGAAATTTAGCAAAGGCAATTGAAAGAATTCCATCAAAATATGACATTTCGAAAATGGGCATGTTACCCAAACTTTATAAAATGGACATGCATAAGGAAATTTAGCAAAGGCAATTGAAAAACCCAAATGGGTAACTGTTAGCGCGCCTGCTAACAATCACCACCTGTACTGTAGCAAGAACTGTTCGAGGTTAATCTAACAAGAGCGTCCTCGTCACCAAGAAATGCGCTGGATGTTTGGTTCGTCGGCAATTGTCCATTTTCTGCATGTGTGCTCAACGACGTATCGGGCTGAAAGTATGAAAAATTGATATAGGTTGGAATTGAGCTCCGTTACCATATTTGGCTTTGTACAGAAAGGAGAGGTTGAAAAGCACAAACATTAGGAAAATCAGCTCGCCTGTTGTTTCAGCGGTCAACACTAAGAATAATTTTTCCGCAAAACAACATGAACACAATCTCCCCTAACATAAAAATTGCAACAAACAACCTAGCAATTGATCCATTGGTTCACAAGTGTCCAATAATCAATTTTAATACAATTTTTGAATGGACGTAATATCAATATGCAGAGGGAGCATAATAGGCTAAGTCTAAATAGGGCTATTCAATTATTAGGAAGGTTTTATTACCCGAAATGACGTTTTGTTACGATGCTCGACTGTATTTCAGATTTTCAGGAGAGTTGGGAGAATGGATAGTTATGAAGCAAGTAAAACTGAACAGCGAGTATATGCTGACTTGTAGTCAGTCATGATGTATGTCTCACCTTTTCTATCGAACTTTTATTCGCTTTTTGTCGTTTCAAATTTTCTTTGATAAGTGCTAAAATAAACAAAACATTAAATAAAAACAATGACATTTAATTTCTACGACAACATATTTCTTCGACATGGTGGCATTGAATGAACGAATGTTACAAATTGGCTAACAGGGCGCAGTGTAATCCATAATTTGTAGCATTTCGAAAAACAAAAATTACACTGTGACAAAAGTTCACCGAGTGTAGAATACTAACAAACCGTTGCATAATTATGAATTGAATTATTAGAAGAATATATTCAGTTATAAACCGCTGTTTACAAACGGGCATGATTCCCCAGAGTGCGGGAAACTAGCATCGCTGTTATGCAATAATACTAAACGCCCAACCGGATATATCAGTTTCACAGCGGCGTCAGTAAGCGGAAACATTTCGGCGTCGTTCCTCGTTTCAAGAATGTATAATAGTAATTATATCAATATTATATCTATAACTAGTTTTAATCAAATGGGTAAGGATGGACACGATCAAAGTCTTCACGTTTATTGGACTCATATTTACTGGTGTTTTGAGCAGGAGCTTGAAGAAGTGCGAAGATCCGATAGAACTTTTGTCTATCGATAACGGTCATGTCGTGAATTACACATTGACAGAAGATTTTGCAAAGTTAACAATTCAATGTGATGAATGGTATGAAATAGTAGCTGGTGGTGAAAAGTGGAAATGTGGAGACGACGGGATATGGCGAACGGCTGTTTTCAATAAGCCGAACCCTCCCAAGAATTTACCAATATGTGCTCCAGCGTGTGGTATAAAAGGCGGAACAGACAGATCTTTGTTGTCGATGCATATATCTGGAGGCGAAAGGTCAGCCGAAAACGAATGGCCGTGGCTCGTGTTTTTAAACGGTGGAGAAGATCCGAATTTGGAGTCCAACCACCTCACGTGTGGTGGAAGTTTGATAAACCAGGACTACGTACTTACAGCAGCGCATTGTGTTGTCCACGAAGATTACCCAGAAGGACTAATGTTTGCAAATCACATTCATATATGGTTAGGCGTACACGATAGGCAAGAGAAAAACTATGAACAAGTGAATTACGTTTTGGCAGAAAAAGTGATAAAACATCCAAAATTTCGGACAGAAATTTTCGGTAACTATGATGTCGCATTGGTGAAGCTTTCTGAAAGTGTAGCTATGACTGCGAGGTATCGACCTATATGCCTTCCATCAACTGAAGAAGATTTTAAAATGGTACATCCGGGATCTACGGGAGAAATTGCTGGTTGGGGACTCTACAGCGGTTTCAATGCCGCTTACACCTTATTTCATGCCGAATTCCCTGTAGTAGGTGGAGACGAATGCCTCGCCGAATTGAAATCAGTCAGTGAAGAGAAGAACCTTAGATTACCTGAAGATTTTGTTATCACGGACAATATGTTTTGCGCTGGATTGCCGAAAGGAGGTGCGGGTACCTGCGAAGGCGATTCCGGTGGACCATTTGTCATGAAGAAGGAAAAAAACGGAAGATATTACGCTGTAGGTTTGGTTTCATTTGGACTCGGTAATGCTTGTGGCGAAACCTTCACTTACACAGGATACACAAAACTGAATGAAGAAATTTTAAATTGGGTTCGGCAAACTATGGCATCCACTTGATATAATAATGACAAGAATAATGACAAAATAGTCATAGGATCGATAATAATTCAAACACTAGTATAGCAACTAGCAAGGCAACTATTTATTCAAGTATTGTGCTGGGAGTATGGTGTAGTTATATTCCAATAAAACTGTAATTAATAAACAAGACTATAGTGATTTATGGAATTGATATTGGGAATATAATCGATAATCACGTTATGAAAATAATTTATATATATATATATATACAAGAGCAAATTCACTGCGAGACGCGTTAACATGTAGTTTTCAGTTTGCGAATATCGAAGTTCATTTCCGCTGGTTGTTGGAGGGTTTTTATTCCATATCCTACATTATACCACAAATGGCAAAACAAAACTATTGAATTGGATATTTAGTATGCACATGAATAAATTCATTTACGGCTTATTGTGGTATTTGTAAATTAATCCCGCAAACAAGATTTCCAGTTTTAAACTATTATTAACGGTGGTCTAGTACGATCGGGTGAACTATGCAGGATATCTACATGGGAACATCTCATCTGTATATATACAACAATAAATAATAGATATTAATGCACGAGTTCGATTCTTATACAAGGATAATTTACCATTTTATTTACTTATTTATGATCGCTCGCAGACCATACGTAACAACTATGCGGTAAAATGTCAGAATTGACACATAGTCGAATGGAAACAATTTAGGTTTTTTTAATAATGGTTAGTAAAACGGAAAATACATATCATACCTGTTAACACCGTGCCCACTAACAGTGCAATAGACATAAATAAATTTGCTGTTAAAATGCTGCTTTTCATTAATTCACCGGCTGCCAAAGTGAACAGGATACCAAAGAACTGAAAAAAATTATCAAAAAATTTGTCAGTTGTGCTAATGAAACTCGGCGGCAATAAAATCGTTCATTTGTGATTGCTTGTACAGAGAGTTGTTGAGAGTGAAAAGCGGTCGAACACGAACACATCTTTGCAGACAACATTTATATATATAGATGATGGTACCTTAATACCATATTAACACAGCTGCAAAATACTTACGATGTGCCTACCACAACATTTACCATAAAATACTAGGTAGCGTGCTTTTCAGATTTGTAAGTTTTTATCGAAAATGGGTTTACAACTACTTCAATCCAAACTTGTCTTTTTCAGAATAACTTTGTCTTCACTTCGATGATTGTAACTCTTTTTTAGCCGAATATGTTATTCGTGGTAAGCACGAAATGGGAGTTAGTATCTTAGTTATAATCCCACTTAACGCAAATCGATTTTGCGTGAACGACAAGCAATAATGGGTCCCACAAGTCTTCAAACTTTTTTGTGCTTCTTACTAATTATTTGTGCACCAAAACCTATTGAGTACAGACTTTGGTCAATTGTATAAACGACTTAGTAAACGCTTTTTATCGAGCATTTCTATCAGGCTTGAAAATATTTACCAAAATACCTAGATGGTAAACAATTTAATCAAGAAAACCGAGTTGTACAAATAATTTTAGTTACGATACAAAGTACTAGGCAAATTATCTTATCCACAAACTAGATAAGATATAATTAACTTCTACAATAATGCCGACGTTTGCAGCTGCGATGTGTACATATATTGCAGAATAACACGAGTGACAAATTTATCTATGCCCGCTCCCGTACTCATTAAGTATAAAATTGAAAATTATTTAACCACAAAGGCGATGGAATTAATTTTTAGTAACAAACAATTCAATGAATGTCGCTTAAACGATATAACGCCGACTTCTCGGAGTCAAAAACAACCACAAAAATGTCTCAATAAAATATTATGATATCGCCGACATTACTTATTAACTACGATTCGAGATAATATTTTGGTTCTCACAGTCAGTATTGCATCCAAAAATATGTAAATATAAAATGGATTAAGATTTGACTGTTACTCATTACAACTTGATAAAATTAGGTTCCTAACACATTGAGAGAAGCCATGGAAACGCGCGACTGCATTTACACAAATGTATGCAAATGCGTTTTCTCCCTTCAAATAGAACATTTGGTGAATATTCCAGTTGGCCCGGCCGGGTCAGTCAATTTAGTTTTAATTTTACCCTGTAAAGCCATATTAACCATCTACATTTTCAAGAATGCCAGTCGTTATCAACAAACTGATACCGGCAAAAATATGGCACTGTTGTATATTTATAGATATGGACAATTGTGAATTAAGATTAATCCCCGTATTTCTTTCCTCATTTACCGATCGCTCAAATGCATAATTTACCAACTTCTACGTGAAGATATGTAAAAATATAATCAATACCTGTGCAGAAACGTTCAGAAAACCGGAAGAAGTAGCTTCCGATTCCGGATACGTGATTTCCGCAGCAAATTCAAATCCGATTGGCAGATAGCCCGTCATGAAAAACCTGAACACACAATACAAATAGTAATGCCATAGTGAGACCATGGATTTATTGTAGACAAGATTCATACCAGCCGTATTATTAAGTAGTATTGCATTTTTGTTATGGATATAATGATTTTACCACACAATGCATTTGACTTAAAAAATATTGCAAATCAATAGCATAACTCGGTTTATTTATCTAAATACAACAGCATATATTTTTAATTATGGCTATTGATATTAACTGAGATCGAGACGAGGTCTATTCTGGGCTAGATAAAATTAACTCAAATTTGTTGCATTGTGAATCACTATTGAGCAAGGCAATTAAGACTACCCATTGCCTACATACCTATTTTTTAACAATCAGTAAGAACGGTTAAGTTCTCAAAATTCAAACAATAGGACAACATAATGAATATTACAGAAAACTACAATTCATAGTTCAATAGCAAGGCTCAAAAGATGAAAATACTCCTACCCTAAAACTCCAATGGTTAAATAGTCCAGCCATAATAATTTGAGTTGAAGAGTGAAAGTGAATACAAACATAAAAGCCATTGACAGTGCATAGATCACAACAGTTGTAACTCTGAAATCCAAAACACAGGATTAATAAAGAAATCATATTACATAACTAACTGCTTCTAGTGTAATAGGCTTCAGGCAACAACAGGAGCTGACCAACCATTAAATATCCTCGGTATTGAAATGTGGGCTACAGTAGCCTTGAATTTTTCACTCTTACTAACTTACAGAACAATGTGAAAAGTTTATTAATATTATAGCATCTGCCAAGAAGTAATTGTATGCTATTATCATGAAGATTTTGTCAATGCAAATACACAGACAAGAATTCCAATTTCGAGATTACAAAAGGGATTGCGAAATCTATTGTTTCCAAGCTGAACACTACTGGATTTTTGGACTTTGAACTGTTTGTCATAGGAAACTGGTAATTGCCAAATCAAATACATAAAACACTTATGGTGCAAAAGTGTAAAAATCATTCCATTTGATTACAAAGTACACATAAATCATGTAAATCATGCTGTAAAAGACAATCAAATACAAATTTCAAATATTGTGGTAAAAGTTTCGACAACAAACAAAGACGCAGTAAATTTCTTTGTTTGCAGAGTAAAGTTCAAACAAGAACAGAACAAAGGTCAAATTAAATCTAATTTAATTGAATGAGACATGTGAATATTATGTATCCTAATTCAATTATCTATTTTAGAAAATAAATATAATTCACTTACTTAAATAATTTAGTTCTATCTAAAAAGTAACCACAAAGAACAGAACCTCCGAGTCCAGCAACTACCATAGTTAAACCGATTTCACCAATAGCTTTGCCAGCATCCTGTTAAAAAATACCTTTAGTCAATTCACTACATACGTCGTAAAGTTTACACTCTTAACTTTATGAATCTTACAATAAGAAGTGCTACATACAGTATAGTTTTAGTAGTTGTATATCTTTGTGCAAGATTCACTAAATGGTTTGTTTATATTTTGCTTTGGGTCTGCACAAGATTGACTTCTCTATACATAAACACCACTTCATTGACAGTATTAAAAATATAGTCGTGATAATAATAGCAATGATTTACCGGATGATAAGGCAACATAATTGGATTCAACAGTGTTCCAATTGCGTAATATGTTCCTGTGTTTATTCCTGGAATAATATTAAATGAATTACAGATATTACAGGAAATTAAAGATGTTGAAACAGTATTCAAATATTTATAATAAATCACAATTCCAGTGATTTTTTGGACAGTCCATGCCCAAGCACGAGCTGCTGGGTTCATTGAAAAACAATACAAATACAGCTGTGATTAAAAGATAAAGTGGCAAGGTTCTAATATCGAATACACCCAAAACACAGTTATTACCGTATTAAATCAGGTTTAAAATTAAAAAACTCAATCCTGGTAAAAATATGCTAGATTGCTAGGTAAGTAAATCTTGAAGACTTAATTTGTGTCAAAACATATATGATTTTGCAATATTAATGCTGATCGATTGGTCAATACAACAGTCATAATAGATGAAATAGAAAAAAATAATTTCTGTCCAGAAATGTACGGACTTACCATAGGTTGCCAAAAGTAACAAAAATGGAACGTTTTTCAGTAAAACGCCCAATGATCGTTTGTAATTAGAAAGTGAATTTGAATGCGCTTCTTTATTAGAGAGTTCAGCTGCTACTGATAACTTCCTTGCAATGCTGGGCGGATGAGGAGGATGGTCACGAAATACTGAAATTTAAGTGCAATTATGAAATAACTTAGGAAAGATCTTCGGCAATGCTATTAAATGTACACATGATAGGTTTGCGGTTAAATTGGCTCAATTATGGGAGTCCACAGATAAAGATTGACATAATCAAAGGTATCAAATTTACTCAGCATTAGGAACAATCCAAGACATATTAAATTACACATAAGACAATTAGTATTCGCAGAATGAATACTAGATTTAAAAATGGTTAATAAAAATAAGGTGAGTTTTATAGTTAATCCATTCAGTGAATTAGGGGCTTGATGCTTAATAATATAAATTCATTCTGAAGAAAAATTGATATTTTTATTGTCGGTTGTTATAAAAATGATACATCTACATTTTGTGTCAATTATAGTCTGGTTGCATCTTCTTTACCACAGTGCTAAATCAATATCTATAGACTTAGCACATTGGTGACGCTAGTTTGTTTCGTGTTGAATTTTCCTTATGGAAGTCAGTTCTTGCTTAAACTCGGTCAAATATAGTAGTCTTATCTAACATGAAACATATTTTTTTGAGATAGTAGATAACATATAGCGGTATAACAGTATGAATTAATTAATTAAACCTAATTATATTTGATTATATACTTACCAGCAAAAGCTAATATTAACACTGCTGTACAGACGACTGCGCTACCAATGAATAAAACTCTCAATTGATGTCCAACCAATTCCATGTCATCTGAATCAGGAACAATGACAGGAGGCAGAAGAAATCCAATGGCAACACCAAGCTTTGTGTAATAATAACATATTTTAGTTCAGGAAATGGATACATTTATAACAAAGATATTAAATTATCAACATTGCATATGAGCATCATATACCTGATTTCCAAAAACTCCGATAGCTGTGGCAGTAGAAACTTCTGATGGACCAAACCACACAGATGCAACTTTAGGAGGAATTTCCAGCACAAATGACTGAGCACAGGCTGCAACTGTCTGACCTTAAATTGAACAAAGTAAACAATAATAATACAACATACATAAATATGATGTATTAAACAAAATTTCAACAGGTAGTTTAGCTGTTCATTTCTATCTAAAAAGTCAAGATGGATCTGCGTGTCATAAAGCAAATTCCTCACCTATAAATGAAAGAGCAAATAGATGAGGTTGAACACTCCCAATCTTGATCAATGACCCAACTGCATTCAAGGTTGCTCCAAATAACACAACTTTTCTTAGACCCCAGCGATCCAACATCCATGTTGCTACGAACATAAGTGGGATATATGATGCCATGTAAACCATAGAGGTCCATTGTACAGCAAGTTCACTAACTCCATAATATTTTGTAATAATGTTTGTTATAATAGCATATTCTATCCATTGAAAAGCACTGGACATAGAGTATACAGAAAATATCCCTAGCATCAAGAACCGTCGTTTATATAATCGTATTTCAGGATGGCCCTGGTGTGATTTTTGTTTTTTCTTGGTTTTAAATTCAACAAAGACATTATCATCTGCTTCCAACAGCATTTCCTCTTTGTTCTTCCCATTCTCCATGGTGATCTTAGATATAACTATAACAGAATACAGAAATATGATTTAGTGAAGACAAGAAGATCTATAGATAAAGCTGTTATTTATTATAGCTTTCGTTAAATAAAATATAAAATTACCAGGTCATTGTATACAAGTGTATATGAATGTTTTAATTCCAGCAATACCTAAATACCTCAATACAGAAAATAAACGCAGGCACAGAGCCACACTAAATGCAGAAGCGTGTAACGGTGTGTCGTATGTTATGCTCTTAATTAAAAAGTAGGTCCATGCAGTACGGTTCGTCTTTCTACAGTCTTACAGTTGGCACTAGCCTATATACTGGTATAGCTGTATAGTATTACTCTACAAGTATACACATACTGACATACAGACATAATATGTTCACTCCTATTGCAGCGAACAACAAAGGCTTTCTTGCTGATATGGCGTTCTCAACTCTCGGTCAAAGCGAGTTTTAAGCATTTAAACTGATAAGTGCATCGACTCCAAGTCGAATTTCCCGGCCTGAATGCAGCCAGTTGGGGACAGCAGAAGCATACCGGTATGCAAAAGTCACAAACTTGTAAGAGAAGAGTTTTAGAGAGAGATCGGTTTTATATTAAATTATTTCTAATAGAAATCTTATCCATGATACACCACTCTGGATAAACTAATGAAAAATGAGAAAAAAATCTTACATAATTATCCCGGGGAAGTTCAGACAGACTCCAGCTTAGCAACACGTTGGCCTTTGTGACGACAAAATTGCATAGATAAGTCTAAAGTTCACGCGAGATGATAACGTGCCGGCTATGGGTATCGTATATTCAGGCCAGGGCAGTATTTAAACGTATCGCTCGTTTGTGTAAGATTTGTGGGAATAATTGATGAGTGTGCAGGAATATGAGAAACAACAGCTGAACGATGACTTTTTCTGATTCCACATACTCGCACATCAAGGGCGTTGTATTGACTGCTAGAAGTAAGTAAGTAATATTTACATATTTATCCCGGGAGAGAAGAAAGCCGATAAGACGGCTTTACCATATGGCGAACCAATGCCTCTCGCCCGGGTACCATTCCATGTCGGGTATGGCATTAGTTAGTTATTTGTTCTCGGAAGCATGGACTTGATGGTGGAGGAAGCCGTAACCGACCAGCGGTTACGTAAACCACCCTACGGCGGCGAGGAGTTCAGCAATCATTTCGCACATAACTATCCCCGCATGGGATTCGAACCTGCGAACCCACGCAGGGTAATCAGAGGTGCAGTGGCGAGTGTATTCCTAACGCTTAGCACGAAGAGCCACACCGCCGTATGCAGACGACCTCGCATTGTAGTAAGTTAATTCATCGTTGTGATGAACACCTCAATAGAAGATTATGAATACAATTAGCCTATGTATATTTGAAAGAGATTTTTCGTTATCGTAATATCCCCAGGGAGTAAGCAACCAAAACCACCCTGTGTTTATGTGCGAACTGCATGTATCATTCAAATACGGGCCGCCTTATCCCCAGATAGTCAAGTCAAGTGTATTTTATCCAACCAGTAAAAGAGTTCAGTGAGTTTTTATCTCCATTTTTGCACAAAGTTACAAATATTGTCTCTGGATATTGTAAAGACTTCTTTCGTAATTTAGTAAGAGATATTAATTTTTTATATTAGCTATGCTTCGTTCAGGATGCGCAGTTAAATAAAGCTACAATCGAGACCTGAACATACGATGTTTATTTGATAAAATGGAACCGCCTTCGTCTAGTTTCATTGGCGAGTATGATACTTCTGAATCAGATTCAATGACAAGCATTTCTTTTTTAAACGGAATTAAAGCAGTCGTCCGGATCCTGCTTGCCGCAGGAAATGCACCAACGCAAGATAAATTAGTCGTTGCAATTGAAGAACAATCACACATAGATGATAAATCCACATTTTATCACTGTAAAGTCATGACGAACTATGGAAATGTCAATGGAATCGCAGAACTTCTGTCGCTAAACTATACTGATGAAATAATTAAAACGGTCCAGAATATACATCACAGCAATGGCATTAGTAAATGTCTTCAAATGGAAACCGTACATTTCGATTCCCAATTGACTGCATTACAAACTTTATCATACCAGAAAAGCACTGGGAATTTTCACGTGGAGGAAAAACAAACTGAAAATAAAATTTGGCCAGATGGTATGAAACATGTTATTCAATTTCTATGTACACATGAACAAAGTGCGATGATAGAAATATGCGTGAAAGTGCACGAATTTTTGTACAAAATACGAGCATTCTCACCAAACGTCTTTATTTCGTTCTCGTCCTACGTAGGCGAACTAGTATATTCAACAACATTTGGATACAGTGAAGGCGACTTTACGCAATTCAAAATGGCAAAACTATTATCCGGAGGTAAGCATTATTATAAGAATTTGTCTGATATGTATGAAATGCACTTTACACCAAGCCGTACACGCCCCCTTGTATGTCCAGAAGAAATTAATTTTTGTGAAAACAAGCTCTTTCACATTTGTATAGCATCCCCAATTGATATCAATGGAGAAACGTCGGAGCATGTAGATATCAATCTATATTTTACTGGCATGTACGATCACGGACTTGGTGATAAAATCAAGGGTTTTGAAATATGTTCCGCATTACCTTGGAACGAACTGGAACTGAATATATTGAATATTAATTTCTTACCGACACCGGAGGGCTTGGTGACGCCTGACGTTGTTGTCAAGTCTTTTTCTTCAAAAAAGCTCCCGAATGCTATAATGGTGGTATTTTACTTAATCATTGACGAAGACTTTCTATCTCAGAAAACAATTAAAGAAAGGTTACTTTTGTCGCAGACTATACAATCAAATTTATTGAATATATTCCGCTTTAACAAAGTTGTAATTCATGAGTCATTCCTGCAGTCAGTAAAAGCATCTCTGAAATCGTACCAATCCCAAAGTGATGAAACTCGCAAAGTTGAAAACATTGAAAATGCGATCTCTCTCACCACAACATCAATTCGTGAGATTGTCGCGGCAAGTTCAAGCAATCTTTTCCGCAACACCTGTTTTGCTATGTTTGAAGTTGCAAACACGAATGACTTGGAAATAATGCTGAGCCAAAAGTTACATGCCATCATCGATGTCAAAGCGGATCGCGGAAAGAAGCGAGCCAGGGATGAAGGCGCCGAGGAAGGATCAATCTCAAGTTTGGACGAATTGTCACAACACCTCATTTGAATTGTGAAAATAGTTGTGTAACAAAATGAGTGGAAAAGCTCTTAGTTTACAAAGCGTATTCAGTATGAAAGGATTCTTCTTATCGCAACCAGAAGAAAAATCGAGACATGCGGCTATTCTATTTTATTAAAGGTGCAAGTTTCAGAATTCCGAAGCGATTCAAATCAATTTTTCAAAATACGCGTTGAATGTGTTTAAAAAAGTTAACAATTTCAATAACTAGCAAGTGTTTTAATTTAAATGTCTGGGATTTATGTTATACAAAATAAGGTATTCATAGCTGATTTTAGCGGAAAGATTACATTGTGGGAAATGCATGCGAATACTTTTCGAGCGTAAGTAATGGCGCTTCGCGCATGTAATACTATCGTTTTAATCATTCTTCAGTTCATTATTATAATACCAAACTAACCTACAGTCTTTCGAAATTTAAGTAAGAGGGAGATTTTATTATTACAAACAAAGTCAATGCTATGGTACATTTAAGTCAAAACGGAAAGTATTTTGATAGTATGAGGTTGATCATTATTTTGTTTGGATTCGTATGCAAGATGTTCACCTAAAGGCCATCTTGCGAAGTTCTGAGGTCGGAGAGACAGCGATATTAATTTTGTTTTTGTACTGAAATATTCACCGGGCTCAAATACAGGGACTAATGAAAAAACAATTGGATTGTCACAGATTCAACAATTATATAAAAAGATAAGATTTAAAGCATATTATATTACTGAAATTTATCTTTCCATATTTAACTTGGCAATCAATATATAGCAGTAATATAATGTCCAAAACATTCAAATATAATTATAGAAAGTTGGAAGAGACCTATGACATTTTAATATATACAGTATTGTTTTAATATATATACAATATCCTAATACAGGGTGGTTCAAACTGCCGTAACCGTTTGTTGAAGTCACGGAATTTCAATGTTGTATCTATAAACGTCAATATGTGAATGACGTCTTGTGATCGGTACACGAAGAATGAATTGTCTTGCGCAGACAGGACCAGGCCGATGAGATGAGTCGCGCTTTTTATCTAAACTTCGTACCTTAAGCTCGCGTCAAGTAACTCCACATTTGGAGAGACCTTTATTTTAGTAAAAACACTCCTCTATTTTTATGCATTCGCCATGTAACAGTAGTGACGAAACGCCGAGCTGACTTATCGCCGCACAATCCATTTTTTTTTAGCTGGGTCCGGAGTCCCAACTTAGGCGGACTTGGTTGTTCTTTGACGATAGCGCCAAGTTTTCTCACGCTACAAGTAATAAGATTATTAGTCAAATATAACAATTCATCGTACAAAGTGTGTAAAAAAGGTGATCGAGGTAAACTGGGAAGAAACGTGTTCCCCTACCCACAATAACGGTAAACCACCGTGTCTGGGGTGTCTTTTCAAGTAATATAATGTCTGTCACGAAGGAATATAATTTTAAGCGACAATACAAAACCAAATACGAGATAAGATACCGAAAATACCACGGTATTTCTCGGGAAGCAATGTTAAAACAAAATCTAAATTAAAATCTATCTTCCTTAAAAACTTATTAGAACACCAAACTCTCATTCTTAAATATATTTAAAGTGGGTAAATGCGCGATGTTTTGATCACTTTTGGGTTTTCTCCGAATGCGGCTCGCGAGACATCTTCGAAAGTGTTTGCGGCCCTCCAACCTCGCAACCTCGGACCACCCTCTCCTAATACATTGAGTATTCATTCATTTTAATATATATATAGACTAGAAAAGCGCCTATACTACTTTTTTGTTGATACCAACGAAAAACGCCAATATTCCGATACTATGTACGAGTATTACCAGGACAGACAGGATAAAATAGTAGTCTGTGGGTGATATTTATAGTGCACATTCAGTGCATAAACATGTATTATATATTCCAGAACACGAGAAATTCATGTCTGTGATCCAGATGCATTGTGTACCAACGCTAGGAATATCAGTGTTAGAATAGAAAACTACTATAAATGGTAAAAAAACACATGTGTACTTATCCGCTTAAACTAATACATTGAGTTGCGTGCGCAGGATTTTGGGCCAATATGATGTGATCATTTGTATTTTACACATTGGAAAATCCACTAAAATTTGATTGATATTTTCCTTTATAATTACCACGTAATATACAATATTAAAATTTGGCAGAGAAAATAGTCAAATAAGTTAAGAAATTTTAGCTGATAAATAGCTAAAAACAGGTCAGAATCTGGTTCCCATTTCTTCTCGCGAGGGTGGGGACGGGCAGGGAACAAAACGAGGCAGAGGCCGTAAACATGATGCTCTTGTGCTGGCAAAAAATAATTTCAGCACTCGTATACTAGCTTATCTTCTGAAACATTCTAGATTAGATCAAAAAGACAAACACATGCTAACACAAGGTATTCAGCACCATTAGACAAATCTGAGCACTCCAATGTTCTTATTTGGCAACCCTTTTTCAAGTGAAAGGTTCGAGTATAAGCTCCAAAATTGGACACCCAATTCCGACAGCTGTACGATTTCATCTTACTAATAGTAACGCTGCAACTTAGTTATATATATATATTTGACTTTTCTCGGAAGGCAATTGCTGAGTCCAGCAGAACTAAGAATGCTATATATATTGTATACTTTCTATTTTACAAGAACTTATGCCTTTTTAAATTTCTTTCAACCTACTCTATTTCCCTGATAGTTTTGATTTGAGCTGTTCCATGCATCTGTCACAAGGATAAATCCATGTATATATATATATTTCTTGTCGCGTGAGTGCAACTCGTTCATCAATACTTTCCGGTGCAGACTTGTGGAAGCGATACGAACATAGATCACCGTTTATGAATTTCACACTGTTCGCGGATGAAATTTAAATTCATAGCTCTTTATTCTAGATATTTGGAGGAATAGTAAACTTTTTGTGGAGGACTTATATTTGCGAAAACAGAAAAAGCACTGAAATATATTGAGGAAGGGGGCGGTGTAGTTAATACAACCAGAAGAATTTGGATTTAATAAATTATTTGTTTTCTCTTATTTTCGTGTTTAAAAATGAATTTTGAACGAATGCTCTTATTACTTGGCACAAAGTATGATAAGATAGCAATTACATCCCGGGGGAGATGAAAGCATATATGGTGAACCACTGTCTATCGTCCTAGCCAGGTATTTGTTTCATATACACGTACTTGACGGTGGATGAGGTCGTAACCGACAGGAAGCGGTTACTTGAATCACCGTACGACGGCGAAGAGTCCAACAAATCTCTTGCACATAATTATCCCACGCCGATTCGAATCTGCGAACCCACGCAGGGTAATCAGGGGCGCCGCACCACCGAGCCAATTTTTCGTTCGCTTTATTAACAAATCTTTTTTCGATAAACTCAATTCTCATAAAAGTAGGTTTTCGTTGTCTTCGCCCAGAACGTTTTCACACAAATCCCAGGATTCATTTAAGCAATACAAGATACGCAGACTTGCCCATGGCCATGAGACATATATTTTTTTTTTCTGTCCCATTCCATAGCAATTTATGCCTGTCCCATTCCATGGGATTCCCATTGGAACAAAATTTAATGAAAATTGTTAAAATTAGGTTTAGCGTTTACTAAATGGGAGAAGAGACATGCGAAACAACAGAATTTACTGACTTTGTTAACTTTAAACTCAAACTATTAAATTATGTGTCCATCAGTCCCTTCACAAAGTATATATATATATAATATATCTATATATATATTGTGGATGTTGAAATGGACTTTGCTGTTTATGCACAAATATATGGACACGTAACGAAAGTAGAGTCCATAACGAAATGTTTCACTATCATTTTCCTGAAAATCATACGCTATTTCGTGTCCCATGGGAAATACAAATTTGTGCTGTCCCATCCCATATTTCCATGCACAAGCCTGAAGATACAAAACTCAATGACTCGAAGTCGGCACTGTAGTCAACCGTATGATATCTTTCTTACATGGGTGGTGACTATCCAATCGCCCATGGGTCATCGTTTTGCCTAGCAGCTTCGGTCTGGTAATTATGTGTAGTTTCAATAGATTCTATATATCCAAACAAACAGAAAATGTTCTGAGCACTCATATCGCTGATGTAGAACAAGAGTGACGTATGTCCCATTTTGACATTCTGAGAAAATAGCCTTTAAAGTTTTTTTCGGGGGGTAAATTTTTGATTAAAACGAATTTATTTTTGCATATCTGCATAAAATTTTTGGTTTAATCTGGTTGTTGCATTTTTCTAGAATTTTCTTTTTTTTGCAATTCTTCGTTTATTTTTTTAACACTGTTTTGGACATAAGTCTCCTTTGCACAAAATTATTTATTTTTTATCTTTGTCGCTGGTGTGACTTAAGGCAACATCATCTTACTCATCAATTGCTTAACCCTAATATATGGTGCATTTTATGATATAAATGATAACAACATGCATTAATATAGCCTAAACGAACTGTATCAACTATTCTGAGATCTCTCATTCCACAAGATATCTCTTTTCTATTGTCTTCATTGGTAAATGACTATCATCAGTTACATTTGGTGCGCCATGCTTCCAATATTAAAGTTCAAGATCAGTTCTCCACTTGATAAATGAAAATTACTGTGGTAAAGGAAGTTGACTAACTAGAGGAAAAAATCTGAACCAAACTCCGCAGCACTGAATGCTGCATACCTCAGAAAAGACCGTGAGACGAGGCGCTTAACAACGTCCAGAGAGTGAGTTTCGTAGCGCACATCTTGGGACTATATAATTCCTCAGGGATATATTCCCTTATAAGGGGATTCCCCGGAAAATCAATAACCATATGGTTAACACCAACACAGCATAAAAACCATGCAGTTCAAGTCTTCTGCTGCACACTAACACAAATGTATTTCTGAAACGTTTCGTCTGATAAAAATAAACAGACCTCCTTAGATAAGCAGTTTACAACAAAGAACAGCACAAGAAGTTGCATTCATTTTATAAAAGCTACCAAACGCATTCATTTATATGCAATGAAGTCACAAATAAACATCGTGAGCACAAAAACACAAATAAATTGGGTATTTCTCACTAAGAAATTTACATGGAGAAGTCAAGGAAATTAAATGAATATAGTATGTACATAACATAGTGAACAGAAATATTACAATCAGTGTCTATGTGGTTGTGTATTTGAAACAAATGCAATATTATTTTTAGAAACAGGACTTTCGACACTCACAGATATCTGAGAAAAACTAATAAATAATATTTATAAAATTGACTTCAATATCTGATTCACTTTCCTCTGACGGCTTCCGAAATCCTCATTCTCGAAAATCGACTTTTCCTCCACACGTGTACTGTGGTTCTTGCTGTCGATACAAAAACAAAATTCTGTGCAATTTTGATTGTTTTGACACGCGCGCAGGAACCAATCCATAGCCAATAGATGGGGAAATAATTGGCTTTGATTCTAGGCAACAGTGATGAATTCCTGTCTGATAATTTGCCTTCCGAACATGCTTCTATAGAGAATTATTGTTGGGTGGAAGAGAATAATCCATATGTTTGTCAGTTTTGAAAACACGTGCCCTGGTATCATTTACATTCTTCATATCCTCTCCATACAATGAACAAACATATTTCTCCGCTTCATTCATTAATGCCTCGTTAACCTCAAAAGATCTTCATAGTTGAGATAAAACTCAATGAATTTCGAGTCCTCCAACATCAGTTTGATGCCAAAGTATTTCAATATAAATAGCCGATCTAAGCTGCTTGCAACTGTAATGATTCTCATATACCGTTACGCTTTTTTTCAAGACTTCTTCTTCGATCCATTTTTCTTGCTCTCTAGCTGTTTTTCTCTTATCTATTCGTCTTTATCGAAGCAACTCTCTCTTGTCTTGTACAATTGATTTAACACTGACTTGACTAATTCGTGTTCGACCACTTTCTTCCCCATCGTCTACTAACCACCGCACATTCGACTACATTTGCGTTTCATCGAAAGAAAATGACCGATAAAAGTGGAAAAGGAATATAACTCGCAATGACAGTAAAAACGTAGCGACCCTCACCAAGAATATGGGATACTTAAAATTTGTAATCCGTCTTCATTTCGAATATATATATATATATAGATATTTATAGTTGGTAATTAAAATTTGTTTGGAACACGTTTATCCGCGAACATGACTACGTGTGCGTTTATGAGGCGCATGCATATGCGTAAGAATGTCATGGGTAAAAATGTCCGTGGATGCAGATGTGCATGGGTGCAAATGTCCATTAGTGGAAATGTAGGTTACATGGTTGCAAATGTCTGCGGGTGCAAATGTACATATGTTCAAATGTCCGCGGATGCAATCTATAGCCTATGCGGGTGCTAAAATCTATTGGTGGAAATGCATGGGTGCAATAGTGTGCAGGTACAAATGTCCTGAGTGTAGTTAACGGGTGCAAATGTAAGTGGGTTCAAATGTGCTGTCGCCGTTACCGCAAATGATTTGAGCATAGCTCTCTTGTATTCGGTATATATATATATATATAGTTAGATTTTTTCTCTTTTTTTTATCATGTTCTGTTAAACTTTTTATTTAATGGGTGCGGCTGCTCGATAACCGGTATTGGTTTTCCGCGTTCCCTGCACCCTGAAAAGCAATTTTCTAATATATGATTTATTGGAATTTAGTTAGTACGAGCATATTGGATATGGTCATTTTAGCGGGGACATAGCCATTTTAGTAGGGACATAACCATTTAGTGTGAACACAGTGGAGAAAGCCATTTTGGTGGCGACATAGCGGACATAGCCATTTTAGTAGCGACATGGCCATTTAAATAGGGACAAATCATTTTAGTAGGGACATATCGCACATAGCCAGTTTGGTAGGGGCATAGCCATTTTAGTAGGGAAATATGGGACGTAGTTATTTTATGATACCAGGAAGAAACTGATTGAAATTATTTACGATCTGGCTTGGTGATTGCGATCAGAACTCACTAACAGACATGAAATTTTACGGTAGTTCTGTAAGGCTACTTCGAACATCTGGTTAGGGCAATATTCAGATATTTTCAATCCCAAGATAAAGGAAGTGGGAGAATGGTTAATGTAGGTAGGCCTACTGTGTGGTTTGTGTGCGTTAACAAACCAGTCGACTACTAGGCTGCGAGCCGAGGCCCTGAAAAACGCCTAAAGGTGAGTTTCGTAGCGCACATCAGGTAACTACCTGAAAATGATTTAAAATGTTCCTTAAAAATTTAGTAACAAATATTGCCTTGTTCCCACTTCCATAAGTTGCACATTTTACGGAAAAGACGCTTTTACTACATGAAATATGTGCTACGATCTGTCCTATATTCTCTACATTTTCGGCAATGAACAATGACTTCTGCATGACGTAACAATTGAATCGAATCAGCTGTTAGCGAGCGGATGAATATTAGTTACTACTGCTCGACCTTGCGTTGAGTTGGGCAGCCTTTCCATAGCCCTGTTTAGTTATTGGACACGTAGTGGACATAACGATCGTTTCAATATTATGTTGTTGTTGTTCTTGTTCTTTGACACGTTTTTAAAAAGTCGCTTTTCTCTTCGAATACTGGACCAATTGCTTTGAAATTTTCAGTGGTTAAAGATTAATTTTTTTGCTAGAAGGCTAATACTTTTATTTATTTCAAAATTTTGCGTGAATTCTATGAAATTTGATATTTCGTCTAAAATTTTGCTGTATTATTTTTTATCCATGGGAACACGGATTTTAGTCAGTGTCATGACTGGCTGTACGTTTTGATTCTGCAAAATTCTTGCTACTGGAAATTCAGAACTTTTTTGAGGGTACCGGTAGCGCCAAAGTTACCGGTAAGGACTGATTCGCTCTTGTCTAACGTGTCCATATATTTGTGCGTAGCTCTCTTGTTATTAGTTAAGTTATGCTAAGACGTTGTTGAAAAATGTATAAGTAAGTTATTCCGGTTCCTGGAAATTCAATAACCATAAGTTTACAACATATACATAAGAACTATGCAATTCGAGAGCCCTACAGCACACTAACACAAATGTATTCCTGTAATGTTTTGCCTGACCAAAATCGGACTTCCTTCAGTCAATCATAATTTATTAGGTAGATTACGAAAAATATGGCATACATGTAACCAACAACAAAAAATACTTTAATTGTGTGACAGGAGTCGCGAGTGACTTCGAAAGCAGCGACACCAACAACGCTGATTTACATTAGCGAATAAATTTTATGTAGTAACCACGAGCAGTTTACAACAAGTAGAGCATAAAAAGCTACATCCATTTTATAGAAGCTATCAAACGTATTTCTTTTTAAGCAATGAAGTCACAAATTAACATCGTGAGCACGAAAACACAAATTAATCAGTTATTTTTCACTTAGAAATTTACCGGAAAAGTCAAGAAAATTAAATGAATGTACAATATGTACATAACATAGTGAACAGAAATATTACTATTTCTATAAATTAATATTTTTTTAGTTTGTGTGGTTATGTATTTGAACAAAGGCAATCAAATGTCCGGGAAAAAAAAAATAAATGATACTTATTAAATCAACTGCAATATCTAATCCACTTTCTTCTGAATTGTTTTCGAAATCCACTATCTCGAAAATCGACTTTTCTTCTATAAGTGTACTGTGATTTTTGCAGTCAATACAAAAACAAAAATCTGTGCAATTCAAGTTGATTTTGGCACACTTGCATAAATTATTTTGACTATTTTTCTTACACTTGCAGTTTGTCAACTCAAGAACTGATTTGAGGGCCACATGCTTCTTCAATGAATCATTGTTGGGTGAAAGAGTATAATTAGGGTTACCATATTTTTGTGACTTCAAATCGGGACGCCTCGAAAGACAACGACCCCTTAACTGTGATTTTATAACTTCACATTTTCCGATTTCACTACATTGGCCTACATTCCTACATTTAAAGCTGTCTCGGCTGTCTTCATTGACTATATTGTTATCGAAATTTCATGCGCATATTCTCTGTCAAAATATCGGGTTCAGTTCGAAAAATAGGAAGGAATTGACGTTAACGATACCAGTACAAATAATTCGAATTTATTAGTATTGGTTTTACATGCGATACGTCTGCCATCAATGGGAATCGACGGGAAAAGAACGCATTCACCTTCAGTAAATAGGCTAGCGCTGCGCTACACAGAAACAACAGTAACGAGAACATGTTTGTGTATTAAGCTGGAAAAGCGGGACTTTTGGCTGACTTATCGGGACGGCGGGACAAAACGCTGAAAAGCGGGACTGTCCCGCCTAAAGCGGGACGTATGGTAAGCCTAAGTATTATCCTTATGTTTGCCAGGGTTAAATATACGTGCCCTGGTATCATTTACATTCTTCATATCTTCTTCATACAGTGAACAAACAAATTCCTCAGCTTTATTTATTAATGCCTCGCTAACCTCAAAAGATCTTCATAGTTGAGAAAAAAGTGAATTGAAAACCTCAATGAAGTCTCCAACCTGAGTTTGATGGGCAGTTTCAATTGCAGAAAAGTCGTTAGGTCGGATTGGTGGAACATTGCCGTTTTTTTTGTAGTACAGTATCTAAAATGAGGAAGAAAATCATATTTGGAACAGCATGAGTGTAAAAATACCACTAAATACTAACTAATACCTTGAATACATAATGCATTTTATCTGATGTACTCAATGAGCGTATATATGCTCATTGCATGTAGCCTACTACAGTCCAGCAGTGTTTGCATACCATTACTAGACTATATCTACACTAAATTTTGATATATCACAGTCTGAAATGCCCTATGACAGTATGAGTATCAGTAGCGGCGCGTCAATAGGGCCAACCGGGGCAATGCCCCGGTTGTTTTTTCGATATAATAAAAAATATTCGAAAAATACCTCAATATCGGTTGCACAGACTGTCTACACTAGCCATATTCTCCCTACATGGTTCATTTTTCGCTCGCAAAGCCTTCGCCGAACGTCGACGGGGCGACGCCGATTTTGCCCCGGTTGCTCATTGTATATCGTATCCTCTCTTTTGTCTTCCACTCGCCGCGTTTGTCTCGTTTGTTTTCTGTTTCTTTTACTAAATTATCGGGGCTAGCCCCAAAATTATGACGACACAATGACGACGTTTCTTACAACAAGGTGTTGACATATTCACGCATTCCTTCTCGTTCGTTGGTTGCCTGAAGAGTTTATAGTTTCCTCGCCTTCGTTTTTGTCGCTTGTTTCGCTATTTTAATCAGTTAGAGACCTTTAGTCCATTTGCTTTCGATTTTCCACATTCCTTTTGAGCTCCTCACTTCTTTCCGGCTTCGCACTTCTTAGCCTTAGACCTCATAATGAATAAGGTTGATGCACTACTTCGCACTCCGTTTTCGCAGCTGCCGCTGGAACAAAAATTAGAGGTACAACGTCTTGGGCCTTATCAACCAAAAAATTGTTCACTGGAACAATCCCATGACGGAGGAAAGCGTCGGCGTACATTCTGCGCAGAAACTTGGTATAAAAAACACGAATGGTTGTGTTACAGCGAGGACAAAAATGCACTTTTTTGTTTTTATTGCCTACTTTTTGCTACCGCCCGTGACTCACGTTGGTGTAAATTTGGTTTTAGAGATCTTAAACATCTTTCCGAGCGTGCCAGGGATCATCAATATTCTATGGAGCATCTGGGCAATGCAGTAAAATACCGAACATTCGGAAATGTTAATATTGCAGCACAGTTGGATGAAGGACGCGCGGTTTCTATTCGTCGGCACAACCAAAACGTCGAGAAAAACCGCCATGTTCTCGGTCGATTGATAGATGTTTTGAAGTTCATTGGTTGTCACGAGCTGTCCCTCCGTGGGCACGATGAACGGGCTGGCTCTTCTAATAGAGGGGTATTTTTGGATATGGTGGAATACACCGCATCCCTAGATACAGTATTGAGAGATCATCTTGATGCCGCAACTGTTTCGAAAGGGACATCTAAGGATATCAAAAATGATTTGCTTGACTTAATGTATAAAATTTATTTACAACATTTGGCTCTGGAAATTGAGAATTGCCAGTTCCTTTCGATTCAGTCTGACGAGACAACTGACATCACGTGCTGTGATTTTTCGGTTTGTGAAAGATGGTAAACCTACCGAGAGATTTCACAGCTTTGTACCAATCGTTGATCGCACGGCTTGCGGGATATCGGCTGTACTGAAAGAAGTGTTACAGCCTTACAACGTGAAGTCAAAATTGATAGCTCATACTTATGACGGCGCGGCAGTCATGAGTGGGTCGAAACATGGTGTTCAAGTTTATATAAAAGAAGATTTTCCTCATGCGCATTTTTTACATTGTTATGCACACCAATTTAACTCTTTGAACCCTGAAAGCCGCTAAACCGGCTTTCCCGAGAAAGTCTTCTGACGCTGAAAGCCGGTTTAGCGGCTTTCGCATGCCGTAAGAGGTATGCAACTTTGAAACCTCATATCTCGCGAACCATTTATTATATTTAGACAAGTTTTACATCGTGTGAAAGATAATCTACAGGACTAAGTATAATTTCAAAATTGAGATAAAATATTGTGATCATCTTATGAAAATTGGCAAAATTAAAAAGCATAAAAAACTTCTGAAAATTGCTCAAATTTAATTGACAAAACTTAAATTTGTTTTCGATTAAACCTAGTACATTATCGACAAAATTTGTAGAATTTGAAGATAGCTTTCCAGTGATACCATTAGATTGAACTTATGTTGCACCATTCAAATTTTAGAAGCATTTTTATTCGTGATTTTGTTTGTCGCGAGATCGAGGCGACGTCAAGGTGACGTAAATAACGACCTAACACATTTACGCCGTTACGCAGCGACGTTAAGCAATTACGTTGGCACGTAGCACGTTTACGTTTCATACGAGAAACACTTTTCCTCGCATGCTCGTAACGTCATTTACTCAAGTTCGTACTCGTGAAGCGACTTACGACTTGTAAACGATACACGGGGAAATTTACGCATTACATCGGTTCGACTAAAACACACAATACGCAGTGTTATTGCCGTTTTAATTGCATAAAGATATGAAAAATACGAATAGCCAAAATAAGGATTTTTAAAAACAGAATGATGGAACATATCGATGGATGCATTGTTTAGCGCCATTGCTGAGTTTTATTGTGCCATATTTTCTTCTTCCGATAGATGAATACTATCCAATATTTCATCTAGACAAAGCTTTCGTTTAAAATCCATTGTAAATATAGCGATATCAGGAGTGTAGCGTATATGCAGTAATTTCGAAAATCTAATGAGGCTGCAAAATGTAAAACACTGACCAGGTGAGCTACTGGTGCCACCATGTCTTCCGTGTACCCGTTATCAGTTTTTTTCTATTCAATCTTCATGATATCCAACGGTGAATAATTAGCCTTGATGTTTCCGGCGGAACCTCATAAATTCATGAGGATCAAATATATATTTCGTTTTGGCCATTCATTTTCGTCCCATATCCAAATAGTAAACGTATATAAAATGGCCTTTATATTCTAGCAATTTTACTATGTTCGATCAAAATTCGTCTGAAAGGGTTTTATCTGCGGCCGAGGATATGATACTAATGCAATGAAGCCACAATCTGCACTCAAGCTGTGAACGACCAGATGTGCAATTGCGCAATATACCTCACGCAAAGAGTTACGCACGATACGTCGCATGAACGTTATCACGACAATGTCGTCGTCGCCCTTTGCGTCCTTAAATTTTGTTCGCAAACCATTTGAATCGATAGTACAAATTCTGCAATAAAATGAGTTATGCGTATGTTAAGAAAGTCATACGTATATTCTCCGAAAGGTAATTTTGTATACTTTTCAAAATTGTACTTATATTGATGATACATTTCTAAGAAATGTATTAAATATTACCAAAATACAAAAAAATAGTAGATGGGGCTACAAAAAGGCTTACACATCTCATCAAAACATCTCGTGAAAAATAATGCCAGTTAAAAATAAAAGACTAGATAAGCTTTTATATGAAATATTACAGACCATCTGATATCTAATGGTTTAGAAGTTATTTTGATTTAAAATTAGGGATATTACAATTTTTTAACGCGTCAAATCGATGCGACGCCGTGGGAGGTCAGGGTGAGAGAGTAGCATCGTTCTGGGGATTCAGAGTTCAAAGAGTTAACCTCGTCATTAAAAATATGTGTCTTGATACCCCTCTCGTCCGTATATTTTTTGCAAATGTTTCGGGGTTTTCTTCATTTTTTCCGTTTCGCCGAAGCGCTCTGACCTCCTTCGCCAGATATGTAGCCGCCGTCTCCCAGCTTGTGCATCAACACGTTGGAACTTCCAATCACGCGTGGTGCAGGGCGTGTCCGAAATTAGGTCTGAGCTCATTGAGTGTTTCAATGGCATGCTCTCCGGTTTGGGACGAACGCTCTGGGAGGGAGGCGGCAGGTCTAAAGCGTCTGCGATGGTGAGTTTTCATTTTTTCTCGCTTTTTTCTCCACAATATTCTATCACGTGGATGTATTATACGGCGCATTGCAGTCAAGGCTAATGGATGGAGCGTCTGTGCAGTCGTGTATTTCAGACTTCTGCGATGCTGTATCTCGTATCCGGGAAACAATAAAATACGACGACACATGGAGTGCTTCTTTACGCCGCGGGCAAACAACGCAGCGTTTGATTTTGTCTGCAAAGGAATGCTGTGACATTCTGGTGAATCAAATAGGCGATCGTCTGCGCACTGAACACCTTGCCGCGTTCTCTTTGATGAACCCCAAAAATTTTCAAAATTTGCACGTCAATTTCCCATCCATTTGTTGGCTACTGTCTCCAAATTTTACCCCATGATAAACGTGGGTAAATTGGAAAATGAATTGCGATGTATATACACCAATCAAACTTTTTTGAACATCACATCAACTTGCGCGCTCTATGGGTTCCTCATAGATAACACTCTAGTAACTACCTTTGCGGCGTCTGCAAAATTTCTGGACATCATTTTGACGACGCCTATTTCTTCCGCCGACGCAGAGCGAACATTCAGCACGCTGAAGCGTATTAAAACGTATCTCAGAAACACAATGAAGCAAGCTAGATTAAATTCCTTGGCTGTTTTATCCATTCACAGAGACGTTATTTCTGGGATGCATGACTTTAATCAGCGCGTTATTGAGCATTTTGCTTCCAAGAAAGCAAAATGTTGCATATATGTGTGTTGTGGCGTGTTGCATATATGTTCAAGCAGTAGAAGTCTAGCAGCATATATATCTATGAGTGAGCGACGCATGTCCTTATCTTTGCATTACCTTTCCTTTCTTCATAGTAACGTTTTAAACCTTATTTTAGGTTTTGTCTGCTTTCCCGAAGTTTCTGTTAATATGTCATTGTATTTATCTGGGTAAATATTGCCTTTCCTTTTGAAAGAGGTTTCAAAATAAACTATGTCTATATTTATTAATCCCTTGACTTGGACCGGTTTTAAAGACACTTTCTTATCGTTAAAAATTGTCGCTTTTTCCGATTGGTTGTTACTGATGGAATGGTTTTTATACTCATAAAATGATGGGAGAACTTACAGCGCTCATCCTGTCCCCGTAGATGGGGGTGACTTGGTCCCGCAGTAGCTTGCCCCGGTTGTCAAAATGACCACGCGCCGCCACTGATGAGTATGAACTATAGACTATATTTCAAAACATCAACTGTCTGTCTACAACTTGATTTCTCACCTCTCAATCGTTTCCAATGCTACTTTCTTTCCACCCCGGCATTACTCATCATTGCTTCTCAGGTTCTTGTCGACTCTATGAATTTAGATTTAGACCAACCGACATTAGTAAAATTGATTATTTTCTTCTCTTTCACACAACCGTGCATTAAAGAAACATCCAATAATTTCTATTTCCAAATATGATGTGGCCTATATAGTAGTATAAGTCTGCTGAATAGTCAAGAAGAGTCATTAAATTAATCATAAACATTTCATGCAAGCCAGAAAATATCGTTGTTTGTGACATATTATACTAGGTCTAGCCTTCCTTGGAGTTACCGCACCGTAGGCCTACCTATTTAACAACGTCTTATGAGCTAGTGCTCAACTAAAATTGCTATTTATGGTAAGGATATACAAGTGTTTAATATCTTACTTATACCCTTTAACCACATCCATAGAATAACTGAACTAATAATACTTTTGGAAGTGGGTAGGTCTTTTGGAAGTCAGGTAGTTACCTTATGTGCGCTACGAAACTAAGAGATAAATGCCCTTTGTTCGCGGCCTATACTAGATAAATATGATTTACATATTTATCCCGGCGAAAGGAAAGGCGATAGGACGGCTTAATCATTCCTCTCGTCCGGTTACCAGTTCATGAGGGATATGGGATTAGTTAGCCAGTTATTTGTTTTCGGAAGCATGGAATTGATGGTGGAGGAAACCGTAACCAACCAGCAGTTACGTGAACCACCCTACGGCGGCGAGGAGCCCAGCAATACTCTCGCACATAACCATCCTACATGGAATTCGAACCTGCGAACCCACGCAGGATAATCAGACCAAAGCCCATATATACCGAATCAGACGAGGTGGCGAGCGTATTCCTGACGCTTAGCGCTGCGCCACACCGCTGATCCACCGCTATCTGTATATAGCGGATGTAGTCGTAGTGTACACACAGTTCATGCAGTTGTGTGGTCTTGTACTCTTGTCAGTGTTGGAACTTAGAAGGGTGTTTAGAGTACAGGAGTACGGTATCAGTACCGTATTTCCTTGTACTGTTGTAACATGCAGCAGTTCAGAAGTTACTGCTGTACTGAGTAACCGTACCGTTACGGAACCGTTTCTGAGTTTTGCCAGGGAGCTGCTAAAAGAAACTCAGTTAGGTAGGCCTACCTAACTTATGTAATTCTGTTCCTCCTTGTTACACAGTTATACAGTTCAGTTAAGTTACCGTAAGTTATATAAAATAGGCTATAAGTTAGATTTGATAAACAAGATTAAAATCTACAGGTAATAAAAATAAACACTTGAAAATAAAGCTTTGTCAAAAAAATATTGTAAAAGCATGGAAGTACTGAAGTCTGGAAGTAGTCTAGTTCATTAATCAGCCAGTCAAGTCCGTAAGTTCCCAACTTTTTCGGTACGAGAGTTACTGTATTGGCATTCTCAATCTGTCTATATATCATTTCATTCCAGCAATCTCTGAATCTGTCAGTTAAGGAGACATGGATGAATGGTGATACAATGCATGATGTTTTTGTTCAGATACCGTACCGGTACGATGGTACGGTTAAATACAATACTGCAATACCGGTACTGGTACCGGCAGATCGGTATTACTGTCTGACTGTGTACGGTAACTGTTCATGGTATTACAAGCATATACAGATATGGATGCACTTTGTTACATATTCATGCTTTTTACTCAGATGACTGTATATGGTCGTATTGTTATTACCCAGTCTGCAGTCATATACCGAAAACTGCATTAGGCCTATGTATTGTTTTATTATTTATTTGTTATTGTATCGTCATGTTTTCTGGTTTGATGACAAAAATAAATTCTCTCTCTTTAGTATTAGTCTAATACCTCAAAAGTACCGGTAGTTGTCAATCTAATCGTAGAAGAAAGCAGAATAAAAATATAGTTATATGCACATCATTCTGGTAATGAACAAGTCAACGAACTAATAAAGCTTTAAATTCATATCAATAATCAATACTGAATGAAGGATATTAATATACAAATGGAAGAGACTTCTATGCCAATGGATGTAGAGCACAGCTCTACATTTCATCATCAAAAAACTCAAGAAAGTTGTGACACATTTTTTGATTCTAATGGTTTACCTAAAGATATAAAAGCAAATGATTTTTCTGACATGGACTTTGCATCAACATCGAAGCATGAAGAAATATTTAAATCTGCATCATCTACTCATAAAGATGACCCTATTGTTTATGGAGAATTAATTGTTTTAGGGTGAGTGTTTTTTCTTTTCAACTTGATCTTGAATCTGTGAATGATGAATGAATGATATCATTCGCTTAGTTTTCTCATTTAAATTATGAAATTCATATATAGTGGAATTGCTTCAAATGGAAGTATCTATTTTACTGCAATTTTTTATATAGACAATTAAAATCTATCAAAAGTTTCCAAAACTTTAATCGACGCTTTCATTTTAATAACTCATTTTCAATCCAACATTCTTTCAATATTATTTTTTTGAAGTTGTCGATGTGAATTTCTGCGAAAATCTTGACTGGAATGATTGGAAAAATGTTATTTTGTCATATTTATTTTCAGTACTAATGGGTGCTTGCCTGGCGGGGATAGAGGCCGTCGAAAAAGTAGTTTTACATTACAAAAACGACTCAAACCCAATGGAGTCAAGCCATCAAACAAGCAACAAGTTTTTGAAAAGCCGACACACTCAGACGTAAGTCTTTTCATAGGGATTTTAAGTATTACGATATATTCAACTTCAATAAGACTAAGATTTCAATCAAATTCTTCGACTAACATTAAGCCATTGAGGATAAACTATTATTTTGCTATTTACTCTCCTATTTTTGATAATTAAACTTTGTTGTTTAGGCATTCATGAGTAAAGAACATCATAGTGTTTCCTATACTCTACCTCGCAATGTCATTGTCGTCACATACGAATCCAGTTCAACGACAGACATGTTTCAAGTGAGTGTCTTATTCATTATTGATTGGTAGGTGTAGATGATTTTTAGGAACCTTGAAAGAAGAAACTTGGTGACTTTATCATGATTGAAAATGTGTGATATCGATATCTGAACAATATTCTATTTCGACTGTTTTTTGAAATATAAATTGAGATTCATTTTTGTAAAAAACCTATCAGATATGACTTATCTTAGCCTTCTATCTTGTTGTAAAATTTTGTCTGTTCAAAAATTACATCGATTCATCTCCCAACTGCTTTTTAAATGCTGGAGAATAAGGAAAAAAAAATAAAAACAAAGTCCAATTGAGAATGTTATCTATGAACTAAGAGCTTAAGCCATTTATGTCAGGAAATACGTTTGATATCGGTTCTATGTGGTAAGTGTGCAGCTGGACTCTTGGCTCACATGTGGTAGTCAGTGTTGTTGTATATCGTAGTTCAGTTTTCTTAAAATTCTCAAAATCACATATGTTGAAATCAATCCCAGTTGAAAAACATTGTTCTGCTTTCAGCAAGTCATGACGGATATTGGAAAAGTACAGTTCCAGTTACATGACTCTAGCCAAACATGGTGTTTTGTGCAGTTTTTTGTCTGATCTAACTCAACCTTCACAGAATATGAATTATTCATAGCATTGCGATGCACTTTTGTTTTCTTTTACCACTTGAATGACTAAATATGTCTGGGTCAGACAACTCATGAGGAAATATGTGGCCTAGTAATATTAATGCAAGAACCACACTACCATGAACACAGACAAAGAAGTATATTATGACATCTTAAATATAAGTTATTAGTACCAATGATGTAATTTCTATATTTTTCACATTTCGACAGATGGACGAATGCTGTGGAGTTTAATTTCATTTTGAATCCCTCAGTATGTCTGTGTTGGGTGAAGTTGTTTATTCTTTGGTTCTTAAATAGAATATTGCTGTCCCAGGGAATGGTATTTATCATTATCTGTGACATTTTGTACCCTGCACAGCAATATAACAAACAGTTCTGAGAATAAAACGACAGTAGAAGATTATTGACAATAATCCACACAGGCGTCAATCTAGCAACAGAACACTGTTGCTATCTTTTGTGGTAGATATAGTTTGCAAGTCATGACATGCCACACTCTTGGATAGTCAATACATGTATTTGCTTTGCATGTCATGGCTTGCAGAAGATGTCTGTGGCAAGAATTTGTCCAAGGGAGCGAGTATGAATAACATACATTTTTATATGGCCCATTATATTGTATGATTAGTTTACGACAAAAATTTGACCAAACATGTCTGGTCTTGTCTATTTGAGTTTGAGAATTCAACATTGTGTGGTCTGATTCTGTTTGATTAAGTCTTATGGGTAGATGTTTAGTGTGTTACTATGTACCTGTGCCTGTGTGTGTAGGCTACATCAATTTTTTTCTACGCAAATGTATCACTATCTAGTATGGTTTCTATTGACATGTTTACCCTTTGTGAATAGTTGACATGATATTTAATTTTATTAATCGAGATGATATGCGTTTTGCATTCCATTGACTGTACCACAAATATATTGATGAATTTTATGTTGTAAATATAATCATATTTTTTGACATTAAAAAATTTTATGCCTTATTTTCTTATGTGGATGAATATTTGATAAGGCACATGTCGTCCGATTTAAAAGGAAAATGGCATACGGTCAAGTGGGTATTTCCCTATTTGCGTTTACGAAAATATCCGTCTACGTATGCGATTACGTCATTCGAGATTTGATATGGTTTATGTATGCAACCTCAGACAGAATCGGAAAGGATGCGACCGACTGTACTTTGGCCTCCATTCAAAATTAGGCCCTGGGGCGTTTTCCAGACCCGGTGCACTTTCAAGTTGGCTTTGCATTGAATTCCTATGACTCATTGTTGAAATTTTCAGGAAATAATAAACAAATTCGAATACCGTATTTTTTACCAAATTAGCTTTTTTAATGTTATTGTCCCTTAATTTCACATTTCCATCAAATAATCTGAGGAAAATAATGAACAATTTCGAATACCATATTTTTTTACCAAATTGACTTTCTAATGTTATTGTCCCTTAATTTCACATTTCCATCAAATAATCTGACTATATGAAAATAAAAAATGATAAATTATAAAACATATCATGTTGAATAAATGCTTTCATATTCTAGATTCAGATTATGCTTAAACAAGGATAAAAAGGACTCGTTCATGTTGCAGCTATTAACCACATGCTATTAGAAATTTCTTTCCAACGATA
Organism: Styela clava; assembly: GCF_964204865.1. NCBI lineage: Eukaryota > Metazoa > Chordata > Ascidiacea > Stolidobranchia > Styelidae > Styela > Styela clava. The sequence continues at coordinate 27,030,980 of NC_135251.1, forward strand.
TTAGCGTTTGGTCGTTATTATGTAATTTCATTCGGGTTTCCGGCAATTGCGGAATATTGTCCTTAAATGTGCCGTGGGAAAATTAAATTATGTGAAAATTGAAAAATAAGGTTACGGTGCTGTAACTTAACGAGACCATCTAGCTGTCTCAAAGTTCTTTCAGTATTTGCATATGTTTGCTGCTCTCACTTTACATGAAATATTGATTTTCGATGCCATTGTATGTTTCCATTTCGATTATGCATTGCCGTCTGCTATTCGTTGTTAAAATAGTTAAAGTTAGTTCTTTGCGAGGTATAACGTGCCACAATCTTCAAAAATCAATTTTATTTTTTAAAGTGGTTCATGCGTATAATATAGCATATGGATTTTTTCGATCTTGGCTTGCGGTAGTTGTCGCACATTGTAAAAATATCGAGCATGTAGGCGAGTTTTGTGATCGTTTTAATCGTGGTTACGCTTTTTTTTATACAATTTCGCGTGTGGTATACTGATATATTTATTGGCATTTCTCTTTAGAGCAAGCGAAGGTGTGTGGTTGCTTCCGTTCTGTCTAATTGTGATTGTCGCCTTCGCATCCGGTTAGTCGTCTGTTCTCTTTCCTTCAGTATTGTGTATCCGATCGCTGGTCGTGATACTGATCACTTTTGAAATCAACGATGCTTGCTTATAACTGATTTTATCTTCCCCGACATGAATATTTACTGAAAGATTTCTTTCTAATTAAGTTGTTTTTGAATACTTTTCCCAATCAGAAACGTCGTCCATGTACCCCGAACTTTACTTTGTAACCTCCTAAAAAACGGGTATTAAATTGTTGAACGACAACATTTTGATATCGATAAAAAAAACATTACTTTATCCAATATTTGTTGCCGAATATGGAAGAACACATTGTGTTTATAATAATATTTTTTATTTCTTGAACATGTTGACTTACCAACACTGTTATCTTTGTTCGTCAGTAAATATTATCGACATAAAATTCTCTAGTCAGGGTTATTTTTGTTTTCTTCTGCATCCAATATCTATTTCTTCCTCGTGCCATTGTGGTAAAACGATTTCGGTTTCTACTTACTCGAAAGACGCTGTTTTGCATATACGCAAAAATACCATGTCTTGTTGTCAAATGTCCGGCGTCTTTTGAGGGAAGACTTCCGTGACCGACTTCTCGGTAGACCCCCTCCCCCTTTCACGTTTAAAAAATTTTCGCGAGGCAAATATCGGACCGTTCGTTGCATTATATTACATTGATTAGAGTGGCCGGCGGATACAAATTTGGGATTCCATTGTAATCAATTTCACGGGGAAGCGCATGTCCTTATTATTCGTTTCGGTTCTGTAAATCAATCCAACGCTATATTGATTTCCAAGTATTGTTTTTGGCACGATACAATTCTGCGGCGGATTTTACATGGTCCACGGTTGATTCATGCAAATATTCTAAATATAAAATGCTTTAATTTAAATTTACTTCACCGTAAGAGCTGATTGGGCCTGATGTATTTGAAAATATTAGATGGGCTTTTCTGACTGTTTTCTGATATTAGAATCTTACTCGTGGGCGCCAAATAGCATGGTTTATATAAATCAGTGGTATTAAAAGTATGTTTTTAACAAGTAGAATAAATAAAACTATTTATTTTTCTACAAATGTTACATTACAATTTCAAAGAAAAACAAATTATTACGGGATGGACACCTCTAGTCTAATATTTTACCAGTCATTTCGTACCTATTTCCACTTAACTCAATGGGCCGTGTTTGGTACATTTGTTGAATTTGTTGAATGATTGTTTATTTTTATTTACTTTCGTTAGGTTTCGTGTTGGTCAGTTGTGTACATTTGTTTACACTACTTTAAATTACTCTCATATAGTGTTTGCGAGAAGTAAAAACCAATTTTTCACACAGTAGCGCAATATCTTTTTTAAAAATTACGTAATATGGCTGTCAAAGTAAGATTTGTTACGCCCTCGTATCATTTTTCGCACTTTGACGATGAATGGAAGATTACTTTGCTGAGTTCCATTCGCTATCGTGAAAGTGCTAGTATTAAATACAGCGTATGTGGCTGCGAAGATTAATCATAAAGTTAAAACGACGGGCCATTAATATGTCTTTAGTTATATCCCACTATTCTTCTCATATTAGATTTATATCAAACTAACGTTCTATATGGCTTCCAAATATTCTCCTGAGCAGGAAGACATTAAAATGCCATCTTGCGATTTTGTACTCTCGTTGATTAATATCGAAACTGCAATCAACATATTGCAATGTGTATTCCCAAATTATAAAATAATGGTTTCGCGACACAGGTTAGTTTTCGTATTTTTATGGATATTTAAAATAGCGCTGTTAAAAATTGTGATGTTATGTTGTAATAGATAAAAGTCGGTCCTGTCCAACCGTAGAGTACTACTATAGGTGCAAAAATCACACATATTGAGAGGGTAGTTTCTGCTCAAATGCAACGCGAGTTTTTTTGAGAGCACACTTTCAACGCGCGAATCTGCATTTGCTCTTACTCGGCAGATGATAAATTGTTTGTTGAAATGTATTGTATATGTTGGCCATGCGTCGATCATATCCGATTTTGCATGATTCGACGTTCATAGTACACAAATTTAAACACGCCAGGCGAGATAGATTTATAAAATATCTTGCGTGATTGTTTTATCAATTGCCCACGCTTAAACCTATCGTATCTTGCTGAAACTCGACACTCGCCGGGTTATCGTCTGACAGCGTCTGGCTGTTGGCGAAGCGCGGCAAATGAGAGGGTGGCAGGTCTGAGCTTGTCCGATAAAGCCTTTTTCGCCTGCCGGCTGGCTGATACGTTTGTTTTTGTACGATATTCGTCTGTTCTGTAGTAAATAGCGCGTTCCTCTCGAGTTGAAATGTGCTCAGGCCGCAATTACGTAGCCAAACGTGGCATTCTATTTTTTCTTTTCTACAGCCCCTCTCAGAATTCTTCATGTTCGTATCTTTGTTATGTTTCGAAAATAAAATTGCTATGACTTTTTACTTTGGTATGAAAATAAGCCCACACGTATGAAATATGGTAATGACGTAATGCTGACTCTGAGCGACGTTCCAAGCTTGCTTGCATTTATTATTTTGAATACAAAACATCACCATATTTTATATTTTTGCCTAATGAATGTGCACACTGACGTTATCTGTGCAATTCTACCCAACCATCATATCATAGATTCACTTAGTTTACAAAACTTTGGCCGAAGACACAACCGTGCGAACGTAACGCATTCGGTTATCTTCTATTGTGTGGGTGTGTTAATGTGACTAACTTGCTTGCTTACAGTTAGGGGTTGAAACGCAATCGCTATCAAATTTCTATTCATTCACAAATCGTCAGTTCGTTGGCAGTTTCTTATCGTTATAAACGCCGCCTACCAGGTGCCATTTGCGACCTCAGAACCACGTTCAAAGAAAAAATTGATTTAATGTTTGATCTAGCTTGAAATAAAGCTAAAAATAATATAAAAGGAGATGTTAATAGTATAATAATCCTAACATATTAGGCAGCGTAATGGAATTTAAAAGATTATCCTAATTGCTTATAATTTCTCCAGCATATCTTGTTAGTCAACTAGATATTAGACCTAATTTTGTTTGTACATAAAACATTCCATTCCCCTCTATTCACTTATTAAACAGGTTCGGCCAAATTATATTATTTTTCAACCAGCGACTTATCGATCCTATCTGAAACTTTTAAAATTGTTAGACTTAACCTAATATACATTGAATCAATTATTAATCCAATACTGATTTCTGAAACCAAATATCCGGTTTTGAAAAGTAAAATCAACACTCTGCAAGAAGATAACACATATTTTAATTATATTGATGTGATAATCAAATTGAAATTATCTCTTCTTTTGTAAATTATAGATTGGTCGATCAACAGAAGACCCCATCGATTTTGTTGTGATGGATATTTTACCGGGTGCGTCAATCCCATCAAATCAGTTAAAAAGCCACCAACCACAGCAAAGTACAATATCAAGGTAACCACTTCAAATTTTTAGTTTGTTTTAGTCAAATTTATCAAGAAATTGCGATAACAAACACATAGTCGATAAGTAAATGTAATATATCTTATCATCTGATAGATTTGACAACATGGTTCAGATGTAAACATCATTTATCAGCAATTTTCAAGTAAATTATTTACCTATTGGGACGAATAGTGAAATTGCTCACGTATACCAGTTAATTGTTGAAGCATAATTCTTCCTTATAATTTTTTCCAATCAAGGTTATATCGTTACTTTATACAGCGAAATGAAGATATATTCTGTGTTTTACAACCAGACTACGCTACAAAAAGTTTTTTTTTTAGAATGAATGATAAATTCATTTATTTTGAGACTGGAGTATCTTCATTAATTTTAAATTCATTTGATATCTAAATTTTTAGTAGATTCTTCAAAATAGGAGTAGGCTATTAATTTACTAATGAAATTTAGCTTATTTGAAACAATATGTTTGATTAATATTGAAATTTAACATCTCTACATTGAGCATTAGGCTACAAACCGAATAGCCTTGTTTAGTCTTAGTGTTTTGCAATGCCCAATTACTTCTATTAATCATATTTATAATATTTGTGAGAATCGGCATGGCTCAAGTGCTTTCTTTGCTAACATGAAGAGGGATTTAAGATTGCTTGTCAACGCCCCATATTGAGACCCAGTATGCGTGCTTGAATGAGACAAAGCACCATTTAAAAGGGAATTTATTCTTTGTCTATGTCGTCTCTTATGTGTTTTTTTTATCTGTGATCATACACGACAAAATAGTTTGCAATTCATGTCTTTGATATTTGCATAGCACTCAAATATGTCCTGTTAGCTTGGTCTATAGCTTGGCCTGTTAGCTATTCCCCTATACCTGGCCTAAGGAAGTTTATTTTTATGATAGTTGAATTTTTAATCGCTTTTCACATTTAATTTGGTTTCATTCTTATTGATTGCATCAATGAGTCTAGAGCTATTTGAATGTGAACGTTTTTTACAATCAACTGTTATGTCTTTCTCATATTTTACTAATCTAAATTGTTCAGTTTGTTTATAAAGGGTTTTGCTTATTTTGAATGGTCAAATGCTGCTTGTTATTGCTACGTATTTATAAACAAACAATTATGTAGAGAGGAAGTGCTGGTAATTCATATCATATGGTGTTGATTAATAATTAGGGACAAGATGATCTTTTTCCTGTCATAAATAGTCAGCGTTTTGTATTCAAAAGAGTATGGTCAACAAACAATGTGACATGAAATATACTACATTGAACTGCCTGGCACTGTAAAATTATAAAATTAATCAAAACAATGTAGTCTATGTCTAATCTATTCTGCGCTGCCAAATTAAATTATATCAGTTTACAATGATTTATACTAATTTCTCTGTTAAAACGACCAAATTTCCTGTTGAAAATATTATTCTAAAATGTATTCTGAATAGTGAATTGGTTTTTGTCAATTTAGATTCTGGTTCTCATATCCATTCTGTAGGGATGTATAAATTTAAGTATTGATAAAATCTGACAATGACTAAAAATATTTTATTTTACTCTAGAATCTGCGATCTTGAATTGAAATTTCGTTTGATTGTGTTTTAACATACTACTCTATGAAACCTTCTATGATGAGTAATTTATTCAACTACTTTAAACTTATGTATATGTGAAATATTCACGCCTCCCACATTATTATTGAACTAATGTTCATAATTCAATTGTAGCAATAGCTCATATTCAGTAATTTTTGCAGATATTGACTTGATTCAAATATGATTTTGTGCTTTTTAGTGTTTTTGAAGCCTGACTTCAATAAGAAATGGATTTTTAGATATGGAAACATTAGGTATGATTATGAAATGTAACATTAACAATGGTTTTATTCTAACGGATCAAAAGATTTCAGTAGGCATAGCAAATTTAAAGTCTGAATATAATCCCGCATTCCACAGACTCTTTGTTATACATTTTAGATAAATTCTCAATGCAAATAACGAACCCTTTTACTTTGGCGGCAAATGACTTATTTTCTTTGTTTGTTGCGCCTTTTAGGTCACTTGCAAATAAAAATAATTCTTATTATTTGATTTTTTCATATCTTAAAATCATTTTTAAATCACGAGCTTTAAATGAATAATATCAGTTACTGAATGTTAGCTATTTGAAATTGTTATCAGAATAATAATTGATGGATGAAGTATGCTCCTGAAGTGCCATTTATAATTTAATATATTACAGAGAATAGATGGGATGATGTATTAGATAGACCTGGATCTTTCAACTCCTGCAATGTGTGTCTTTTGTTGGGACTTATCTTTACCGGTAGTTACACAGGAAAAACCTATTTTATTAAAATACTCAAAAAGTGAATAAAGTTAAAAACATATCCTGAGATCTTTCAACTCATGGGCTGTATTTCCTTTGTTTGCCCTTATTCCCACTCATAGTTACACATGAAAAAACCTTATTTCAATGAAATTTCCAAATGATTAATTTACCGGCATATATATATATGGGATACTTTCTGATTTATTGAGAAATGAATTGAATGGATATACATGGGTCTTTACTTTTTACACACTGTCTTTTGTTACTGGCATGTTCCTAGTAATTACACCGGTTTACAGACTTTTCAGAACACAGGTTTTCTGGATCAAACTTTTCCGTCCTTGAGGTGACATAAGGCGATGTTTTGAGTAATGAGTTTGATTTGCAGTAGCCTTGGGAGTTGTTTAATAATAATAATATACAAATATGTGGGGATTTGTAGGACATTTGGGAATATTCACCACAGTAGCGACTACCCCAATTCTAACTATGCACAAATGTCCTATAAATCCATATATGATTGTATACAAATGAAAATCAAACTTGTTACCTGATAGGTGTTTGAATCGGTGTATAACTTTCCTATATGGTTATTTTCCCGGACCAATTAATGAAAGACACCTTTTGTGTTTGTATCTTCACATGCACTTTTTGCACGTGGTTTAAAACATGAACCATATTGCTCACACCCTGACTGTGTGATATTGTTTAATTTGATATTTCTAATCTGCAATTTCCACATATATATAGTAGGCTATATACTGAGTCTATCTACTAATCTCTAAGTTATAACTCTTTGTGTATGTATACATTAATGAGAATAAACAATTTTGTTATTTTTGAAGAAATTGGCTTCCAAAACACTTTGTGGACTTAGACAGATTTACTAAAATAATTTACTTTGAAAATCATATGGGATCTCAATTTTAAGAATAACAAATACATAGGCTGCATACTCCTTACCAATGGAAGGAATTATAAGCCACAGTTTTGACTTTGTCAGTTTTTGTAGGTCATTTTCAGTAATCAAACTAAGTCTAGACTGAGACAATTAGGTGTCGACTCCCTCTCTTCAATGCACATTAAATACCGCAAATTTTATTATGCAAACTGTAGTATAAAACTGTTTTCTTAGACATAGATGGCGCTTTTAAATAAATAATGAGTATCGTTGGAGCTTTTACTCTACTTTTATGGTGCGATCAAAGACCATTACTATAAAAAAGGGAATGATTATCATGACTGGATGCAGTAAGTGGTACTGCAGTTGAAGCAAAACTCATTACAATGGATTATTAAATTTAGAAATCTGTAAATTTTGCATCTCATTTCGAATCTGAGTAGAACTACTTAGAAGCCGAACCTTGCTATATGTTAAGTTTCTGCTTGCTAGTGTGAATTTGAATCCATAGGCCATTTTTTTAAATTTTTAATATATCATCTTCTTTTCAGGTTCTCTTGTCGAATACTTTGTGAACGAGAACCACCATATACAGCGAGAATATATGCTGCTGGTTTTGATACTTCTATGAATATTATTTTAGGGGTAGGTTTGTGTTTGTACTTAGTTTCCTTGAAGTATTATATGATTGTTGAGTATGGACTATAAATATCATGATACTTTCTCATTCTTGCTATGTAGTTTGTAAATCAATTCTGATAATTTTATCTGTACGAACCCACAATATTGTGCGCTCCAGAAGTATGTGTACCAATATGGAGGTAACCAATTTTGTTTGCCCACTTTACATCAAGTTGTGTACAGGGATTGATGTGTGCTATGTGCAGGGAATGTATTCACTTGGCTAAAACAGACAGTTCCGAACTCGTAATAGAACTAAAATAAGGAAAATCAGACTAAAATTATGGCCTAACCCTAACCTGGTACACATACTACGGGAGTACCCAATATTGCATATTATATTGAATTGCAAAAATAACTTCTCATAGTTTGTATATCATATTCTGCAGCCATATTTTTATGAAGTTTGTTTACATCTTACACATTGACATATTTTATGCAGTGAATACTACTATTCCCACTGGGGATGTACATGGGAGAATTGCTATTCAAGAAGCTACTTTTTTATTTATTTCCACCACATCACTGAAAATATTCGGCAATCGACCACTGTATATATGTTTATGGTTCCATTTTTCACATTGATTTCAGGAAAAAGCTCCAAAGTGGAAGACCGATGGGTTGATGGATGGTCTAACAACTAACGGTATTTTATTAATGAAACCAAAGAAAAGTTCAATGTCGCGGCAATCTTCAGAACCAGCAGGATGGAAAGAAGTTTCTGTCGGTGGTAGAATATACAGATTACGAGAAACAAGGTCGGCACAGCATCCTGGGCTACCTGTAAGTTGAAATGCAAATATACTTATTGCTTCAATATTTGTGTCTTCTGTTCTTAAAATGTGGTTTGGAAATCAAAGATAGCTAAAACTGTATTGTTATATATTATTTGGAGTGGTGCTCATGGACTGACTGACTCATGACCACTCAAACCAAATGTTAATGCAATGCCAATAAGTAATATTATCTTACAAATTCCTTGGAAAAAAAAAATTTCTCATCCAATATTTCTTGATCAACCATTCATAAAATGGAATGTAATATGTACATCACAGTTAGTGATAAATTTGTTAAGGCTTCATCATCGTTCATTGACTAGCTAGCAATTTTTATTTAAAGTTGGATTAAATACAAAATATTGACCGTTGATTATTGTCAATTTCAATATTGTGACTTAAGGGTACATTAACCAATTGAAACGGAAGTTTTTTTATTTTAAATGTCATGTTTCTTATGTGTAATAGAATATTTAATTTATTTTTACCCTCTTCGTCATAATACCACACCTATTGAAATTTTCTGAGTTTAGTTGGTCATTACTGAAAAAAACAAAAAAATCGAAGATTTTCTTAAGTATACATGGGAGATTTTCCTTAGTATCAAACCAACTCACTTGTCTCTCGAAGATTAAAGAGTTCATTCGCTTGCTTTGGTATTTGTGAACTAATATATCATAACTTTTATTCGTGTCCATTAAAACAAACGCTCTGAAATCATAGCCTGGAATGTTTTAGTTGACAATTATCACAGCAACCCTATATTTACTCACTAATATACTTTTATGGGATAAACATCATATGACACATGATTAATGACAGTCTATCAAATTAATCCTTCCACTTTGTTCTGCAATAATCAGTCAGACATGGTATGGTGATAAATCTTACCTAGCGTGTATAGTTTTGCTTTGAAAAATGTATGATTTGTTGCCACATAATTAAATGTTTTCAATTCTTGTGCCACAGATTACCGATGAAGATAATATATTAGAGGATGGAACGTTAATTGACTTATGCGGTGCTACGTTATTATGGAGATCTGCATCTAGTATGCAACGTATGCCGGTAAATATCAAATAATTTATTAACTATTACATTTGATTACAAACTTACCCTATCATGTTTGTATAATGTTTCAATGTATGAATCGAGCACAGGCTAGTGATTAAAAGCAGTAGGCCTAGCTATAATGGCACCACAGGTTGAATCTCAGATTCAAATCCCAGTCCAACAACACACCTATGGTATAATGAATTAGGTAGGCAATGCCAAAACGAACGAATCCTGTTCTTCTGAACTATATTGGCTCCTTACCTAATAGTGGCTGTATTTGCAGTCATGTTCAGAGCGGAAAGAATATGAATATTTCAAATATAAAAAAATGAATGAAAGTGTGACAAAGTTGGTAGAAAAAGCCTTTCTACCTATTCTATAACACATTATCGGCAACCTTCAAATTCAAATGCGTCATTGCTAATGATAGTTTCTCTGATAAATTTGCATCTACCTATGTATTTTGTATTCCCACCAAGACCTACCGCTCTTGTTTACTAGTTAATAACTTCTCGATCTTGCGTGGACAAAACCGATCTGTCTGAATTATGAAAAACATTCCTAGGAAAATAGCTCATTAACTGATGTCATCTTTATTAACAGACACCTCGACATATAGATCGTTTGATTGAAGACATCAACCTTGAAAGACCACAGTGTCCAGTCGGTCTGACCACTCTTGCCTTTCCTCGACGTTCACATGCTAACAGACCTAGCGAAAAACAACCATGGGTTTATCTGGCATGTGGTCATGTACACGGAAGAATAGATTGGGGAAGAAGAGGCGAAGAAAGAATGTGCCCACTATGCAGAACGGTAAATATATTTTCTTTTGCACTATTAAGACGTTTTTGGCCTCCATTGTTTTTTTGCATATATTCATGTACATTTCAAACTTTTTTGTAACCGATTTTCAAACAATTTATAGTTTCTATTCAATTAATAAAGAATCCAGCTGCACACTAACACAAATGTATTTCTGTAACGTTCTCTCGCGACCCAACTCAATTTTAATTTATAGTTTGTTCTCGATTGTTTATTTGTAACTGGCGTGGGCATTTTCCAAACCAGTGCAAATGTAAAAATGTTGGTAGTTTTATAGACATTATAGTCATTTGCATTAAAATGCTTTTTGATAAACTCCATTATTTTAATTCCACTTTAGGAAAGAAATTCTCCTAACTGGTAACATTTAATATATTTAGATCGGCAAATATGTCCCCTTATGGATGGGCAATGAACCAGCGTTTTACAATGATCGTGGACCCCCAACACATTGTCTTGTACCATGTGGACATGTTTGTTCAGAAGTTACGGCAAAGTAAGTAAACAATTATAAACTTTTTATCAGTTCTCTATTCTCCTTTGTAGTTTCAGCAAAAATTACATATAATATGGTTTAATGGCCAAATTTTAATCTGTGTTTTTTTTTTACAGGTTTTGGGCATTAACCCCTTTGCCACACGGAACTCAAGCTTTTAATGCCGCTTGTCCATTTTGTGCAACCCAAATTGAAGGTGATCCTGGATTTGTTAAATTAATTTGGCAGCCAATGTTAGATGGATAGCATGATATTACTTATTTTTATCTTTCAATTATTTTTGTACCGTTTTTTTTGTCACTGTTACGACTATTATAAATTTTGTGTGATTTTTTTTCTTCGTTTGTTTTACCGCCTGGGATTGAAGCGCAGGGTTCATTATTTGGGGTCTGGTTATTATTACATATATCAGTGGTTTTCAACCCGGGTTTTGCAAGCTCACCCGAGAGTCTACGACTCTTTATATACGTTTTAGATACCTGTCAATTGATACGTCATTATCACAGTTAAGCATGTGTATATTTGTAACAATTCAATTATACCAATATCTTAATTATACGTACCTCTGCCCCGATCTCTTGCGGGTGCTCTCCTCTCACAGCGTGGGAATATTCTTCTGCTTCTAATTTTGATTTGGGAACCACTGGTCCATATTATTATATGTACGTATATCGTTTAAATATATTCAAATACATGGGTATAATATAATAAGTATGTTACAGTAGTATTCTGTGAGACCCATTCAGGTGTTCCGCATATTTTTTTGATTGGCATATTTTATGAGATTAAAAATAATCAATTGAAGTGTTTCATCGGGCTACTGCTCCACTAAAAAAGGTTGAAAACCACCGACATATATTATTAAAAATCTCAGCATTGGTGATCTTAGTATGTAGCCAAAAATGGGAGCATTTATAAAAAACGCTTGATAAAATGTTTATTACTTCTCTTCTTATTCATACTAGTAATTATTGATACTAATAACTGGATATCCCTAATGTTGATAAAATCTCCCAACAACCACTGTGTGTGTACAACAACGAGACATCAAATGCTTTGTTCAATTCTTTATTATTATTAATTTTTTGGTTGTTTCAATAACTTGATGACTGATCTAATATGCTTTAGCAATCGCCAATCCAAGAGTGTTGCAGTTTTAACTTTATAACAGACATGCTATTTCCAAGCATGGGACATACATGAGTTGTACTACAGTCTACAGTGATACGCTCATATTTGGGTTTATAATGTTTGTGTTTAAAAACAGATACTTCTAGAGAGCTATTTAAAAATCACAAAGGCTCCAGCTACCATAAAACAAGCCTAATTTTAAAACTTATCATTAAAGGTTCAAATATACAAATTTAATTTGGAAATTATGAATTAATATTGGAAATGAATTAAAATATATATATATATATAAAGCTCAACAGGATAGATAATAGAAAATTATGAATTTGAAAAAATAGTAGATAGTTGGGAGCTGGAGCCACTAAAATTTCTGTTAGCTCCATCTTCAATGTGGGCATTGTTAAATCATTAAAATGTGCAAACTCTATCAACTGTCGCAATTGATACAAATCGCCTGATCGCAAAAGTCATATTAAACCCTAATCATATGAAACTAATATTTTTACCAATGCCTTCTTCTTCAACAAATTCTGACTGGAATATTTCATGCTCAGCAGTGCGAAATTTTTACAGACTTTTCAGTTATTTGACCGGACCAACATGAGTGAGAAATCATGTCTTCGAAAACTGTTTTTCTTCAGTTTTACATATTTGAATGCAATGTAGTTGTGTGATTGACCGGTGTTTTTCCCGCCTGCTTATAAGATTTAGTTTTCTCAACAAGGCCTATGTGAAAAAATACTTTTGAAATAGGCTGACATGAAAATAATGTATCCGTTGATTATGATGAATTCATACTCTTGAACGTTGGAATGAGTGAGGTTTCTTGATTTCAACGGAGATTGATTGATTATCCTATTTTATGTTTCTATTGCCATTTACTGTTAAAAGCCGGAAGGTTAACAAAATAAAAAGGTGTAAAATATAACAGACTTTGTATCATTAGATTGAACATTGGGTGACATAGGTTGTGGTATGAAGATACAAATTTAGTTTTCAAGGCCAGGTGTAAGGGATCTGAAAGACAGAGCGCATCTTCTACATTCAATTGATTAGCACAATTTCTCAAGTCAGTGCCAACAACTAATTATTTGAAGTTATTCAATGGATTAGATGGAGATTCGCTTTTCTGTCATCAATTGATTGAATGAATTATTTGTTGCAATATCTATGTGGTTGTGCTTATATTTATACATAATTATGGCCGACTATTATGGCCGACTATCGTGGAGCAGATGAAAAATTCGAATGAATAACAAAATCCTTACAATTTTTGCAAGAAAGAGTATATAGACCAATGTTGCTCTATGGAGCCTTAGCCTGCTATCTTTATTGATACCATGAAAGGAATTTGTCTACCATCTAAGCAGATTACCATCTCAGCCAGTAATCACTCATCAACAGAGGGTAGAAGCTATTTTCTTTTGTTCCAAATTACAATTTTTTACAAAAAATCCCACATCCAATCTTATAATTTATTACTTATAATGTAACTGTTAACGACAGATATTGGCAAGACCAAAACATGATTTGATCACTTTCAATTGATTATGAGACTCACCAAATCACAAACTGAACATGATTTGTCAAAGTGAACATATAATGGGAGTAATCATAATCCTGTTAAAATACACTCCTAAGCGTCTAAATGAGCAAGTATGATTGCATATTTTCCAGAAACCATCCAATCTTCATCCTTTTTAGCGGCATCTTCTGCTTTACCTGGTGCTAATCCCACTACCACATCAGCTTTCAAAGTCCTAAGAGTACATAATGGGGCAGGACTAAAGCCCAGGACTGAGGTGGCAAAGGGTATCTCACTATCCCAAGCAAGATCGCTTACCAATTTCCTAAAATTCATGTCACCTTTAAATATAATAAGTGCAGATGACTCCAATCGTTGATATAATTTCGGATCATGTTTGTGCATTTCTGAATAAGGCCTTGAGAGTGTCCAAAATTGAGAATTCTCTTTCGGTGCAATTAGGAAAGTCCTATCTTGTAATCTCTTGAGCCACAGCTTTCCATAACTAGCCAAAACCTTGTTTTCAGTTTGAGACAAAGTCTTGAGTGTGTAGTCAAAATCTTCAAAGGTAACATCTGATACAAACCATGGAATACATTTTACATGAAACTGAATAGAATCAGCAATCTTCGATTCAAGTAGAAATTCTGCCAACATTATATCAGATGAAAACTCAAACCCAGCATTATCAATGACCATGTCCACTCTTATCTGTGAAATAATTTAATCCAAGTTAAAACAATATTTTGTAGAGGTTAAAATGTTACACTAAATCTGAGGTTACATATCTCAGGTTCAGAGTGTAATAAATTGGACAGCCAATCAGGAACCGAAGAGATTTCAAACCTCCCAAAAATAGGAGCTCCTTGCATATTGTTAGACATCAGTAGATGCTTGCACAGGGCCTTGTTCAGAGCAAAATTTATGAATAAACACCATTAAAAACTAGACAAATAAAATTGAATTAAACTGCAGTATTTTAACAGTATAACAAACTTGACAGATGACACATCCTTTCTCAAAAATTCAAATGGCTAATATTATACACAACCTAGACTTGTATAGAATGAGGGATTGTAATTCGCCATATAATTTAGCTGTCTCGCCGACTAAACTTCAAATAGAGGTAATGTTCAATCATATGACACATGAGCAACTTAAACAACAAGAGCTATTTGCAAGAATGAAACGAAAACAGGCATTCTCCAGTAGAAATATTTTTGATAGAACTCAAAGAATTTCGTTGGATCACATTTAGAAATTATGAGACCCAAATGCTTCCAAATTAACTTTTCTAATGTTGAAAAGAAGTTGCTGTCTGTTATGAAAGAGAACATCAAAATCAGTCTCATGCTACAGAACACCAAAAGAAACCACATCATAATTAACTGTGCTTTGACAGAGCATATAATTCAAGAGAAAAATGTGTTAAATATACCAATAACATTTATAAAATAAATTATTGCTACTCACTTTGTTGCCAGATTGTTTAACATTACAAAGATGTTTGAATATTGCCTCTGAATTATCAGCGAGTAAGTAAGATTCCAACTCTTGTAATGTTTCTACCGGGTTATGAGATTCATGATCTTTGTTTTCACCAGCAGTTAAAGATAAATCAAACCTATTGCTCCACAATGATGCCTTTACGAAAAAGATCACAATATTTGATTCTCATTCGCCTAAGACATATATGCACATATAAAACTTTCCGCATGTTTTTAAACACAATGTCTCAGCAAGATTGACAAACTGAGCCCCTACAATTGGCAGAACTGGTTCTTTCGGTTTACAAATTTCAATATAAACAATAACACTGTTAGCCTTTTATCATATGTTGGCTGGGAGAATGTGACAAATCTATCCAAATCCAAACTAGCCGAAAATGAGAGACACTCGAGCACAAGACATCAGGTTGGAGTCGGCCCGCATTTTGTTTAGGCCATACTAATAGAAATTTACAGCTGATTCACTTACTGCAAGTGAACCAACTGCAGACTATCTTAGCACAAGTATGCACACAGTAACAGTAATTTAAAGATTTTTCAAAGCTTGCAATACAACCTTAAGAAATGTTTGAAAACATTTCAATAACTCAGTATCTTGAATTAAATTCCTTTCTTCCGAAATTTTTTTTAAATGATCAGCCATAGTTATTAGACCAGGTATTGCATTGTCTAATGCCACTCTCTTTTGGTCTTGGTAAGGATCAAACGATTTCATGAAATCACTGAAATAAAAATTTGAATCAAATTGCCATCATCAAACATGGATAATTATAAGCAATATATGGAGCAAAACCATTGATCAACCAATCATTGATCAACAATCATAATTGTACACAAAAATGCAATATTTGGTTGAGGAAAATCAGACTTGTTTACGACAAACCCAATTTTGCTATAATTGTGACATTCGACAGAGTCCTTCTAATTCATTCTAAATATGAATATAACATGGCACTGAAATTTTTTTTATACCTGTTTTGTAATATTCCTGAAATTCTTCTATACATCATGCATTCTGAAAACAGCCATGGAGATGTGAAGTAAGAAGGTTTTTCATCTTGGGAATTTCTGTTACAATACAAAATTGTTCATGCAAAACACTGTTACACCAGGTTTAGCTTTCATCTTTATTATACTTATGGCATGCTATTGTATACAGCACAAAGTTTCTTTGACAAAATTATATTTAATGCGCTATATATAGAGTCATAATATAACACAGAAAAAACAGCTTTATACGTCCTGGATAAAAGAGAGTAGGCAACATATCTAGCTACACACTTGAGATCTGTTTCACACTTTTGTATCAGACACGACTAAACAATCAGCAAATAGTCCCTATCCAGGATTTAATATTGTGAGAACAAGTAGACTACACTGGGACATGAAATTCTAAAGCAAACATAGTTTAACCAGTTTCAAATGTTCAGTACGTCCATGACAAAATAGCTAATTTGGATAGTCAAATACAAAATGATACAGAAATATGATAACTTGGAATTTAATCAACGCTTTTTATTACCTACTCATAGAATTCATAATTCAAGTTTCTATTGAAAAATATAGACTCTACTTTGAGAATATTTAGTTAAAACACATTCAATATTTCAAAGTAGAAAAAAAGGTTCCAAAAACTAATCGAAATTGAGAAAACAGAATCCATGTTAATATTGATTTTGTGGATTTCATTTTTTATAATACAATCATCATTTGAATCACTAATCAATTTCCATTTTTCTATATAATCTACTGTCACTATGTTTTGACATATCACAGTCCTTTTGCAATGTTTCTGTTTTAGGCTATAAATTTTCTCAAACTTCATATACTGACTTAAGTTCATTCAAACAATCATTCCATTCACTTGCATCCTTCAAATCATCATCCAATTCAACAAATGGTTTATCTGTCATCAATTCATTCCGTAACTTTGACATCTGACCAATTACTTTTTTAACATCTTCTGCTCCTTTCTGTAAACAATAAAATAAAAAATAAAATCGGTCATTCATTTTTTTCCATGTATAAAACATGACAATATCAAGCACAAAAAATACAAATAAACACAGGTTGACATATCCTGAGATAAAATTAAAAACATGTTCATCATCCAACCAAATTAGAACTGAACACTAAAGAGAAGTAACACGCACATGACAATTATTATCAACATTCGAGCATTTCTTGTGAATTGCTGCATTCCCAAATGCACATGCAGCATACTGCTCTTTTTCTGGCGCATTTTTGTGTGTTACCCTGAGCTCAGTTGTTGTTTAGAATGGTCCTTGTTTGTCCGTGCATCGTTTACTGCATGCTAAGGGGTATGTTTACACTTTGTTCACTGCATTGCCACGATGTGTGTATACCTCGGGAGTAACAAACGAAAAAGTGCCCTATTTTCATATGCTATTCACTTTAGACACAATCTGCACATGAAATCGCTTTGGGCAATTTCTCCTATGACAATATGAAAGAGTTCTCAAACTTTAAAACCTTGTGCAAATGATAAAGAAAAATAAGCTAATGCGATGAATATTTAAATTCATGTAAAATTCTTCATGATAAGTTAGTTACAGGCATTTTATTCATGTTGAAATTATATATCAGAACAATACACAAAATATATTCCAATTTCAGAAATATTAAACAGTTAAATGTCAGTATTTACCTCTCCACACTTTTCATGATATGGTTCTATTTGTTTGTGACACGCATCAATTGCTTTTGTCAAAATAACAGGCATGCGATCCTTGACAGTTTCATAAGCAAAGGACCTTAAAAGAGAATGTACATATTATTAGAAAATACAAGCATTTTACAATCTTGAAGACGGAAAACAGTAAAATATACGGTAACGTTAACAATACCATAAGGTAACAATGTATTGATATAAATCATTGTACAGCTTCAACAGTACATCAGTATATGATAATCAACTTACTCTTTATATCTGGCAGAAAGAGGCTTCGGTAAGGAATCAGACATTTTCGATTTGTATTGAGAAGGCCGCAAGCGTGATTTTTCAATAACCCTCTACCAAAAAGTGCAACAGCCGCTTGAGGGAATTCCCCTTGTGGCAAATCCCCCGTTCATTGATGAATTGATGCCAGAAAGGCAAAAAAGACCGGTATCGATATCAGATTCAAATTTGTAATACAGTAGCCAAATGATGTTTTGACTGTTTTCGAGTGACTGTTTCAAATTTAAATATAACTCATTATAAGTCAGCTTAATTGCAAATCTAATATTCTAAAAAAGCTATCTTATATGTGAATATTCATTAATCAGTTAATCGTCAAGAATCTCTCGTCAAAAACTAAAAAAATACCTAATATTTGTAGTCTAGTCTAGTCCGTTGGAACCGAGGTATAGAGGTATTCAACTGTGATTTTTCTAACTGCTGGAAGGTGCTTGGAGATTTATTTATGGACATCGCACAGTATTGCTATATTGAACGGTTGAACCTAGAAGCGCAATCAGAACTTTATAGAGGGTAAGCTAATTCTATGTGCAAGGTTATAGAAAATGATTGTTGTGGTAGATTATAACCTCTGACTCTTGAATGCCAATACACTGCTGCATTGTATTTGTGTGGAAATCATCATTGTTGTGTCACAAATTTGCAGATATTTTTGTTTCATGCCTTATGCTGGTGTACGAAATACCTATATAGAAAAAATCGCAACTTTAGAGATCTGGAATGGTTCTGATGCCTTGAAAAGCTGGTGGCTCATTTGCTTCTGAATCCTGCGGATAAGAGCGTTTGCCCATTGTTTTATAGAAATAGAGATATCATGTTCCTCATCATACTGAGGTTAGGATAGGATTTACATATTTATCCCGGGGAAGAGGAAAGCCGATAAGACGGCTTATCCATATGGCGAACCACGGCCTCTCGTCCGGTTACCATTCCAAGTCGGGTATGGGATTAGTTTTTACTGTATTGTTTGTTTTCGGAAGCATGGACTTGGTGGTGGAGGAAGCCGTAACCGACTAGCGGTTACGTGAACCACCCAACGACGGCGAGGAGTCCAGCAATCCTCGCGCACATAACCATCCCTGCATGGGATTCGAACCTGCGAACCCACGCAGAGTAATTAGAGGTGCGGTGGCGAGCGTATTCCTAACGCTTAGCCCGTTGAGCCACACCGCCGCGCCAAATGTTGTCCAGAACAAATGACAATAATTTTAAGCAAAGCTCTGTAATGAAATATTTTTCATGCAACAAATTTATCACTTGCTGAAATTCAAACACAACCTGTTTTTAATCCCATTTATGTGCACTTAATTCCTATCTTCAACTTGTCCTTAAGACTGATTTACATTTTACTAGCATATTATGATTAAGGTGTCTGTAAGATTCGACAAATATTTGGAATTATTATTAATAAATGAAACAAATATATATCAATTTTATATAATTTAAACCGGTTTTATTTTGATAAAATTTTACAATTCAAAAACGACATTGAAATGAATAAAGTTCAAAATTGAATGTTAGGCCCCCTAGGTATCTTGCTTTAATGTTAAATCCGGCCCTGGATATAAGTATAAGTTTATTTCGACTCCATAATCAGCATAACAATACATTTGACAGATAAAAACAAATAAATAAAAACTGATTATGAAATCAGGGGAGCGAACGAAACCTTAGATAAGGTTTATAACGTACAAAATATAAGATGGTAGGTTTTGCCAAGAGGAAGTGGTACGTGTTTATCCATCTAAATTACCGTATTTTCTCGACTATACGCCTATCACGCAGATAAGCCGACTCCCTAATAATAGCTTCAAAATAGTGAATTTATAAAAATTCGCATATACGCCGTTTCCAGAAATATTAACACGGCGCACGCATCTATTACAGTCAATGATGTTCAATTCAAATTTAATATTCAAATATCGCGATCCGCTACCTTCTTGTATAGCCTATGGCACACACATTCTAGCGCCGCTGTCCACATTTTGATTAAAACAATTTTCGATTATTATATTTTCTGTTTTATCGTAATGGGAGACAGCACTTTGCGGCACAACTAAATTACTGCCAACATGAAAGGAATTAAATCAGCGCTGACTTGAAGTACCAAACGTATAACATGAGGACATTTTTGATTGAAAATATTTTACAATCATTATTTTGTATTAAGGTAGTCGAGATATCCTGAGCGGACATGGCAATAAATTTGGTTATTTTTCGCAAGTCTTCTCAAACATGATTTGTGTGAGCGTCATTATATGAGCTGATATATTTTATAATGTATGCCAAAGTGTCTGCCGATTATTTAATTGACTTTGTATACCAGCTGTTATTTGTCTTAATCCTAAAAACAAAAACGTGGCCGGTGCAATGAAGCTCTCCCTGCCCGATAACGGCACTTCGGAAAGCAAACGGCTACCACAAAATAAAGTGATTGATTTATGACCCTTCCGTTTCAGGAAAAAACGGAAAACACAGCCTAACCAATGGAGGTACAGCGCAGTATTTATCACACCATATTCATATGTTATTTCAACCTTTCAGTTACCGTAAATGGTTGTTCAAAATGATTGAAATTACAGTTTTATTGTTAAGAATTAATGCTGGAGTATTATTCTGAGATTTTTTGGTGCTATCTGAGTTATGCGAGAAAAAGACGGTCCCTTAGTTGGCCAATTTTTTTTTCTAGTTTTAAACTCGGCGTATTTGCGAATAAATACAGTAATACAGCTTAATGATACAGTGAATTCAGTGTTTTCAAGTATTGCTGTGTGAATTCCATTTTTGTAGTTTCTAATGAGGCAGCATTAGGCACATTTCTTAAAACTAATGTGTCTCAATTATTTATATCCATTTTTCCCAATTACACAGGATGTGTCCATACTTTGCCGCTGAATTTTTGAAGTCTTAAGTTTTTGTATTTTTGTCCGTTTTTTTTTTATTTTGACTCGTTTTAAACTTTGTGTCATAGACTCCTAATGACCTTATCAGATATCCATGTCACCTTATCCTGGTGCAACCGTGCCATCCCATTTTGGTCATGTGAATTTGATGATCAGTATTTTATTCAATTTCAGAGTGCAGGAATGTATTGTGATTGTTGAACTACTGAACTAAGTGTTTCACCAGAGCCTTTAAAGAAAAATGTCGAAAGAAAAGGGTCAAAGCACAACTGATGTGAGGGAGAGCATCACAATTATTTGTAGAATGTTGAAATATTCAGACATTTATCACAACTTATCACCTGATAGCATTCGACAAGCAAAGTTTGATAAGCCTGAAGTGGTGAGGAACAAATGACCTGTACTAATAGTGATATTTTCTAGAAACTATATATTCAACAGATAAATAATGAGGATATATATAACCACATACCTAAATGATACTGATCGAAATCTAAATTGCAATTTAGAATTTTCTATATCCTTGTCTTGTAAGTGTTTCGATACGCAAAACGATACACAAAAAACAGAGATTTTTATATATTTCGAATAAAAACCTGGATCTGAACCTGAAGAATCTAATCATTAACTGAAATTCAATCAGGTTATATTTCATTTTTGAAGTATTTAACAGCATTCTGAAGGAGAACCACGAAAAAGTAAGGAGCTACTACAAATTGAAATGACTAGATAATTCTAGGCTATGTATTGCGTTGGTTTGAGCACTGTAATATCCAAGACTCGAACCGAAGAGTCAATCCCAATATACTTATGGCTAACTATGAGGCCTTGCTAAGAGCAGTATTTTTTCATTCTATATTCAGGTAAACACTCTTGTTGAAGTTCTATTTGCCATCATTGAATATGATGACAAGTCAAATCAATCATCAGTCGGTGAGAATTTGCAAACAAAGATTATTGTCAACAAATTAAAACATTTATGGTAAGAGATTCATCCTGATGAGATCCTATGTGGGGTTTCTAATTATTTTATATGTTAATATGAAGTTTTATACATCTTGTTTATTTACGACTAAAAATAAAATATTGATAAGAATAAGATATTGATAATGCTTTAAAGGTATCGTCGAACTGTTCTTTTTCGTTGAAATAAATATCTCCACTATAGAATTTTATTCACAGGTATCCACGATTATCAATTCTCATTGATGAAAAAGGAAAATTCCATTCAAGTCGTGAAATATTACTCGCTATATCTTGGTATTTTCATTGTGCAAGAACATTTGATTTCATCAGAAATAAAGCTTCTGAGCCAGTAGATATTCTAAACATTTTATCAACTTTAACAAAGAAATCGAAATTTCCAAAGACTTGTGACAGAAAATCTACAAGTAATATGGACCAACTTTCTATAGAAGACAAAATGAACTATATTTCATGGCTGGTTTCCCAAATTAGGTCATTCAGTAATCAAATCATCTCAATCGAGTCTGGGAATCAGTGTAAAAAATTTCAGGTTTGAATTTGTATTACTATTATTTTTATTCTCAGTTTAATTCGGAATTTCTGCCTTTTTAAGAGGTTCTTTTGAGATCTTTGAATTAGAGAATTTAATTTTACTAAAATCTATTATTCCGCCTACCGTACTTTGTATAAGAATATCCCTCCATTGAACCTTGTAATTTTAGATAGCTGTTTTATATAACTCTCATTTTTTGAATTTGTATTCTTAAAATTTAACTTTTTATCAACTGTGGGATAACAAAATTTTTATACAAAACAATCAGTTCACTGGGAAGTTTCAACTCCTGGCTTCAGAAAGTCATAAATGTTAATATATGGAACAAGAGTAAATAAACATTTCAATGGTCAGGCGTAAAATATGGTATTACTTCCTCATATATTTTTCTTCACAGATAACATCACATACAATAAGTAGTTTCCAACAAGATCCGCTTTTAATACTTGTGCTACGTTATCCAGCATTACAAACTGAGGTAAATGTATTTTTATTTCATTCGGCGTTTGTAGTTTTTTCACGACAAGAAGGTCTTTTACCACAGTTAGTAAAGATGTATTATTCTGATGCATATATAAGCTCTTCATACTATTGTTATCAGATTTCCATGACTTGGGCTTACCCACAAAGTAAGAAATTGGTTGGCTTTCAAAATTTTGGTTGCCATCATTCAAGAACATCAACTTTTTATACTTCACCCTTATTTTTGCTCCATGCTCAATTAGCTAAAAATGGTCCTTATCATATTATGACTTGCAATTTTTTTTGAATTTATATTCATCAGTTTGAGAGGCGATTGGAAAGAAAAGTATTACTATTGCAATCTTGTATAAAATGGAAAAGTCTTCAAAACGTTTTCTGGGTTTGGATGGTAAGTTCAGACAAATTCGAATATCAAATAATATTTCTTTCAAATATATAATATTAAATAAAAAATATAAGACAAGGTTAAAAGGGATTCCCCGGGAACACAACAAACCTTAATCTAAGTATGTTGAACCACAATCTTTCGATCAGAAACAGAATATTTTTATACATCGCATATTTGCGCCTTACGCTCTGAACATAGCCCTGACTGAACAAGCTCTAACATTTAATGTAATGGGAGGAGCTACTACGGCATTGCTGACCCAATTTATTACACAGCGGGCATGGGATTTAACCTGACATGTGTAGCCTGCGACACCTACACAATTATTTGTTGTTTTTGAACGACTCGCCCTTGGCCTAACAGTGTGTAGTAACCAATTTAACATTCCATAAGCTGTATGGTGGAGGGGGCTGATCAGCAGCTCATATATAGATAAAGCTATATATCAGTGGTTCCCAACCTTTTCATAACTCGTGGCCCCTTTCCAGAGGTTCCTAGCACTCATGGCCCCTCTGAATGTTGTAGTAGTTTTATTCAAATTAAATATTTTTATATAGCGTCTGATTTCAATTCAGCTTTTGCCTTTATGAACTGTAAATATGTTTAATTCAAAACAAGGATAGTGTTCTGAGCAATGCTCCATGTCAAGAATCGAAAAGCAATTCTACTTTTGATGTACAGTCAACATGTCAGTCACCCTTACTTCCCGTGTTCAAAGACAAGATGAAATGTCTACAGACTGAAGTAGAGAAAAACGTTAAAAACACGAGTGAGGTAGTCTTTCATTGTTGTGTTAGTTTCAGCCTTTTGTT
This sequence comes from Styela clava, assembly GCF_964204865.1. NCBI lineage: Eukaryota > Metazoa > Chordata > Ascidiacea > Stolidobranchia > Styelidae > Styela > Styela clava. The sequence continues at coordinate 27,055,342 of NC_135251.1, forward strand.
ATATAGTCTTCCTTGTTGGGTAAAGCAAAGATTGAATGTAAAAAGATGTAATGAATATCTGTATTCCATAAGCATCAAATTGGTGCCATGCCGCTCACTTATGCATATCCATTCAAATTTCCAGTGGGCTTTGTCAAATTGCAGGTGATAAATCAAGTGGGCTAAAATATGAAGCCACTAGAAAGTTTGAATCTGAAGTGCTATTACAGCCAGCTTTTGAGTGGATGCAGAAGTCGTATTATAAAGTTTTAATATATTGATGTTTTATTAAGGTATGTTCACAAATGTACAGATCTTTCGATCGCGTCACCTTCTCAAAAACCGTTGGTACTGGGTTAAAAATGAACCGAGTGGAGTTTTAACTTGGTTGTTTTACTTGAGAATATGGGATACCACGCTATTGCTAAGTATTAAAATGTTCGAACCATTTTTATATGTATTTAGTTGGAAATTCAGAACAATGCCACAAAAAAATTTTCGAATAAAAAAAAGAATCTATGTTTAACACTCTATCATCTTGTTATTTACAGAAACTCGATCTTTTGTCTTCATTACAACCAGAACAAAGAGCAGAAATAGATAAAGAAATCAATTTGTTGAATACATTGATAAGAGATGCAGGTCGTCATCCAAAGTTGAGACGAGTGAAAGGTAGAATAATATTCTGAATTGTGGAGATCTTATTTATACTACGCTGTTGCAACGACTTGATCGGCTCATTATTGTTGAAGACCTGAAATATTGTTGATACCCTGTCACATTTTTTCCTTCACCCTAAAGTAAAATGGTTGTGTTTGGTCAATCTTATTTCTCTCCGGTCATGATCATATTGTAGTTGATGAAATCTAAACTGTTTCCATTTTTAAATTCAACTCATATCTATGCTCTCGAAAACCATTTAAGAATGAAACTCTTCCAAAATGGAATTTTATACAATTTCTTTCCAGGTAACAGCGTTAGTTCAGTTGACCATCATGGACATGGTGTGGAGAAGATCATTCCGTTGTCTGAAAGTGATAGACTTGAGAATTGTATCAATAAAATGGAGGAAGCGATAGATAACTTGAGACTGACATGCAAAGAGAAGATATTACAAATTAATGGAAATTTCCCAGAAGTTGTTCTCATTTCACCTGAAGTTCCCAGTCATAAAAAAGCAGTATCTGAATTTAGATCATGTTCAAGTTGACATAAGCCAGAGATTTATTAAACTTTCTGTATAAGCTAGTTGTTAGCCATCCTTCTTCAACAATCGAAATAAATTTCTGGTTGTTGCACAGCCAATGTAATAACGTGTATAGTGTATACATTTCATAACTGTTTAGTCCCACGAGTTTGCTTGGACAATTTTTGCACAAAATGGGCCATTTTATACGCCAAGTGTGGCCAATACGTCGATCGCTACGTCTCGAGTATTCGATCGCGTCTGATGTTGAATGAATTTATTAACATACCTTTAAAAATTAGAGCTCATGTTGTGTGTTTTAATAACAGGAATAATGCAGTACCGTGCATGGAAAAAATGCGACATACACATGTAGTATTTGAGCATTGATGACTTAACAAAGGTAAGGTATCAATGATTTGAGTCTGCGCAAGACCGATAGAGCATATCATTATTACGTAACAAATGCAAGTTTCGCCGCTGCCTAGGTTTAAAATTAAACTTAACGAATATCGTGTGCTTTGACAAACTGCAGTGTGAGAAAGTAATTGTCACATTCCAAAAGTAGTGTGACAAATTTTATTCGCAGCGGTAGCAGTGGAATCGGAATGTCCATTTTTCTTATTCCAAGCGAGCGAGGAATTGGACTCTGAGGAAATTGTAATTTGAATGCTGAAGTTTGAGCAGTCGTGTGAAATCTATGGTTTAGGAGTAGTGATTTTTCGCTGTTTAAATAATATATACATGTTTTTTTTAGAAATTTTCAACAGTAACGACCAAAAGAAATAGTCCTGTCTTTGATCTGAAATGTATGATTTGAATAAATCTTAAATAAATACTGAAACATTCACTCCGGATACAATTACATACCGTAATCAAATTAACGAATTAAATAGATCACAGAACATAAAAAATACAGATTTTCGTGGCGTATTTATTAAGAATGCGCCCAAAGAACCGATTTTAGCGGCGGCAGTTATCTGCATGTTCAGCAATCGTTCATTTTGTGTATGAACTTATTGCTGATCGCGAGCTATATTGATTTCAGTCGATAGCATTACGTTGGCCACCCCTGCTGTTTTACACGTTTATTATGCAAAGACGGTTGACTGTAAATAGAATGAAAATACATGACCAGAAGGTTAATGGAAAATAACCGAGGGCAAACGTATACGATTACTTCATGGGAATATTAAAAAAAAATAGTAACTGAAACCTTTCCGAGCATGCTCCCGCCGAACCCCATCGTACTGAACGGTTGGAATTCGGTGGTAAAAGTAGATGTGTTTTGTTGTATTAGTTTTTTTGTGAGTGAAACGGCGGGAACGAATAAAATGATATTTCTCAAAAACGTTAGTAGTTCAGGTCATTTGTTTCTCAAACTGCATTGGAATGCGGATAAAAGCTTCTGCCAAGTGTTTTATTTTACAGAAATAGGTATATCTATTTATATACGATATGACTCGGCGTTATATCGAGGTTGTCCTGAACGGATGATGATAATTTTAAGCAAAACTCTGCAATGAAGTATTCTTTGTTGCAAATTTATCACCAAGTGAAATTCAAATACGCTCTGATTTAGCATTCATTTATTTACATCTTCGATTCATCTGTAAAACTGAGTTCATATATTTTATTAGTACCGTGGATTAAGGTTCACGCAAATATTCAGCTTAAAAATCCTTGGTTTGTCATGATAACCCAAGATATTTCAAAGCGATGGGCAAAAGCAGCTAAGAGCACTATCATAGATAAGTAGAAACACCAAAGCGCGCGACATCTAATTTATGGGTTGTTGAACGTTTCGGTTTGAATATCTCCGATGAACTATAGTTATTTTTTCATAATTAGTGGACGAGGTAATAGAAAAGTCCCAAAATATAAAACTGTTTCAGAGGCCCGTCGAACCCCTGGGGTTCGAGCGAATCCAGGTTTAGAGAGAGAGAGAATTTTTTATTGTTTCGTCAAACCAGAAAACACATACAATATATATATGATAGCAAAATGAGAAAAATTAGGTTTCGGTAGATGACAGGGTGGTAACGATACGACCATTAACAGTCATCTGAGTCGGTTACCACCCAAAGCAAGCACATGAATAAATAAATTAATACCACAGGTTCTGTAATATTACACTCTCAGTATATACATATGGAAAAAAAACTATATACACTATGTAAAAAAAAATGATATCTAATTAGAGATGAGAAAAATTTCTAATCGGGATTAGGAAGTTATTTAAATAAATTTTAAATAGAGAGAAGCAAAAAATAAGAATTCCATACCAAATTTATTATATTAATTTACACTTTCAATCTCTTCTGAATCTTCTTTTGTGCTTACACATGATAAAATATGAGGGATAAGCAGAGGCGTAGCGTAGGGGGGGGAGGGGGGGGGGGGGCAGTGGGGTACATATGCCCCCGGGCGCCAAAATGGGGCTTGCAAAAATTTCACAACAAGGGTAAAAAAACGGTCACAAGCAAGATTGCACCGGCGTCAGACGTCTAGTCTTACTTAGTACATGGCCAACCGCACACTTGGCCAGACCACTCACCGTGTTTCCCCGAAAATAAGACCTAGCCTGAATTTTAAGAATTCTCTTAATATACGCCCTCCCCTGAAAATAAGACCTAGTCAATAGCGCGAATTTTTTTAGCTATTCGATAGCGTGAAATCTCTCTCCTATACGTTTTAAATGAATAATAATATATGTTTTGCAGATATTTTGAATAAAAACGTGTTATCTATAAGTAAATAGATATCGGTTTTCTGATTATGTATATTTGAAATCTTGTAATTCTTTAATTTGTGATTTTGTTTTCGATAAATGAAAATATAAGACATCCCCCGAAAATAAGCCCTAGTGTTATTTTTCGGAAGAAATTTGAAGTAAGACCCGGTCTTATTTTCGGGGAAACACGGTACATATTAGAATGCAAACCAAGTACACATTCAACTCAAACAGCTCCTTGAAATGCGACACCGGTGACCGGCCATCACTGACATTGTAGGATCGGCTAATAATTATTATAATAGTCGGTTCCAGATGATTCCAGAGTAATCAAAGTACTTGGACGTAACAGACACATGCGTGACATCACAATGAAGACTTTCGTAACTGACACGTATGTGACATCACAATGAACAGTGTGGCAAGCAAACTACACGTAAAATAAAGAACGGACAGCTAGAAGTTAGAAAATATGAGTCGGAGGGTTGCCAGTGCGCGAGAATGATATTTTACTGCGCGAATGGTCTGGTGGCAGTGCGCAATGGCGCAGTTGTTCACATTAGAGGGAACCTGGGCGTTATATTTATAACAATAACTTGCAACGGCGTCGCAACAACTCAATTTGATGCATCGGTTTCACCTCAACATTAGGCTACCACGTACCGGTACGATACTCAGTGGCCTAATTCAGAGCTTACCCGTAGTTTCATTACCACGGACCTGCAGAACTTAAATTTTGTTTCAGCAATTCAGTTTAGTGCACTCAGTCATATAGATCTAATAAGATATATTTTATATTTGAATTTTTTGAAGCTATGTCAGGAAGAAAAAGAAGTGGAGCTCAAAACCGCAAAAGAAAAAGGGAAGCCGAAATAGCATTCAAAAAATCGAGTGTATTACTTGCTGCTTTTTTAAAGAAAGGCAAGAAAGAAGATGAAGCTGCAAACATCAGTTCTTTAGAATCAGAAGATGGCGGCTATCAACCATCTGTTTTAGAGCATGATGTCGGCGCTAATGTTGAAAACATTGCGGTCTCGGAGGAAAACATTATTCAAACAGATATTTCTGTATGTGCAGAAAGAAACTCCGATAACACTGAAGACCGTGAGACCCAACATAGTGACGAACCTGTTGAAAGTAACGAGGAAGATAACATTTCTGGCAGAGAAGCTGCAAATAATAAAACTCATTACGATGTCCAATCGGATGCGGTTCCTGATGTACTAAAGTTTCACGATGTTGGTTACCTAGATTTTGACGAAGTGACAAAATTACCAAAAGTACCACAATCTCTTCGCGATGAACTGATTACTCTCGGGCCCATACTTTTTCAGCACACAGACAATCTACCATCATTACATGGAGAACGTTCGATTACGTCGGCATGGTTTAAACGTCGATTAGCGAATGGAGAAGAAGTAAATCGTTCATGGTTGTTGTATTCACCAATCAATAAAGCCGCTTACTGTTTCTGTTGTCTACTATTTACATCATCGCCTTCAAACTCGCGAGCTTCGTTTGAGTTAAAAAACGGTTTCAACAAGTGGAGAAAGCCAGAAAAACTAAAATGTCACGAAAACAATCTCAGCCATCGCAGGGCTTTTACTACATGGAAGGAAGCCGAAAGACGGTTAATTGACGGTACAGAAATTGCCGCAATTGCTCAAGCGCAGATTCATTCGGAAAAACAACGTTGGCGAGATATATTGCAAAGAATACTCACCTGTATTAACTTTTTGGTTTCACAAAATTTGGCACTACGTGGTCACGAGGAAAACTTGAATCCCAGAACTGATAAAAATGTTGGAAACTTTCTCGCGCTGATCAAACTCATTGCTCAATTTGATCCGGTACTGGCAAAACACGTCCAACATGCTGAACAGAATCCGGGATCAGTTTCCTATTTGTCACCCGAAATTCAGAATGAATTTATCCACATACTTGCATCAACTGTAAAGAGCCAATTGCTGCAGGATATAAGGAAAAGCAAATACTACGGCATCTTACTTGACTCAACTCCTGATTTAGGACATCGGGAACAGCTGTCTCAGATTATAAGATTTGTGGATGTTAATTTTCAAACTAAACAAGTAACTATCAAAGAATCTTTTTTGGGGTATATCGAGATACATTCAAAAGATGCAGCAAGCCTAGAAAAAGTCATCGTCGAGAGACTAAAGTCTGACGCCATATCTTTAGCCGACTGTCGAGCACAATGTTATGACAATGCTGCTGTTATGGCAGGGCATATTTCTGGCCTTCAACAACGAATATGTGAAAGAAATAACAAAGCGCTGTTTGTCAACTGTGACAACCACAGCTTAAATTTAGCAGGAGTACACTCATCTAAGCAAGATCCAGTTGTCGTAACATTTTTTGGGACACTTGAAAATATATATTTGTTTTTCTCTCATTCAACGGTTTGTTGGGAAGAGTTAAAACGAGTTCTTCCTATTACAGTAAAACGAGAGTCTGCAACACGCTGGAGTGCACGATTAGAAGCTGTTAGAGCTATTTTTGAAGGGCTGAATGAACTGGTACAACTCCTAGAAAAATTATCAGAAGACTCAACTATGACACCTGAAACTAGAAGTGGTGCAGAGCAGTTACAAGCCTGCATATTGAAGTTTAACATCATAGTTTTATTACAATTCTGGAATACCGTGCTTGGAAAAATTGATCGTGTACAGAAGCGCTTACAGGATCCTACGATGAACTTCAAGGAAGCTGCAACTGATATTGAATCTTTGGAACAAGAATTTGTTAAGCTGCGTGATGATTTGAGCCAAGCTGCTGTAGAAAATGCCAAAACAAAATGCACAGTCTGGGGGGTTCAGGTGAATAGACGAATTAGGCAACGTAAGAGAATGCCTGGAGAACTGGAGAGAGATGCAGGACTTTCACCAGAAGAAGAAATTGTGCGCGTTATGAAGAATGTATTTGATCGGCTTCAACAGGAGATGTCAACACGTTTTTCACGACTAAAAGACTTAAACACAAAATTTGGATTTCTGCTCGATGTTAAGACTCTTCTATCCGACACAGACGAGGATGCAATTCGGCGAGATTGCACAGATTTTGCAAATTTCTACGACACGGACATCAATGGCCACGAACTTTTCACCGAAATTGGAGATTGCAAAATGCTGCTCAGTAACAGAACTGAAAGTCGACCAGAAACTCCTTTGGCTCTTCTTGGTTTCATTGTGTCTTTTGGAGACGACGTTTTCCCCAATCTGCGAATTTCTTTACAAATTTTGTTAACAATACCAGTTTCAATTGCAAGCTGTGAACGGTCTTTCAGCAAATTGAAACTTATTTTGTCGTATTCGCGTGCAACAATGGGACAGGATCGTCTCAGTGATCTTGCTCTTCTAAGTGTCGAAAGAGAAACATTGGAAAAAACAGATTTTGATGACGTGATTAACCAGTTTGCGACAGTGAAATCAAGAAAAATAAATTTATTGTAGAGTGTAGACCAGTGATTCTCAAACTGGGTTTTGTCAACGACCTTTCCTGCGGCTCTGGTTGAGGCTTTAAAAATTAATTACTCGCTCGCTTTCGTGGATTTTCCACATATTTTCACACAGTTTTTGTCGCATTTCCGAATATTAAGTATAGATCAAATAACTCAATGATTATTTTAATTTTGTTTCAGTAATCGAAAATAGTCACGAAAAATCTGGCGATCATCTCAACCCGTTACTTACTGCACCTTGCATCCTCCACGATTACAACCCGCTCTGACTTGGCTATGATCTTACTTATCATCGCTTGTAATTTAATCTTACCTGTATCAAAGTGACGGAAACTGAGATAGAGATATTTATTAAAATGAACTTGAGTTTCTCGTGCTATTCTATGGTGTTCGTGTTATTTTAGTATTAGATAGATAAACCTCGAAAACCTACGATAGTGTGAATCCTGAATGTTGATTTAAAATAGAGATTAAATAAATTGACAATAAAGGCATTTCTAGGCCTTTGTGCCCAATAAAAGGTCAGGCGCTAATTAAAACTAATTCCTACAAGTTTTAACGTTTTTTTTAAACAAAACAACACCCCAATACGTACTTAGTAATGCTCAATTTTATTTACGGAATTTGCAAATTCAGCACTTCACTTAATGATTATATTACTGCCCAAATGCTTCAAAATTTTACAATTGTAATCATTTGCGATGATAATAGGCGCAACAATTATTAAACATATTTTATTATTCGATTCGTTATTCGAATATTTTGCCGTAATATGTTGTTACGATGATTTGGTATTTTATATACGTGCTCAAGTTTTGTTGCTATTTTTACTTGCGTTTCTTTGTGTGCGGCTCTTCACAACTTTGAAATTTGGCTCTGGGACTAAAGAATGATGATCTAATTACTCTTAATGATTTTCATTATGTTGTGACGAATGTGCATTGTGTAACTATGGATTATAATGTATTTAACCCTTTCATTTTAATAGTGTGTTCCATCTCACAAAACAGGGTAATTTTATTGTTGCAACAATGATTACTTGTACTACCTTTCTGGTATCAACCAATTTGATGACGTATCGTTCCGGCTTGCCGAGAGAGCTGCATTATATCTTGTTTTGATTCACTCCTGATTTACTTTGTTTAATGTAACTTCTAATTTTACTGCGTTAAGTGTTACTGTGTTAAGAGTTAAGTGTGCTTTAATTTTATCTGATTTATTACTGATTACTTGTGCTGCCTTTCTCGTATCGACCAATTTGATGACGTATCGTTCCGGCTTGCCGAGCGAGCTGCATTATATCTTGTTTTGATTCACTCCTGATTTACTGTGTTTAATGTAACTTCTAATTTTACTGCGTTAAGTGTTACTGTGTTAAGAGTTAAGTGTGCTTTAATTTTATCTGTATTCGGAATTTTGAATGGTGCATCATTCAATAATATACAACAACGATTGGCATCAACACTGTGTGCTTATTATCGTCTGAAGGAGTCCAGATTGGAGTCACATTCCATAACGCGTGTCAAAACAATAACGCGGGAATCGAACTTAAATATATAGGGTTTATAGTCTTTATCCCTAAGACTCATCTCAGTCATCAGTCTCCCTATAATGCCACGCCTTAATTATTACTGCCCAAATGCTTCAAAATTTAACAATTGTAATCATTTGCAATGATAATTGGCGCAACAATTATTAAACTAGTCAGTGTGCATTGCTACAACGATATTCACGATTGAGCATTTCGCACCTTAACCCAAAGACAACGACATTTCAAATTTTTCGCTTTTTTTCTGGTAGCGAGCGCCGTGGGGAAATCTCGCACAATTCACGATTGAGACGTACGAGTTCTGTGTACAAGCGGCGCAGATCACGTGATACCGGATATTCGAATAGTTAAATGCCATTCAATATTTTATTATTCGATTCGTTATTCGAATATTTTGCCGTAATATGTTGTTACGATGATTTGGTATTTTATATCATGCTCAAGTTTTTTTTCTATTTATACTTTCGTTTTTTGTGTGCGGCTATTCACAACTTTGAAGTTTGGCTCTGCGACTAAAGAAGTTTGAGAACTACTGGTGTAGACTATGTAAATCATCTTTGACAGTAACTTAGTGGGACGTTATGGACATATACTATATTTTGTATAGCTTTGCTTCTTCTTGAAATGAAATGTTTCATTAAAATTTGTATTGTTTTTACATATACAATAAAATGTAATAGAAAATATGATTAAACGTGGAGGTCGGGGCGCCAATTTTATAGTTTGCCCCGGGCGCAATATATCCGGGCTACGCCCCTGGGGATAAGATCACAGGGAAATTGAAGGTTCTATGAGTGACAATAATGTGTTGTGTGAAGAAAACCATAGATTGAGATATGAATTATAGGCATAACAGTAATACAATTTTATATTTTCAATTCATTAGGGTGAAGAAAAAAAGCAGGATGCATATGGAACTTCTGCGAGATTTACACATTACTACGCAGAACAGGTATTACGATGGGAAACAATCAGATTGGTATTGAACCACTGAACTAAATAAAGGAAGCAGATAGTACGAATTATATTCAAAAAACAACATGTACAGTTGAAGCAACGAGTACGAAGCTGGTAAAAAAGACCACGGCTACAATACCTTCACCACAATTCTGCCAAACGAGGTCAAATGCCACTCACCCACTAAACTCAGTAAAGCGGGCAAGGCGAAAATACACCATAAACCGCTTTAATAAGATTAAACAACGACAGAACAACGACAGAACACACGTGAAGTCAAGATGCAAAGCGTCTACATAGCATGTGAAAAATTTCCCTTTGAATTTGCGCAAAACAACTAGCATTTATGGATAAAAACTAGCATCAATATTGCCCATCAGCTTTTAAAATACAACTAAATTATTTGCACGAATGGCCTTGACCAAAAAAATGCGTATTACTTACACCAAAAGTTTGATTTGTTTCGATGATCCAACCCGTAAAGATATTGCACTAGTATGTGTAGAGTAGAATACAACACAACCCATGATTGCATGTTCTGTTTTTTTATTCATAGATATCCAACTCACCCAAATAGTTGGTATCTCTGAATACCTGCGCTCTAACCTATTTCGTTTCGCTCATTACTTATCGATTTTATCGGTAAGTATGTTGATAGGTATTTGTCTGTTAGATGCACGCGATATCTCACGAAAGCGAATCTGCTCCAGATTTTGCATGTGCATTCATCATATGTCGGACCAGAAGCCTATTGATTTTGGATGAATTATGTCGTATAACCAGCGAGTTATTGAATAATTAGTGATGGGACACAAGGTGTCACTATGGAGTAAGAGCGCTGTTTTGGGGGATCCCCTAACTTTCGATCGATTAGTCTTCGGTCTCTGACCGATATTCTCGTTTTTATGTTTTTGCAATACAACTTCAATGTGGCAAACTTCGTTTCACAGGTTCTCCTTCATAAAAGAAAATAGTAAAGACATGTAAATATTGTATACAGTAAACAAACATGAGAGTTATTACTTATCGATTTTAATCAGTAAGTATATTGATAGGTATTTGTCTGTCTGTCTGATGCACGCGATATCTCACGAAAGCGAGATTGAATCTGCCCCAGATTTTGCATGTGCATTCATCATATGTCGGATCAGAAGCCTATTGATTTTGGATGAATTATGTCGTATAATTAGCGAGTTATTAATTAATTAGTGATGGGACACAAGGTGTCACTATGGAGTAAGAGCGCTGTTTTGGGGGATCCCCTAACTTTCGATCGATTAGTCTTCGGTCTCTGACCGATATTCTCGTTTTTATGTTTTTGCAATACAACTTCAATGTGGCAAACTTCGTTTCACAGGTTCTCTTTCATAAAAGAAAATAGTAAAGACATGTAAATATTGTATACAGTAAACAAACATGAGAGTTATTACTTATCGATTTTAATCAGTAAGTATATTGATAGGTATTTGTCTGTCTGTCTGATGCACGCGATATCTCACGAAAGCGAGATTGAATCTGCCCCAGATTTTGCATGTGCATTCATCATATGTCGGATCAGAAGCCTATTGATTTTGGATGAATTATGTCGTATAATTAGCGAGTTATTAATTAATTAGTGATGGGACACAAGTTGTCACTATGGAGTAAGAGCGCTTTTTTGGGATCCCCTCACTTTCGATGATAAGTCTTCGGTCTCTGACCGATATTCTAGTTTTCATACTTATTTGAATTGGGTGGCAACTGCATTTGATGACCCCCAAAGGTCGTATCGTTGCCTCCCAGTCATGTACCGAAAAAATCTGCTTATTTGATAATTATTTATGTATGCATATGTTGTTTTCATGGTTTGATAAAATGAAATAAACAAACTCTTAACTGATAGATAAACGACTTCTATCGCCTACAGAGATCACTTGCATTTCTTAATAATATTAGTAAAAATGGAGGAGTCATTTGTGATTTTCAGCTTAGAAGAGTGCAACTGCCACATTCCCTGATATTATCACCTCAATGATTGAATACTCCTTGAAACCCCGTTAGTGCATGTCATAGCAGCTCATCTGAGACCATGAGTCCATGATAATTGTAAAACTAAGTGTTGTAAAGTCAGTGTTATCTAACTTCAACCAGTACTGAATTTGAAAAAAAAGTACACACCAATACAAAAAATAAGATCTTTATTGTGCAACAACAAACCAATTAAGTGCAATAACAACTAGAAAATAACTAAACAACAAAACTTGAAACACAAGTATGAATCCTCAGGGTGCTACCTACAAGAGCCAAAATTATGATTGAAAATTTTAGAGGCAAGTAGAAATTTGGTGAGAAATGAGCATTGGGCGAGATCCCGCATAAATCCGCTATACTTATTTTACTATATTATAGACACTATGTTTTCAGACCATATGCAAGATTGCTCTGGCGCAATCACATGGAGAGGAAAAGTTACAATAAATGAACGAGCAAAATTACAATAACGTAATCAATAAGAACGAGATGCAATGAAACATGAAGGCAACATGATGACAAAGGAACATGTTCTCCCACACTGTGGGTTAGTAGCATATTGAATCTTTTTGATAATGGGATTATATATTGCAGTCGCATAGCAGACAGAATATAAGTATGGTACTCATTCAATCCAGAATTTTCAGTGAATAAAACAGATTACATTTATCAGACAAAGGTCATCGTTACAAAGGTTAAAGTACACCATTCGATGCATTAAGAAATTTATTTTTAGACATAACCTGGAATAATTTTGGATAACTGATTTTTAAAATCAATCTATTTTTCAGGCAATATTCAGTCCACCTAGCCCTGGGCTAATCTGTGTGTATATAAATGACAAGACACTATAGCGCGTGTGCAGAAAGCGGATAAAATTGATTAATTTGAACACCAAAAGCACAAAAAATTGTTAATTGTTTCCATACAACCATGGAGTTGGTGCTGGGTTGTCATAGATATTAGTATAAAGAGGTTATATTGGGAATTTAACCCAAATTACAGAGCGTGCTGCTCTACCTGTCTATTGTTTCAGTAAAACATATGTATAAAAATGATTATTACTATTTACCATATCCAGAACGCAACCCTGTTCGTAAATATTTGCGGCCACTCCTAGTATGTACATTGTGAGTATTGAACGAGGTTGAAATAAACGAGTACAATACGTATCCAGCACATCTTACTTAAATGATTGCATTGATCAATGGAGTTAAATTACTAATGAATATTGAATAATTTATAAATTTGAATAGAAATTGGCAACGAAAAAGATTCTCCCAGATTTTGCGAAATATAGAACGACAGGATCTGTTACAACCCTAATCTTTGAATCACGGGAAACCATTCTTACAACCCGGGTGTGGTTAAATTTTGTTTAAAATGAACATCCTGCTTTAGATCACTAAATGGAAATGTCAACATACCTGAAATCACTTTTTATTTTTGTGTGGAAATCATGGCATAAATGTGAAATAAGTAATAGATATATATTTTACATAAAGTATGCTAACACCATTTTTAAAAAGATTTTTAGATTCGGGACATACACTACGATATTGAGCCTTGTTAATTTATTTTATTCCATTGAGAAGAGCAAGAGCTTTTCTCTTAGCTTCTTCCATTTTTTGAGTTGCCCTAGGAGAAATAGAATTCCCACCATTAAAATTAGCAAATCTTTCCGCAGCAAATGGTGGAGACATATTTAAGCTTTGCACAGAATGTTCCTCATGAGCTGGACTGAGATTAGAAGACCTTCCCTGACGATCAGTTACAGATAAAATGTCCACATCTTGGACAGGGATGTCTGAAACATTGCACTCGTCCACTAAGGGGTCAGGTACATTATACCCAGCAGCATTACGAGATAGCAACTCACTGTATTCATTGCACTTTTCTAATCCATTTGATCTGTTATGATTTTCATTTTTAGATGTTCTAGCATGTCCGCTACGATAAGATCTTCGAGGTGTATTATAACTTCTGCAAATCGCGGATTCAACTTTAGCCTTTTCCAATTCTACTCGGAGATTTTCAAGTTTTATTTCAGCTGATAACCGTTTTTGCCTTTCAAAAGCCAGTTGTTTCTCGCATTCTGTAATCTGCCAAGTAGAAAAGAAAATTAATATACAGTATTAATTAATAATGCCATATTGAGCTTGATGATATTCCAGATAAGACACAGAGAATCAATTTGATTAAAATATAATATCACATTGATTGGACTGAAACACTTCAGGGCTTACTAGTATCTTTATAAGCACATATGGGGTGCTGAAGTCTACATCCCAAAATTAGATTTGTCTAAATAACATAACAGATCTACAGGTTTTTTGTTCGACAAAACACAAACATCTTCCAATCATGAAGAAAACTTATTGTTATTACATAACAACAATAGTTCCAATGTTTGGTTTATAAACATAACAATTGATGTGGCCGAAAAATACACTTCATAATAGAACGCAATTGTGATGGAAACAATCGCAATTTTGGTTTATCATCACTGAACAAAAAGAAAGCAAACTGCAAAATATTGCTGAATTTCACCAGAATGTTATTACAACTTTGAAAAGATGATTTAACTTACAATTCGAAGATAGAGCCAATCAGCCGAATCTTTCACTATTATTAAATTTAGTACTAACTATGTATTTCTTTAAAGTGTTATCACAAAAGATACAGTATATAGACAAAGAAGGCCGAAACTAGAACCCACTTTAAAATAACATTTTGGCATATTTTCAAAAATGAGCACAAATAATTTGTGAAATACAGAAAGCTGCAGATAAGCAGTTTTTAAATTCTATTTCTTTTCAAATTGAAAAATTGGATTGAAGCCTAATTGGTCATACTATGTTACAATTGCTCAAAATGATAATTTTTCAAATGGAACAATTCTAAAGCATACCTGAAATTAATTTGACTTTGATTTGTTTTGGACATCCATGAATTATAGGCATATGAAGAAAGAATCATATAAAACATACCTTATCTTGATTATTAGAATTCAATGATGTCTCAAATTTGTTTGCTATTGTTAAATTTCCTTCAAAATATTGTTGCACTGTGTTCCCGATCTCAGTTAATGCTTTTCTATCTACAGACTCTTTGTCATTATGCGCATGTTCACATTTTGTTTCTTGTAATCTTCGCACTTCACTTTGAACTTGGATTAACTGGTGAGACAAATCATCGTTTCTAAAAAGAATTTTATTTAATTCAAACAATGCTCTGCACAAGTAAGAAAATACATCAAGGCATATGAACAAATTTTGAAAAAGTTTGATTCGAAGATGTGATCAGTAATGAAGGCACTAGACAAAAAGTTAACAAACAAAGGGACACACCGAATGGCTTGACGGGCCAGGTTTCCAGCCTGTCGCACACCCCTAAAATAGGTACTTTATAAGCAGCGCAGGTATCTAATCATAGTTTGAAGCAATATTCACCAATGTAATCAAATAAAAGTTTGAGAATAAGAAATACTGTACTTTTTTCTCAATTCTTTAAACAGTGCTTTCAAGTTTCTCACTTTTAGGATAACGTCCACGAGTACTCAGTTTTAAGGAACTTGTGTGCTTAATGCAATAATTTTTATGTCTGAAAAGAATAATAACTCACTTCCTAGCAAGCATATCGACTGTGTTTTTCTCGACCTGAAGTTTATCTTGAACATCCATGAGATTGTTGCGTGTTTTTTCCAATAATGTTTCGACTTCTTCCTTTTGTCTTTCAACATTCTTACAAATAGTTTCTTGGTGATTCAATTTGAGACTAAAAAGAGTGAAATCAATATCAGTTAGCATGATAGAATCCAGCTTTTGGTTTAGAGATATATATCAAGTAGTTGGGACGAAACGCAGAATTAGACAAGAATCAAAACGAGATATCGATCAGAGACCACCGATCGATTTAGCGGCATGTATTCTTTGCTCTGACTCAATAGCGACACTGCGTGTCCCATCACTAATTTAATTAATAACTCGCTAATTAGACAACATATTTCATCCAAAATCAATAGGCTTCTGGTCCGAGATATGATGAATGCACATGCAAAATTTGGGGCAGATTCAACCTCGCTTTCGTGAGATATTGCGTGTATCTAACAGACAAATACCTATCAACATACTTACCGATCAAGATCGATAAGTAATTAGTGTTGCAAATTTGGGGATTTGTTTCATACTGACCTTTCTTCTGTTAATCTTGAATTTAATTCTTGCGTTTCACAAATCAATTTTTTATTTACTTTGTTAATGTTATCCAACTTTTCCTGGGCAGATCTTTTATACGCAACCTCTTTTTGTAAGAAATAGTTTTGTTGTTCATCATGTTGTTCACGTAGGATGGAACAAATTGCCTACAAATATTTGAAATCATTAAACTCTAATTTAATTTTGATGGTAAATTCTGCACAATCGAGTAGTGTAAGCTGTGTAATTAAGATTTTTAAATTTCATAACGGTAAAATTTTTCAATAAATCAGAAAAATTTAACCTGATAAATGAAAAGCTAATGTACAACAAGCCATTTTAACATAAAACAATTGAGAGGTTGAATTCAAAACATGCTTAAATAAAATAATATTGAATAATAGACCTAGATAATGTCTCTATAGAACAACAATGATAGAGTGAGGTTTATTATTTTTTCAAACAGAAAACTAGCATTGCAATAATAATAAAAGTAAACAACATAAGTTATTCAGTATAAAGCTATACGACCAATAATAATATATTTGCTTCAGGCTTGGAAATAGTGATGGTGAGAAAAATCGTTGGTACAAAAATGAGTTGGGGAAGTTTGAAAACTAATCTCGAAACTTCTCGGTTAAATCTGGAATTATTTTACTTATCAAACATTCACTCATATCGTCAAGGTATCAAGTACATTATAATAAAATATTATATATTTTTCATATCAAGACATGTGTTGGCAAAAAAATTATTATGCTTAGCTGGGAAATGTTAAACTTGATAATGTGGTAGACTGAGTGCATCCTTATATTCATGGCGATCATTTACAATACCTCTAATTCGGCTACATGTTCTTCCAATGCCTTTTCATAAGCTTCTGATTCAGCAACTTGAAATTTCAAATCAGTAGTACTTGACTCTAAATGTTTGTGATCGGCGACCACTTCATGTAGAACTACTTTTTGCTCCTACAATTTAATTAACATAATTTTGTATTTTGAAATATTTCACTTTTTTACAAATAGTTTTCCATAATCAATCTTTCCCAACTTCTTAACTTTAGACAACGAGTGTAAGTTATCACATTGAAGCCACGAATGCTTTTCTTTCATCCATCCACAAACGGGGAACACTATTGCCAACAAATTTTGTACCAATAGTTTGATGGTTACTTTGTTAGTAAAGTTCTCCACCCATGCCCACTTCCTAACAAAAATCAAAAGACTGTGAAAATTGGGCAGTAGTGCTATACTATGTAGACATGACACTTTTACATTACCTAACAGATCCAAATCATATGTAAAGCTATGTTTGGAGTGAAAGTTGGAAAAAAAATATATTGCCAAATATCATTGTTAAAATAAATGACCATTAATTTTCCTGATATTTTTCGTCGAATAAAGTTCTAGTTACCAAAAATTTTCATATAAACATCATTGATTATGATATTCGCACTTATAATCTACCTAGCGATTTAGGACAATCAAACTATAGTGATTAATTCTATGTTAAAAAACTCTACCTGGACATAGGCTTGATTTGAAGCCAATTTATTCTCAAGAGCCAGACATTTGAACTTATTTTTCTCCAAATGCTTTCTAACAGATAAGCATTCTTCAACTTTGGATTTCATTTTGGATTCAAGAAATGAAATTTGTAAATTAAGCTTTGATTCCCCCTTCTTAGATTCTACAAGTTGTTTTTCCAATTCCGTAATAGTTTCCTGACATTTTGATTTATCAGAAACTAATTTGTTGCGTTCATCCTTGACCTGTTGAAGAGAACTTAACATCATATTTTGAAAAGAGCAAAGTATAAAAAATTATTGAAATTATTTAGAAAAAGTGGTTGAAAATGTTTATGAATATTCGAATAAGTCAAAATTACTATTACTGTATTAATATGTCTTACAATTAACAATGGCATACTGTCAGTCAAAATGGTTCTTCATAATTATATAAGTAGAGGTACTGGCCATTGATGAATCATGCACAGTTCATTAATGAGTAGGCCGGTTAAAGTGAATAACAGCTAACCACTATCACGTTCAAAGAAATTCCAAAAATTCTCGATTACTAGTTTGTAGCTGATGTACCATTTGATTAAAGTTAAAAACCTCGTCATTTTGACTGAGATTCTCTCTAGAACAATTACTGCATTAGTACTGTAGTACATCCTGACATACAAATCGTGTTCATTACTTACCAGCGTTAAATTTCGCTCTAAATCTAGTCGTTTGGATTCTAAGCTCTGAATTTTGGCTAAGCATTCTTTTTCCAACTTGACAGTTTCCGAGTTGATAGTATGTTGACAACCTTGCAAAAACCCTCGAAGACTGGAAATATTATTCCTGAGTGTTCGTATTTCTGAGAGAACAACTTTTTTATCACCCATTTTCACATATTTTCCATATTCGATGATGTTAAATTGTTCAGTTTCATCCTTATGCATGACTTAAGCTGTCAAAATCCTACCCAAAACTAATGAAATGAGTGTTCATTGATAAATTAGCTACGGTATGGCAGTATGGGGTCCGTCTCTCTTTCTCCAGTTTTGTAATATTAAATCCATATGGAACCCAAGATTACAAAGAAAAGTGATACATATTAGGCCAAGAGATTTAACTGCAATTACAAAACGAGTTAAAGGAGCTTGGTAAAAATGAATGTTTTGGCCACCAGGCTGCCAGGGCAAAGGGAATACTGTCAGTTATGTCAATTGAAAATAGCTTCTGAGTCATTCAGAAAAATTAAATGGGAGTGGAACCTATACCGGTACACCAATTTAACTTGAAACCATGGTATTCAGTTACCGGTACCGTACCGGTAACCATGTTGAAACAATACCGGTATGATGCGCCTCCGATATAAATTTACGTCACGCCACCTACAGTACCGGTACATTTTTAAAAGATTAGTAAGCAGGATAGGCACCTGCTGTACAGTCAGACAGTTGTAGATACCTGCCTCATAAATTTATGAAACTTCAAAAACTGTTAAAACAGTAAAAGTCGGCTGTTATTCTGCTTGATTATTTGGTGGGCTACTTGACTTACGTTAGGTTCAGAGGTTACCGGTTTTCTGTTATTGATTCCTTATCCAGTTCATTACTTTGTTTACGAGTAGATTGCACGTAATTTTTTTTTTTTTTTTTTTTAGAGAGAGAATTTTTATTGTTTTGTTTATCGTTCCAGAAAACACATACAATATATATATGATAGCAAAATGAGAAACATTATGACTGTATGGAGTTATAGTCTGAATAATGACCAACCGTTTGATTTCATGTTTATTTTCTTACGTCGGTTGTAATTTTTTTCTCTTTCTCCTTCATGGGTGGACGCGTTCAATGCGTTATAAACCTAGTTTTAGGTTTTGTTCACTTTTCAGATTCTTCGCCTTCTTTTTTGATGTGTATTGTTTTGGGTCTAGTGTAGTTTAGTACCGTACCACAAGTACTTCTAGTACTGTAGTATCTAGTATGTATGTTACGAAGTTCATTCGATTTAAATAAAAACTACACCAGTAAATAGATCAAGTTAAAACAATACGGCCTTCTCGCAGTCGAGGCAGTATGCGGTGTCGGGCGGACATGTCGACGACTTTGAGACGGCGCCGATAACAACTCGGTTGGTCGACTCGAAACAAGGTAGCGAAAGTAAGGGTTCGAATAATGGGGACTACGTTAGCGTTATCATACCTGCTGACTAGCTGTCGTTATGTCTTTACCGATGCGATTTTAACATGATGGCGAGGTATCGCGATAAAGTTAACAAAGTCAATAAATTTTGTCGTTTTGCATGTCGCTTTGTACATGTAGTCCTATTTAGTAGAGCCAGTAGACGCTAAACATAAATTTAGCATTTTATTATTGAATTGTATTCCAATGGGCATCCCATGTTATGGGAAAGGCATAAATTGCTATGGGATGTGACAGAAGCCTGTTCATATGTGTTTGTAATATGGGTAAACTGGTACATGTATTTCTACATGTTACAAACTTTATTAAAGGTTCTGCTAGTTTTACCAATCTTTTGTGTGTTCATTGTTTTGTGTATGACACGTGTAGATTAAATTATAATATAATATAACAGGTATAAAATTCACAATTACTCGTTTAATGAGCATATGCAATATGGGTAAACTGGCACATGTCTTTTAAACTTTATTAGAGGTTTTGTCATTTTTCCAAATTTACTGTGTGTGTTTTGTGTTGGTTTTTTTCGGAAAAATCAAAATAAACTTCTATATACTTATAAATAAACTTATCGGCATTTTAGTTCCGCCCGAGATACATATGTTGTTCTTTATGTTTGAATTTTTCTTCCCATCGTTACAAAAAAGCACTTTTTTTAATTACGGGACTAATTGCTTTGAAATTTTCAGTGGTTAAGGATTGTATTTATTGCTAGAAGGCTATTACTTTTATTTAATTCAAATATTTCCGTGAACTCTATGAGATTCGTTTTTTGTGTGCTAAGAGTCATCGAAAGTTGCACACAAAATTATCCTATTTGATAGTAATATTCTATTTTGCCCACCCTTGCCATCGGTAATCGCGTCAGTAATTTTTCGAAACGCGCGGTAGTTCAAACACTGATGCAATGAAACCTTCATTAAATTTAGTAAATTGCACTACTTCACCAAAGCGTGGTGGAATCGACGATCTCGAACACAAAATCGGTTATCTTTTTTCGTTAGTTTCTGCGGCCTGAAAAGTTGAATAAGCGTTCCGAAATAGTAAATGCTTAATGCTATGATCCTTGCCATCAAACAATGCTCGGGCCTTGCACGATATTCATAACGTGAAAAGATACGCCCAGCGGTGAAAATTGTTTATAACAACTTTAAACCTATTTAGTGTTTTTAGCGATAATAATTAATCATTGTGCGAAAATCGCGAAATACAGATTGATTGCCTCAATTTTCTCGCAAGTGCCGACAATAACACTATTGAATGATTTTGGCAATGAGAAAACATATTAAATTGTAACAAAAATGAATTAAGTTGTGCAAAAGCGAGTATACCTGTGATAATAATAAAAACGTGACGTGGAACTGCGAGCGAAACCGGAGCGTGATCACCTATTACCCCGGCCAGACCACCTATTACCCCAGCCAGACCACCTGCTATTACCCCGGCCAGACCACCTATTACCCCGGCGGCCGCCCCGAAATATCTAGCCGCATGCGGCTTTTTGCTCCCGCAACATTGGCTAATCAGCAAGATGCAATAAGTAACGTAACAGTAGTCGAATTAGCAGCCACTCGGACGCTTTTTTCCTTTAGACAGATATACAGGCACTTACTACTGTTTTTTTTAGCTGTGTTTCGGAAATCTGAGTCTGAATCAAATGATCAATGAATTTATATGACAGATTATTAAATGTTTTGAATCAAAATGATGGTTTGAAACACTTGTCTTAAACCATATATACTTCGCGAGCGGTATATCTTGAAATCGCGAGAGGCAAAAATGGGATTAAGGTGATTCAAGTCTTTCAAAATAAACTTTTTCGAGAGTTTTAATAGCCACTGACATTAGAGTAGATGTTGCGGCTCCGAGAAAGCATGAGTTTGATGGAAAAGATGTCAAATGGCTCTTTCAATGCTAAAGGTTGCCAACCCATGCTCTATGACCTATGTGATTCGATTTTCACTCCTAAGTTCTTGTCACGAAAAAATCGCTTTGTGAAATTTTCAGTGGTTGGAGATTGTGTTTTGCACTAACTAGAAGGCTATTACTTTTATTTATTTCAAAAATTTCTGTTAGCTCTATGGAATTCGTTTTTTATGCAAAAAGACGTCATCAAAAATTATAAACTGCTCGCCTTGCGGCGGTAGTCCACTGTGACGGATTGCATACCCGTACTACTTCGTTGAGGCATCCGTGTCCATATATATTTTTGATATATTTTTATATCGCTCTCTCGTTTTCTTTAAACTTCGCACGATAGGAAATGTCCGCTAAGAAAAAAAATTCAAAAACTAAATCATTGTCGTGTATTTTGTCTGAGTTATAGCAAAATTTCACGAAAACACAAACTACTGCAGGCGATCTGTAGTCGTTTTTATAAGCGGTACTCCGACATGGCGTAACGGTACCTGGCATACGTGATGTGTGGCTCTAATATCCTTGCACATGAACATTTTTGAACCAACGAACATTCGCATTCTCAGATTTTAATACCCGCTTATAGACATCCGTGGACATATGAACCCACATACATTTGCACCCACAAACATTTGTACCCACGATCATTTGCAACCACTAAACTTTTCCACCCAAGGACATTTCCACTCATGTATATTTGCAACCATGGACATTTGCACCAACGAACTATTGCACCCTCGGACATTTGCATCTTTGGACATTTGAACCCATGGGCATTCCCACCCACGGACATTTGCACCCAGAACATTTGCACGCAAGAACATCTGAACCCATAGGCATTTGCGCCCACGGACATCCGCACCCATGGACGTTTGCACCCACGAACATTTGCACCCATGGACCTTTGCGTCACGGACATTTGCACCCATGGATCTTTGCATCCACGGATATCAGCGTATTTACATATACATACACCCTCGAACTTTTATGCCATGTAGGGTTGAAAAGTTATACATAGGCTTCTTTCTACTCCTGTATACTTCATATCCATAAAACCCTCGATTACAATCATTAAAACTCGCATGCTTCGAGCTATTTAACATTTGCCCGGTCATATATATTTCTGATATATGTATATATATATATATATACTTACTTCAGCTGTCACTGTCGTCGCAATTTTCGATATCAAACGACGCAATCGACCTTGAGCTGTGAACTGTCCATGACTCTTGAAGCGAATCAAAGATTTTAATTGATGTATTAGTTTGACCCCGTGCAAATAGTTTCGTCGCACCGATCCCCTTTTCCCTCGCAGATAATTCAAATGCTGTTTTGAAGGCATTGTATCTGTGAAGACAACAAGTTTTTTGCCAAAAGAAGTGGGGGAACATTGCGCTTGCAATTCTAAGACCTCGCGAGAAAACGAAATAGCCTACTGATCTACAAAGGCCATGAATACTGTAGGCGTAATGTACTGGCGCTGACGCCAATTTAGAAATTCCGATGTAAATCGACTGTAGTTACGATTAGTGAAAAATAAAATGACCTGGGAGATCACAGACATTCTGGCAACAGCGTTATGACGGAAGTTGGGATCATTCATTCATTGTTGAAAGAAGCAGCAGCAGCACCATCGAATATGTCGACAAGATATATTTCAGGGCAGAGTTTGAAACTGGGTTACATGCAATGTTCCCTCTAATTTTTTGTAGTATGTGTGCGCAGAAATTTTGGTGTGTGGGCACTTTTTTGGAAATGACTAATATTTGTGCAAAAACCAATGAAGAAATTTTGGCGTTCTAACCGGGTAATGGGTGGGCCAACAACAAACTTTCTCAACCTGCCAACCGAGAACATTGTTACATTACATCGAAATACGTCTGTGCTCATTATATCTATGCGTGTGCGCAGCCTCTAAAAGCTGTGTGCGCGCGCACACTCTAGAGCAGGGTGTTCCATGCCCGCGGGCCACAAGTGGCCCGCCGCTTCATTATATTAGGGGAAACAAAAAATGACATTTGTTGTTGTTTCGTCATAAAAATAACCAGAAAAATCTTTTGCCATATCGTTACATCACTAATGTTACTGAATTAAACCTTCGGTACCTCACATTTGGTAATCAATCAATCTGCAGTTATTTGTAAGTTATTTTGTAAACATGAGTTTGAAAAGAAAGCTGACCAATTCAAATAGATTTTTGACTGGATATGGGTGGAGAAATACCACAATGCTTGCTTAATATGTCTGCAAGTTGTTTTGGTGACGACATTTTCGCCTTATGACACAACAGTGTTTGACAACGGGTGTCTCAAAAATGTCGTGTCCCACGTGTCCCACTTGTCCCACGTGTTCCACTTGTCACATTTGTACCACGTGCCACACTTGTACAACATGTCCCACTTGTACCAATGTAACACTTGTCACACATGTCCCACTTGTCAAAGGTGTCCCACTTGCAATTCAGTAAAGCGTATTTCATTCTCTCCATTCCTGACTCAATCACTTTAATTATACAAATAACAGCGCATTTAAAAGCAAATTAGAATTTATTAATATTAATTTACAACGAGTTACGGGTAAGAATTATCATATTTTTCAATTTGGTAATTTAAAATTGTCGAACCAGATAAGTACGACTGGTAAATTTTGTATTCTATGGAAATTTTGCGAGATATTGGGGACGGGGAGAAATATTATTTTGACCACGTAGAAATGCCATTATTGCCGATTTATTCAAGTGTTTAGTATCGCGGTCACGCGTTGACTTTTTTCAGGAGCTATTTGAGTTCACTTCAGCAATGTGTTAAATTTGGTTCGAATTGCTCCAAACTCTCGACTGTACAATGCGGAATCCCACAAGGATCGATTATTGGACCGATAATGTTTATTCTATTTGTCAATGACCTTCCTCATGCCACTAAATTACTTGTCAAACTCTTCGCTGACGATACCGGTTTGTTTGGAAGTTCAGCTTAGCCAAACGACTTGGAATTGCGGATGAATTCTGAAATGCAAAAAATTGAAACCTGGATGACCATAAATAAACTCACCCTAAATATTGAAAAATCAAAATGCTTATTAATTAGTCCCAGGATAAATGAAAAAAATAAAATTCGGCTTCAAATTAATATTGACAAGGTTTCACTTGAAAATGTCAACTCATACAAATACCTAGGTATCCACATTGATGACCAATTGAAATGGACATCACACATTAATTACATTGCTGGAAAGTTGTCAAGTGCAACAGGTTTATTATTTAAACTAAGAAAATTCCTCACCATGCCAGCTCTGCGATTGGTTTATTTTTCTCTTTTCCAGTCGTATCTGCAGTATGGCATTATAACTTGGGGTAGTGCGTCATCGACTCTACTCCACAGATTAGAAGTTTTGCAAAACAAAGCAATTAGAGCCATATGTAGTGCACCTTTCCGATCTAGACTAGATTCTTTGTACCACAGGTGTCGAATTATTAAGCTTGGTCATATCCATGAATTTGAGATACTGAAACTCATGGACCAGTACTTCGATAACAAGCTTCCCATGGCATTCGCGGGAATTTTCAGAATGCAGAGTAATACCCATTCATACTCTACTAGATCAGCTTCGTCAAGTTCATATTATGTCCCAAGATATTCATCAAGCAGGACACAGAAATCCATAAAATACACGGGTGTGAAACTGTGGAATGCCTTACCAAGTACCATTAAATCTTTAGGCTATTACGGTTTCAAATTATATCTAAAAAGTAAATATATTAGTTATTATCTCTCTTCCATCAGCCATTGATTGGAGTATTCAGTATGATTCGCCATCTTCTGTCCATAGCCCAGTAGTCGCGTTTGTAGACTGTCGCCATGGCTGCCCAAAAAGCCGGAGGAACTATAGGTGTAGCGAGTCTATTTCTAAAGTACCCGGTACTTTAACTTTACCAACCTTGGTGCAACCTCTACACTAAAATGCCCAAATTCGTTATATTTTAATTTATTGAGCAAGCATATGCCTACCAATCTTTCGTAAATTTTATGCCCACTTACTGTGGAACGTATTGTATATATATATATATATATATATATATACATCTATTTGCTGCATTTCGGTCACATGTTATTTTTTGCTGCAGCTGGGCTACTCGTTTTCTGTGGCATATGGTGAGCCACTCACAGCGTTATTTTTAGCGGTTTTCAATAAAAAATGGTATGACAAAATTTTACGCAAGTAATACAGTTTGTTTTAAATATAGTGGAGTTGGTGCCCAATCGTCGTCGCCCAATTCCGAGGGACTACGTTATTTAGCCTATTTGCGGGAATGAGGAACATCATTGGATATGGTCGACACCGCGAGCTGGCTATTTAATCATAGTCCATCATTAAAAACGGTCACGCTTCCCCTAAATGCTTTGCTTGTAAGCCACTGCCCACCTGTCGAATATATTTGTAAAAATATAGTATGCAAAACGCTCTGCCCGGAAACAGAACTCAATGACCTGTAAACATTGAAATCACTCGAGTGTGACTAGATTGACGGGTACTCGCATCCGAAACCCAAAAACCCGATTTTGCAAAAAATAAACCTCTTCCTTTGGCCTGATCACTTTTGTGGGTTTTGTAGACATCGTGACAGACCTTCTTGCCAAGTTTGGCACGGATTAGTTCCCTGTAAAATGTTCGTTTGTTCCCGAAACCCCGAATATACTTTCGTATCAAGTTTCGTCGTGCGTAACGACATCTGACTCCGACTGCGCTTTCGAACTGAAGTGCTCTCGGTTGCCTAATCACAAATGAGTTTCTCGTGTAACAGACGATATTAGACCATGCACATGAAAATATGAGACTACTCATTTAATTATTTTTATACTCGTAATAGATGACACACATGGAAAAATAATAAATTGACAGTATACATACTGAAAAGTATTGTTCAGGAATTATTCAGAACTAAAATCTCATCGTCTACAAAATTATATTTTGCGAAGTAATTGCAATTTCAAATATAGAATAGACTATTTTATTGAGGTCAAAGTGTAACCTGAAAAGAGATCTAATAGCGATATTTTGAAAGTTGTTCATAGTGGAGTTTTGAATACCACATGACAAAATTTCCATAATTTCATAAATTGGATTATCTGTTAAATGACTTATTGCTGAAAGTTACGAAGTCGTGAGTTAAACTTCAAACACATATAAATGAGCGAATTTTCAGTCAAACTTAATTTTTTTTTGCTTTAGTCGATGTGAGAATTTTATAATTATATCTTAAGGGAGTGGTTTCAATTACCTATATGACCTCGGACCCCAAAATGGAAAATTTGTTCTAGTGCATTTGGATTAAAATTTTTAGTATATTCGGATATATTTCAACATAAGAAAGCTAAAAATGTTATCATCAATAAAATTCGAAAAAATTGTATTTTAAATTTATTTTTTTATCGTTTTTTTCGGCTATCACTTTTGATATATTTGATGAAAACCAATGATGTCAATACCAATCACTTGGTATTTCAGAGACGCATTAAATTCGCAAATAAATGGGGTTAGAAAACTAATTATCGCATATCGAAGTTACTATAGGGTTTCATCGATTATCTCAATTTTGTGCGTTCGATGTCGTTTTTTGTTGTATTCAAATGTATTTTTCTATAATAAGTGCATTACACTTGCTTTACATCACTTTTAGGCAAAAGAACTAGAAAATATCGATTCATGATGTTGAGGGTCTTGAAATCGCCATAAATATTAAGTTGTTTTGCGATAATTTATTGTATTAACAATTGAAAGTATTTATATGAGCAAGTTAAAACTACACGTTGTATTTTGGTACCTCCCACCATTAAATCGAACCATCACCTGAATAATTACCCGTTCTTTGAAATAAAATATATTCTTTCAAATATAGTTACCATTTCCAGAAAACTTTTACCATTACCAGAAACTTTTCCTAATAAATGCAATATTTCGTGTTCTGATGACCGTAAGTTGCATAATTATATATTTAAAACGGGAGAACAGAGGGAATGGGGGTGGAAAACGAAATAACTCGGCATCGTCAGGAGCAATTCAGACTTTCCATACATAGACGTGTTCTAATTCCTGCGTTGCCACAAGTCTCGGCAACAAATTGTACCCCATTTGTTTGATTAGGAATGCTGTCCCTAAAAGAATAACACGAGCTTTTAAATATGCCAGAGTTCCAGTTCGTTAGAAAAATTTCAAGAGCTAAGTAGATCTTTTTAATCTGAATTTCAATTTCAGGCAATATATATATCTGAGTGGGTTGCGTCCAAATTAGTCCACAGTGTATAGGCCATTAACTGATTTGCTTATTTAATAGTTGGAAAATAGTTACGCCAGTTAATGTAATTAATATTATGTGTTCACAACAATGCGGAAAAATCCTAGTAAAAGTACACAGTAATCAAGAATAAATATCACGATGACCGCTATATATCACGCACCACACTTTTTCTAGTATTTCGTTGTCAGCGATTCAAAGTCCAGAAACGTTATGAAGGTATTTCGAACAATTTTTACAAAATGAATAAAAATAACCTATATTCATTTGCCAAAATGGGCATGGTTTCAGAATCTAGTTTCATTTTTAAGATAAGGGAAAATCAATATGTAGATCAAAAATTGGTGCGCGTGTTTCGTGCCGAAATTTTAAAGAATTTAAAAACCAATTGAAAGATGCATTATCAGAAACTTAGAAAAGAGGGGCGATATTACATATTAGAAAATAACCTGAGTATCTTTAAGAGAGAATGTAAGAGAAAATTTATTTCTCATTTACTTTTAGTTTCACACCAATCGCTTATTCACTTCCTCATAAAGCATAAGGTACATGTATAGGTACATAAATTTTGAGTTTGAGAATTAGATACAAATGTTAAAAAAAGACATTTCTTGTCGATCACCAACATATTTTACCAGGCTCGCACCGATTTCGATTGTAGTTTTATTGGCATACTCAGAATCAACACTCACTTAGAGGCAGCTTACAATGCTATATCACTTATATTCATGAATGGTAATAGATAAACTTTTATAGTGCACAAGAGGGGTTTGGCTGATAAATACCTTTCCAATCATACCAACGGTTTGTGGATATTTGGCCAATATGTCTTTTTTCCGATATTTGCTGAACAACTTCTTTTTTCAGATCAACCATATGACTTTTCTTGCGATATTTACTAGTTTTATCCTCACCGAATTCTTCATTCTCCAAATACCATCTTTCCTTCCACATGTTTTTGAATGACTCCGAATTATCTTATATACTGTACAATGAAGCACATATTTCTTCAATCATTTATTGAACCGCTTTAACGTCTTTCATATATTAAACCCTCAAAATGGAAGCAAAGCGCTTTGTTTTTTGTCTGTTTTCTTGTTAGCATCGTAAATCACCACATCTGCGATTAGGAAAACCACGCTAACGTTATTTGATCTAAAATGCATCTTCAGCAAAAAAATGATTTTGTTGATTTGGTTTGGGAAAATATAATAATGTACCGGTATGAATGTTTGGCGCTCCAGAAATATGTGAACCAAGATGGCGGACACCGGTACGTAGTATGTGCACCAGGTTAGGATTAGGCCATAATTGTATTCTAATTTTCCTTAGTTCTATTACAAGGTCGGGGAATACCCAAGTGAGTCCCGTAGTATTTGTTCCTGAAATTATGGCCTAACCCTAACGTTGTACACATACAATGTTCCGGTGTCCGCCATCTTGGTTCACATACTTCTGGAGTACTGAATGTTTCATATTCATTTATCGATATAGATAGGTACCAGTTTATGAGACGACGTCGCCGCTTTTTTGTTAGCTTTCAAGCAAAATATAAATAAAGTCGGCAATAGTCAAGCATGTTGTTAAGAATATGGAATATGTTGCCAAATCAAAAATTGTTATCATATGTAATATGTATTATTAGTTAATTTTCTGATTGAGCAATGCTAGAATGTACAGAATTGATTGGTTTGAAAAACTTAATCTTTAATGCTCAAAACAGAAACTAATCGGGTGTCTATGAAACTAATGAATATTTGACATTATGATAGTTGTTCAATAAATTATATTCACCTTCAATTAACGAATTGAACTTTGGCAACTTCATTCACAAGTTGTGGCAAACAGTGATTCATATCCAGGAGTTCAAATAAAACTATTAATATGCAACTTACTAAATATTAGCTGGCAGAACAAAACAACATAATAAAGTTTCTATATATGGTCCATTGAATTGATATATCAGCAAAACCCTGAAAAGAAACTCTATAAACACTCCTAATAATATCACGAAAAGACTCTATTCTGTCACTCTGGAGAGGATTATTATGTTTGCTCCATATATTCGCATGGCTGCCATAATTAGATAGTGAGATACTTTGCACACTTGAAGAGATATCCCCACCAATTCGATTAATTATGGGAAATCCTTACCAAGTACGGTAAGGCGAGCAAGATCCGACTGAATTTATCTTTTATTTGAATCGATAACTAAAACCGACTTCTCATCGCTCCTGACTAAGCAGATACATACTATATATGACGTAATAGGTCCAGTCTGCAAGTTTGCACATTTAGGGTATAATTTACCATAACAGTACTCCAAGTTCCAGATATGTTTCCAACGAATTATTGGAATACAATACGATAGCGAAAAAAATTTCCTGTTAATCCTCAAAATCTTGTCAAAAGATAACCGGGTCTAAAAAGAGAAATCATGATATATATTTGTAGCCCCAACTTAGCAAAAACAACTACAAGATACATAGCTGGGCCTAGAAACTGTCGACAAGAACCAGAATCACAAAAAGTTTCACACTTTTTGCTCCTGAAGAAAATAAAGTCCAAACTATTTGTGCGACAGCAAAATGTGACCCAAATATTAACGTCGCCCAAGTACAACGAAAATAACCCCGTGTTGTCGATCAAATCGATAAAATAGGAATACATATATATAAATTGCATATTTGCTATTTTACAACCGACCGTTATGAATATTTTCGATGGTTGCATTGGTTTCAACATAATTTTGGTAATTTAGAATACTGAGTCACCACGTGCTATTTTTGTCAGGTTTTGACGTGCTCGTTTCAAACTAATTCCATAAGAGGAGAAGGCTGAAGTATTAATCGCAGTGCATGTTATGGATTTTCCTCAAAATCGCAATAATAAATGTAAAGTTCGACTGGTTTCTATTATAGTAGCACAAGATACTATTTACCTCTGGAAATAGGAAATCTGATAACAATGATTAGCGTATTGCAAACCATGTCGAGTCAATCAGTACATTTGTGATCACGACCATTCCAATAAATTGTATTCGAAATTCAAGTAATGTGAAAATTGTGGTAAAGTGTACGAATTATATCAAAAAAGGCTAAAACATCATCAATTTACAACTTTACTCGAAGAATATAAATCAGTACATTAGCCATATTTTTTTTTTATTCAGTTGTTAATCTTGGGGATAATACAGGGCTTGGCATTCAGTTCCCGAGATAAATATAGCGAAGAGTTAATTTACGTCTGCTACTCGTGTATGATGATTAGGGTGCTCGCCGCACATGAAGTTTGTGCATTCCTTCTATATGCAATCAGGGCAAAGTGTGTGTGTTTGTATAAGCAAATTTACTGAAAGCAAAGTTACGCGCATCACTCAAAAATATAGAAAAATGATCTCTGAGCAAAGTTACAAGAGACAAATGAAGTTGAGCGAACTACTGATACATTTTTGCACTTTTTAGCAAGGTTTCTAGTGCTTTTTGACGGGTTTTTTATTGTTTTTACACGTTTCAACAAGATAATCACGGCGTAGAAATAAGAATTGTAATTGGTTAGGACTGCAACACGAAATAAAAACTTCATCACAAAACTTAGATTTTGAAAAGTTTGTTTGTCGAATTCAAAATTTACCGCAATTGTAAAATTTGAATTATTCGTTTGCTGAATATGAAAATCTTATAAAACTTCGAATTCTAAACCTTTGTTTACCGAATATGAGATATAATCTGCACAGCTGTTTGCAAGTTCACTAAATGTTTCGTTTCTGCACTTGTTTCAGTCCAATACATCATTCAAAAGAATATGAGACAAAATAAGCATATGGTTTGCCTTGAAGTGGTGGGAGTGACGGTGTCGTAGCAATTGTGTTCATTAGACAGTGGGTAAAAATTTATAATTGAGTACGCTGTGAACAATCAAATGGCGATAAACAAGAGAGTTATGCTCAAATTTATGAGCACATAGCGCAACATAGTGGAAAAATTGTGATGACGTCATATCACACGAAGAAACGAATCCCATACAGCACACCGGGATACTTGAAATAAATAAAAGTAATAGCGTTCTAGCGAAAAGTTTAGTTTCAAATTGATTAGTCCAGTAATCAAAGAGTTTTTTTTCTGCTACAAAGAATAAGTACAACAACAACATAATAACAAAACGATCGTTATGTCCACTAACGTGTCCAATAACGCAGAATGCAGCCAGCCTTGCACAATGGATATGACGGCGAAATAAATGACATAAAAGAGGAAACACTTGAAAGTTAGATATCAATCCTAGCGGTCTAGATTCACGTTGGATGGATCGTTAACAACGTAACGATTTGTATATGTGACGAATGAGAATGTAGTTATGATAAGTCTCCGCGGTCATTTTCTCACGGTGTTTCGTATTTCCACTCAGAACGAGGCTTCACGGAAACTGTAACTCTTACGTAAAAATCTGAAACTTGCGGCTTGGTAGGAATATACTGCTAGACCAAGCAGGTTTCGAACCTAAAATACTTAATTCACAACCGCCGTGTATAGAGGCAGGGTGTGTGGTAACTACATATGCGTGTTATTTGGGTTTTTAAAAAACTTCGAAGTCTTCTCAAGATCCACTGCATATTTTAATCCGTCTCCTGTTCATTTTATTCGGTTCATATATTACTCGATTCCACACTTTTACGCTTTAAATTGAGCAACTTGACATTCGAAATGTCTATATTCATTATCTCCACGTTTTAGCAACGGATAAAATTACTTATCTAGAATTAAAAAAAAAGTCGGTGATTTGACAACTATTTTCATTTATAAGTTTACCGCAATACTTCCCACTGAAGTTAAACTTTTTTTACTTATTGTATTTGAGATGTTTTTAACAACTGATTAATTTCAGCATTTCAACCCATTTTTCTTAAATGTGTGATAATTATGATAAAAATACATTTGGTTATTATCGATTGTTCGAGCAAATATTCATTTCATCTTAAAAGTATTTCGAGATATTAGGAGGAAGTAAAAATCTACCACGAAGGGTTAATTTATACTTTAAAAAGGATACCTAAGTTCATAATATGCACCATTTCTTACGGCGATGAACGAGATCCGTCAAAGATTTTAGGCTAGAGCGAAATGTTAACAGGAAAACATGTTTCTCACTTTTGAAGGACCGTTTGCAAACGCGATGACCACTACACTACGGAAAGACATCAGGGTCGGTTTCAAGCCGATTTCACGAACCACGGGTGTATATGTTTCCCTATATAGAAGTCTCCCAAGAGTATTGTTCATTTTAATATGACCCTCCGGCGTATGCGTTTCTGTAGTGTAGTGGTCATCACGTTCGCTTTACACGCAAACGGTCCGCATCGTTTAAAAATTGGTATTTATCTAGTTAGTGTTAGGAATGATTTGAAAATTGGAATTTCTTGCGCAATCTTTTTTTTTTTTTTTTAATTTTGAGTGGTAGCGAGTGTGTTTATTTTTTGCCCTAAGATCCGAAATTTTGAAACAAACGATTTTATGGCATTTAAAGTTAGACACAAAGTGGTAAGAACGTCTTTTTCAATACTATTTTGCTCTATTCTAGAGCTATTCACTGATAATTGGCCGTTTTGGGGCTTACTATCAGTTCATCCTCCAAAGTCTTACGCTCAGCGGCACCTAGTCGCTACCCCTGCGCTACGGTGACTGACGAGGACACCGCCGTCAAAATATTACTTATAGGCAGATTTTCCTCGAGGCAAATTCGGTAATTAACATGCTGCGTTTGTTCGTGCGGTTATATATGTTTATTGTATATTATTATTAAAAGTTTGTAAGAAAGGGATAGGATTTACATATTGGTCCGGTGTATGTATGTATGTTTATTCGTCTCGTAAAAGCAATATAAAAGAATTAGTAATTATAAATACTGAATACGGTATGTATGCACAAGATCATACTGGCCTAAAACACGAATATGCGTCATACATCCCTTTTGATATGTATAAATTATATTACGGTACATCAAATACGTATAATATGGTCCTTTATACAGACAGTTGTGCAAAGAGGGTGGGTGGGTTTGGTAACAGAGGTAAGAGTGGAGTATCCAAAACTGTGTGTACAAAGGAGTTTGTATAACAAAACAACATCTCTATATATAAATACAGACACAACACAACATGAAACACACTGCATGTAAATATAGTAATAAGATTAAGAATTTGGATGTAAGTACAATACCATTGAGTGATGATACCACATATATACTATAAAACGGGGAAATGGTCAAGTTTAAAGGGTGTGTACATATATGGTATGCACCACACAAGGGTGATAGTGTTGTGAGTGGTCTATGGCTGTTCTGGCAAAAATGTGACCCTACAATTTTGGTGCAATGTGATAATGTTATGTATCAAATTACTCACTCTTCTAAGGTATTTTCGATTTTTGGATTCTGCCAAAAGCGATGAAGTTTCAAAAAAAAAAAAGAAATTTAATAAGAAGCATTTCCACACACAATCCGGTGGGGGTGATGAAAGCCGAAATGACTGCGTAATCAAACCTGAGTACCACGCCCTTTTGCCAGGTTACCAGTCCGTGTGGGTTATGCGATTAAAAATCGGTTATGCTGTCCAGTTAGTCAAGTTATCAAACATGGAATCATTTATTGATGCAACCCAGTGGTTTTGAAATTTTTTTTTTTTTTGGTGAAGCATAATTCCAGTGGAACATTTAAGGGGCCCGAGGAATCCAATAGTGCGATAGTTCAGTTGTTTGAATAGTAGGCTACATATAGAAAATCTAATACTGGAGACACAAAATTATATTTATGCAAGTGTCGTAAGTTTTATAATATTGGCGAATCTAAATGAATTACGAGTTGGATTGCGCGAGACCAACTTACTGTACTTTCAACATGTGGTCGACTATGTCGAGTATATCATGTCTTTTTATAGTCTTTCTTGGCAGTTTAGTGTGTTGGCCTGTATCTTTGCTCAGATATCGGTCTCCTGTATTTCTGAGTGAGTGCGCGTGATGTTACCAAGTTAGGCTTTTTCAGCTCATTGGACACTGAGTGTACAAATGGATCTTTACAAGTCAGTGTATTAAATATACATTATCCAACTGGAGATCCAGAGTTCAGACCTCAGTCCAGTCGCGCTTATATGAAGATCCTACCCAAAGCGAAACCCATAAAGGCACAAGTAAGCTTTCCTCACTGCTTCAACTTGTAATGGGCCGGAATCCATTCTCTTGCGTTCTTCCTTAGCTTGGAAAGTTAGGAGAGAGCCTTCCAATGATCAATGAAATTGTGCAAGATGATTAATGAAATCCATCAGTCGATGTTATGGTTGACACGAATCATCCAACTGAGCGAAGTCGGGCCAATTTTGCCAACCAGTAAAATTTAGGCTAGCCCTACTCGCGGCCAAAGTTAAGAAGTTGAGACGTTGAGCCCTAGTTTCGTGGAGCTGATGACTTTATGTAAATGTTTAATCTATGGCTGCAAAAATTATACATAATGAGATTTTTTTCCTCCGGTAGTGGGAAAGCCTACAAGAAAACATCTTTTTTATATGGCGTTCGCTTAGGGCTAAATTGGTCGCCATGTCAATCACGTCATCGTAAAGTTGTCGCTCAACTAACGACTGTTGAATATCGCGTCACCGTCGGCTTAAAGCTGACAAACTTTTTGCGGGTGGTGGCATTTTCGTTAACCGTCGGCCTAGCTTTTTGATTGTCAAGTTCAATATCAAGTTTACAGCTTTGGTTTTGCTGTAGGTAAACATGTACGCCTAAAGGATAATGGCAAAAGTTCAACTTTTCTTCCTCCACCTCTGCCTGGTTACACTTTAAAATGCGGAAAAAATTACTTATGTTTGCTAAACTCGATTCAGTGGATAAATAATAATAGATTGAGCAGATAAATAAAAGTACTCCATTGTTACGTAACATTAAAGGCACACACTACGTAATGAAAAGTAATCGACATAGAAAGGTGAAAATAATTTATTAATCCATATACCCAGCATTTAAATTAAAAAACCAAACAAAAATATCCAATCATATTTTAGGTATTCGCGGCGCATTTAGCAACTCGCTGCATTGCATCATTTTTCTTTATCAATTTCATTTTTGGTGTTCCGCGAAGCGACCTAAAAAGTGCAAGTGTTCTGTGGCTTGGGGTAGGGGTGGCGGGAGGAAGCCGCCAGCAATCCTCTGGTACTAAATTATCCCCTACGGGATTTGAACCTGCGAATCTAAGCGGGGTAGTCTTAGGTTAGAAATCAAGCGCATTCCTAGGGCTTAGCACGATGCGCCACTCAACGCAAACGTAGTCAGCTGCAGTGCACTGGCTGACATAGATACTAAATACATTAAAATACGTGTATACCCTTCCCCTGGGTGTTGAAATCTCAGGAATGTTCTTTACGGCCTTACATACCTGTATCATGATCGTTCTTTACCAAGAGGTCTAATCTAGAGACAGACTCAAAGTGCTTCAAACGGACCTAAGGTCTCCGCGATCTATTCGTCTACTCAAAATGGCATTAATAAAATTTAAGCAGCAGCAAATACATCTGAGGTATTAAATAGAGTAATTTCAATTCACCCATCAATATTGATCGCTAAGTAACAATTTGTTTTTGTTACGTTCTTATTGTGGGGCTACGTCAATAACAGTCCACCTCTTCACAAGCTCCATAACACCAAATATTTGAATGGTCTCGAATAGTTGATCTATATATCATCAGTTGTTGTCGTCGGTATGCTCTTGTCTTAAGCAGTCAATTATTTACTTCACATAGAACCGTGATTAATCTCGTTGCTGATGTTATGTCTCCGCCGTTTGGTTTGGGCGAAGAAATTACTATATAGTAGGCATCGAAACAACGTTACAATATGACCTCTCTTTTAACGATATCGCCCGCACGTTATAGTAAGAAAACTTAAAAGTATTCTTGGCTATGCGCCAGTTAATGAGCCAATGCAGAGAATGCATTGATATAACGCTGAACCTGTACACGCGGTTATTCTTTCATTGAGTTGTAGGACGGTTACATTTTTGATGGCATTCACGTGCGCGTTTACTCGACAAATGTAAACAGACAAATATAATGGAATTGCTGGGTTCTTTGTACTAAGCTCCCGTCACTGATGCAGAAATGTGTGATCTGAGCTAAACACCCATGTCAAGTTTTAAAATAAAAAATGAGTAATTATGCAGTTAGGGTTTTGGGTTATAACGATTCGAAAATTTGAATTTCCGGCTGAATCTGCATCCCTCACCTTAACTGAATAAGTACTATTTTTATTTAATTCGAGCGTTGGCGGGGTGTTGTTTTGGGGCGGGGCTTGTTACAAAAGATCCTGAGAATATTACTGTGAACTAGGTATTATACTATGAATAAAGCAAATCCAACCGCCATTTGCATTCTGCAACTTTGAGATCAGGCGTCAGAAGCGTGATCGGGTCGTAACGACAACCTGGAGTAATTAAAGTAATCAGGTAAAAACATTTGATTACCAACAATCAGATAGCTTTTTTCGTCAGATATTTTTGCGCGGGAAGCCACAAGCGACATCGCTTTCAGTCAGTCACAAATGTTCGTGATAGGATAAGATTTGATTTTGTGTAGGATGTATGGATAGGCTGCCTGTTGGGTTAGGACAGCGAGTTCGAAACAATATTCAGGTGAGTTAAATGTTCTTTATACCCATTGTTTTCATTGCTATTATATTGCTTTCATTTTACTATTGTATAAGTGGTAAATTAGAGGTTTTCGGGCCTATACGACTTGGACTTATTAACTAATACAGAAGTCTAGATTGATGGATGATTCTCTTCTGCATCCAACTCACTAACAGCGGGTTCTATCGTTTTCTCACAAATAGGCCAAACTTAAAACCTATATGACAATACATAAGCTTATCATGAAGAAACTTAAACGTAATACACTCACTTTCAAAACTTTCGCAAATAATACATAAGCTTATCATGAAGAAACTTAAACGTAATACACTCACTTTCAAAACTTTCGCAAATGTAGCGCAAAATCCATGGTTTAATAGAGATTCGCCATAGCCTTTTTACTTTAATATATTATTGTGTATGGATTGGATCTTTGTACAAAGACCCTACCAACGTTCAAAATAAGAGAATTAGTAATTATCCAGTTTAAGTTAGGAATGCAGATTGCACTGGAAATTCAAATTTTTAAATCATTCCTAACCCCAAATGGATAATTACTAATATGTGATTTTAAAACGTGGCGGGAGCTTTGTGCAAAAGATCCGATAAATTCAGTCCCACTGTCCATTGATTATGCTAGCTACAGTTCTGCGACAATTTATTTATCAATATCTTAACTTTTTTCAGATGAAGAAATATTGAAGGTTAAAGATTCAAAGACACGAACTAACGAACGAGGAATATTACAAGTAAATATTATTTGAACATTTTATTTGACGCCTATTGATTCCTGTATACCACTGTTTTTGTTTAAAATGCTAAAAAATTCGATGCGAGCGCACCGCGTCTCTGGTCTTGCGATCAGAGTCAGCATTGTTATGCCACTTATCTGACCATGTGTTTTCTCTCGAAATTGTAAGATTTATATAAAAAAAGTCAGACCCACGTTCACGTTTAAAATGCTAAATAGTTTGATGCAATGTTCCCTCTAATTTTTGTAGTATGTGTGCGCAGAAATTTTGGTGTGTGCGCACTTTTTTGGAAATGACTAATATTTGTGCAAAAACCAATGAAGAAATTTTAGCGTTTTAACTGGGTAATGGGTGGGCCAACAACAAACTTTCTCAACCTGCCAACCGAGAACATTGTCACATTACATCCAAATACGTCTGTGCGCAGTAAATCTATGCGTGTGCGCAGCCTCTGAAAGCTGTGTGCGCGCGCACACGCGCACACCTTAGAGGGAACACTGGTTTGATGCAAGCCAACATTGGGTGCTCCTGATGTATGCGCACCAAA
Organism: Styela clava; assembly: GCF_964204865.1. Classification (NCBI taxonomy): domain Eukaryota; kingdom Metazoa; phylum Chordata; class Ascidiacea; order Stolidobranchia; family Styelidae; genus Styela; species Styela clava. Next base: position 27,094,310 of record NC_135251.1, read on the forward strand.
ATGTCGCATAACCTGAATCCTAACCAGGTACACAACCCGAGTTCAGGTTGTGCGCCATCTTGGTGCGCATACTTCAGGAGGTCCGAACATTGTTATGCCGCTTTTTTGATCCTGTGCATTCTATCGAAATTGTGAGATTTCGATTTTGCACAAGCTTCAATAATATTGTTTCAAAGCAGAAGTCCAAAAAAGTACTATAAATATAGTATCTTGTATCAAATTGGTGTACTCTTTGCGACCCCTAAAATTCGTTGCGCGCTTCCCTGCTGGATAGCGATCCCCAGTTTGCGATCTCTACCGTGAACAATGTGATAATGCTACAAATTACTGATCAGAGGTAATTAATTAGTCATAAACTCCATGAAAGAGTTAAATAAATTCATTGAGTATTTTATTGTTATTGTAATATTTGCAATTTGTGCAGTTTGAAGACTACACCTGATATGTTATAGAGTTTATATTTGAAATTTAATGTCAAACGCTGAATAAATTTTATTCGTCTATTCGTCTAAACTTTCTAAATTTTAAATTTTATGAAATTAAATATCGAAATTTACCCGTTACGTATTTTATTAAAACTTACGTATATTTTTAGAAGAAAATATTCAGAAAAGAGTCTCACTTTAACAATACAAAATGAGGTACAATATGATACACTAACATATCATTTTAACTAAAGGATGTAAATTTGGTGAAATCAGCGACATAGTTGAAAATGACCTCAATTAAATTACATAGTTGGTTTTTTGTATCTTTAGCATAAGCATAGCTTTGTAGTGTCTCTGTCAAATAACATTTGTGTGAATTAACTACCTGAAAATGGCATAGTTGGCTCCATGAAATTTAGTTTAATTCAAATTTAGAATTGACTTACACAAAATCACGATCTATATATTGATTTTCAGCGTTTTAAAACACTGCTTGAAAGTCGACAGAACAATTTATCATTGCACCAAAAGAAATTCGTCAAGTGTCAGATTTTCATCACTGAGTGAGATGGAGGCCTATCAAGTCTGAAGAGCAAGTATGTAATCATATCATTTGAAATCTTTCAATTTACATGTCTATAAATAAATAATATTTTTTTTTTCGGGAAATCGACAGACAAATTATTACTTTTAATATTTTGAGTATAATCGCGAAATTAACTATTCTGTACTACAAATTAACTGTAGCAATATCCGGTGAATATTGGCGTAGTCAGTATAGCGCTGCACGTTCAGGGGCTAACTGCTGTGTTGTCCCATCTGCTGTTGTTTCGTTTAATCGTCCAAACCGAAAGACCAATTACTATCTTGTAATGTCAATTTAGGTAAAGTTCATTGGGTCAGCATAAATAAAGTGCGTTTCATCGCAATAGGGCGTCACGTTGTGATTACTACAAACAGTGAATTTTTTTTAAAGTGATACTATAAGTTAATCCAGCAGTGTATATCTGCAGAGATACTGAAAGGATTTGAACTATGCCTCGTTAAGTGCAATTCGGTTAAAACACAACACCAACTTAATAACCATGCAAATATTAAAACTTATTGTTTACCTTGTTGTTTATAATGGGGTGCCTATATACACAATAATATGCCTAAATTCCCTGAAATCGTAGTCCTGGCGTTTTTTATTAATCTGATGAGCGTTTTTGCCACAAATGATAATGGTAATCAGACTAATGTCTTAAATTTAACTGTAGCTCATCGTGGTAGTAAACGCTCTGGTAGTAAACAGTTGATAACCATGTCATTGATGTTCCCAACTATACTTCAAACTGAAATCGCCCCAAATTTCCAATAATGATATTATAAGAGTGAGTCATACTAAGTGTATTAAGATAGCCGTTAATCTTACACCTTAATTAAAGAACTCGTGTCCCAACTAAAATTTTCAAAAACAATACTGTGTAAATTATATTCAACCAAGTGTAAACTTTTTTTGGTCCATATCCCCTTGGTAAAAGTGCTAAGTATTCATATGTTCAGGACTGTTTAAATTTAGAGACATGGGAATATATGTCATATTTTCCCTATTGTTGGTGCGGGTCACGTCATGTTATGCCTAATCACGTGTGAAGAGCTTAATTCATATAAACTCTCGTTTATAATCTCTACTGAATGGTGTTAGTTGGATCGTTTATACGGCACACGCCGTCAATATGAGATATAGTAGTTTCAAAACTCTGGAATTCTTACTTTTTTAATTAGATATTAGAAACTTGGGTGTCGCTGCTCGATAACCAGTTTAAAGATCACTATATACATGAGATCCCACCAAATTGTAAATCTACTATAGTCAGCCTATATCCCCGTTGCTAGTAGTCTCAGTAATCATACCGTCCCATGTTCATAATTTTTCGAATCTGGAAATATAATTCTTATTTCCTTATCGTTTATTCCGTAGTAATAATCTGTCCTGTTCTTATTTATATATATATATAAATATATGTCTACAATGTCTGTGGCTGAAGTTATTTATTGACCTATATTTTCAGGAAGTTGCTGGGAGGGAAAGACTATAGAGAACTTGAAGGTAAAATATAACACACCAATAAACTATTAACTATTTAAGATTTAGATAATGAGATACAACATAGCACACTGACAGATCATTCAAAATAAGTAATATTTATAATATTGAAAATCTGCAAATAATATAGAATGAATGTAAATGGATATCAGTATGCTACAAGTTGTCGTCTTTGTATCTTTAGAATAAGCATAGCTTATCACAAGGGCGTGGACAATTTATTGAGGAGCGTAAAGGAAAAATTTGTTAGATTTTATCTTTCCCGCCTTATTTTCGATATTTTCCTTTTTTGAATATGTAGCCGTATTTTCAACGTGCTCTTCATGAATATAAATATATTTTATATGATGTGTTGCAATATTAAACGCTGACAAATCATTCCAAAGTAATATTTGTAATTTAGGGGGAAATCTGTGAATAATTTGTAAATGAACTGACAATTAATATTTTCATTTTTATGTATCTAAACTCTAAAGTATAAGCATAGTTTCTCTGTGCTCCTGTCAAATTACATTTTCTGTAACTTATAAACCTCAAACTTAATAATGACGTAGTTCGAACATCTATATATAATTCAAATCAATATCATACAAAATTTACCTACATTTCATTATCTCATATAAATTTCAGCTTTCTGAAACACTTCTTGAAAGAGGGAAAGACAATTCATCATTATATCTAAAGACATGCGGGGTTATTCGTCCGATTATGCATCACTGAGAGAGGTGGCTGCCTCGAGTCTAAAGAGCAAGTATGTTATTAAAATCTTTTGAATCTTTCTAATTTACATTCATCACCACTATTCACGGATCCCCACAATCAATTTTAAAATTGGTATCTATTACTATTCCTAAATAAGTTAAAATTACTTTACTTAATTTAAATGCTAAACATTTTAATAGGCTTAATACCAGGTGAATTCGCAACCCAATTTCTTAATTGAAAACCGGCATTATAAAATATTAAAACTAAAATCTAAAACGGAAAATATCACCATAAGTTTTGTTCTAGCAGTCCACAGCAGATTGAAAACGCTTTTCAGACATTGTAAATTTGTGTTATGTTAGGATTTCTTTAAAATGTATACCATATAGGAACTGAAATGGAAACACAGTAAATTGTTCGCGCGATGTACCTTTTGTCTATTTTGAAACTACCGATGGAGCCCAATACGACTTTTTCTCTGTATGTGACGATATATAAGATAATTAATGCAAAATATATCGAACATTTTTTTTTTGCAATATTTTAAATTACAATCGTTCGTATTTTGTCGATATCTTTAAAATAATTTTGAGTGCCGAAAAAACAAATCAAATTTGATTAACTTCAAAATACGATTCTGGTCTACTTATAGTTGGCAGTTTGGGACGTATTTCGTGCAATTTTCAAATAGTGATTTTTCATTTATTAAATAAGCGTAAAAGTTTTCCCGACTAAAATTTGAGTAACGAAGAACACAAATAAATTACTATGACAAGATATTTTGAATGCTCGCACCGGCTATGAATTGAATATTTTACTCGAGAGACAACTTTTTATTCTCTGCGATCTTACTTATATATAATGTCACATTTGAATTTGCGCTCGTTGTCATATTTCGACACTACTGATGTCAAATTTTATTAGTGTTATTACTTCTTTGGACAGTCACAAAATTGGACAAGTCAGTATTTTATTAGGTAATCGGAACTCCTAAGTTTCTCCCACGGAGCACTTTGAGAACCTATGCCTTAATAGACCAGGGAAGAAATTTTCGTAAAAGTGTTTGAAGTATCGTTGTACATGTTTAATAGCTGAGTTTTAGGCGGAGTATTGTACAATTTTAGCATCTCTTTGAAAATTAGCTGTTTGCATCTAATAATTAAATATTCACTCCAGCTCACCATATTAAGATTTTGTGTCAACGCTTCCGAGTGGCCAAAAACTTAATATGGATACGCATTATCGCAAAGTTACCTAATGTCCAGGCTTGTCCGTGGGAAACGTGCCGTGAGATGGGATGGGATAACACACCTTTGTATTTCCCATGGGACGCGTGAGACATGAAAACCATATGATTTTCAGGGAAATCATGGTAAAAATTTTCGTTATGGATTTCGTGTCCATATATTTGAGCATAGCTCTCTTGTTAGTTATAAAGAGCAAAACATATTCAGCATTAACAATATACTTCGTGAAAGGGCTGATGGACACATATATAATAGTTATGAATAAAAAGTTAACTAAGTCCGTTTTTTCGGGAAACCTGCTGACGAAGTATTATTTTTATTATATTGAGTATAAGCTCAGCTTCGGTTTGTCTGTCAAATGGAATTTATTTTGGTAAACCCCCCAAATACTTTATAATATCATGATTTGGACAACTATCGTTTTTTTGTGGCTAATGAGCGAATAAGACAAGAATGAATTTTAGCGATAAAAACCGTGTTTTTGTTATATTACCGCCCAATATTCGGAATAAAACTTGCATTACTTTGTTCCAAATTTTGTCAAATTTTCGTCATTGTTGAGAAGGAACTTTTCTCCTTGTGTTTGCAGTGATACTGTTAGTTTAGGCACCAATCGCGCTAATAATTTTATATGGCAAAGTCTTTAGAACCGGACCAGTGTTCATTTCTCAGTATCGTTGGCATGAAATTTAATAGTATCAGCAATTATTCACTGAGGCAATGGTTTTCAAAGGGTGGGGCGCGCTTTGCAACAGGGGCGTAGACAATTTTTGAGGGGGCATGTAGCTAATTAAATCTATTTTTTGTTTGTTGGACTTAATCGTGCATTTTTTGGATATTTACATTCCATCCCCGTCCATCCCCGTATTTTCAAGGTATTTTTGAATGAAACATAATATTTGTTATATGTAGCTTATTGCTAGCTAGTTATTTTTGAGTTGTTGCGAGCATTTTCATAACAAGAGTTACGTTGTAATCACCACAATTCGTAAAAAATATTTTCATAGCTATACTATACTTATGAAAAAAAATTATACTCAAGATATAAGTACCAGTACTTCGTTATCGATTTCTCCTTGAATCCTCCCTTGAAAACGTCTACCTAACTGCTAGAACAGCATTGTATCAATAATAATATAGAGAGGAAATCATTAATTTTAAAACATTGAAACTCATTTCTATGTATAATGAATTAAATTGAGTACACACTGAGTTTTGCGGATACAAGGATGTCTATATATCCTGTGTCATATTTATATGTATATTGCCTTCTTTTATTGATAGCATAGTCATTATTTTCTTGCATAGAATTTATTGATTTAATTTTCTGGGCCAATCTGGCTAATCTTATATATGTAATTTGAAAGTATCATGGTCTATGACCATGGTAGTAACCAGTTAACCGTGTCATTCGTGTTCCAAGCTAGAATTACATTAGCTTTCCAATAACGATGTGATATAAGTAATTCCAACCGAGTGTATCAATGTGAACTACGCCATGCAAGCCCCGAACTAAAATATTGTTTCAAGTGGCGATACTGTAACGCAGTGGTTCTCAAACTTCTTCGTATCGTGACACCCTCCAAAAAATATGCTCAAGTTGCGACTTTTCGTGGAAACCGTATTAAACCGTACCTTCCAATAAAGGACCTTTTTTGCAATGAGTTTTATTTAAACGATCAAAGAAAACTAAACCAAAGTCAGTGAAATTGCATTTAATGGGATGGGAATACTTGCGTCTTTTTACAACTGTTACTAAACCTTGGTAAGATTTGTGAGAGCCGCACGCATTTCTCTCTCAACATTTACTCGAGATCGATATTTTGTTCGTATTACGACCATGGTCGCAAATCTTGCTTCGCATGAATACGAAATCGCAAAAGGGATCAGAGTGCGCAACGCTTTTGTTTTTTACCAATGAAGGATGATCCTTATTGAAGAAAATCCAAATTTCTTTTTACATCGATTTCGTTTAAAAACGACGAAGAAAAGCAGCAATGTTTTGTTAAAGCAAGATTTTGGCCAGTGAAACATGTTATCTAATAAGCCCAAACGGCATTTAGTATCATCGCATCCCCAGTTGCAACAAAAATCACGGAATTTTACTATTTGAACGATCCAAAGTCAATGTAGTAGCCTACGTCGTACTTGCGTTTTTAGTCTTTTCTTGTTTAGTATCATTTTCACGCTTGTATTATTACTTTTTCTACGTGCCGCAAAAGAGATTCCGCAAAAAAAAAAATTTACGACGACCACTTTGAAAACCACTGCTGTAACGTATCAATATAGCCGTAAATCCTATTGGTAATAGTTCGTTCATGTTCATAACTGTCTGAATCTAGAAATATATTTCCTATTGCTATATCGTTGATTGCAGGTACCAATATGTTAGGTTATTATGTGTATACATCTATATAAATGATCCAATAGAATAAATACACGGATTTGTCTATATTTCTTATGTTTTATTTATATGGGTATTACTTTATTGACGACATGGTTCCTAATATTCTGTGTAGAATTCACTTGTTTTTTTCCACAAAATAGTATCATACTATAAAAAAGAATCCGACTAAGCGCAGAAATGTATCTGTAAATTATCATGGTCTATATCAGTGGTTCCTAAACTTTTTATTCGCAGTAATATATACCCACCCAGTTTACAAAAACATTTGAGGTCAGAAACGAATATAATACAGAACAAATAAACAAGGTAAATCATAATTTATAGTGTTTTTTTTCTATGAGATATATAAGCTTATTGGTCTTCCAGAGAGTATTTTTTTTTTAAATTTTTGGTGACATTTTCGTCAGCCCCAATCTCAACTCACCCCGTTTACTAATTGAATGGCGATGTTTTTTTTGATAGCACTTGTTTCATTGTTACAAACCCCTTCTCTACCACAAACGAGGTCGTAAATGAAAGAATCCAGGTTTCTGCCTTCTGTCTTTTTTGCATGGTTTGTCAAATTATGAGAGATTTTCATTAAAAAGATACATCTTTATAAAAATCACGTATCGATGCATTTCTCAAATATAACATATAGATTTTATTTCCTCATTTCATTGCATTTCAAGGAGCTCCATTTAAATAAAATATTTTCTGCGCTATTGAACCCCTGCCCATTGCAGTGTGTTCTCATTCGTCGTATTATATTTAAATTGTAGGCTCGTTTAACGATTAACTCTTCACTAAACTATCAGGTTATAATATAATTATAACCGCCCACTTTGGGAATCCCTGGTTTATACCACCTGGTAGTAAACAGTTAATAACTATGCCATTCATGTTCCAATCCAGAATCGCAATAAATTTTCAATACTGGTAATATTGGAGTGAGTCTAATCAAGTACATTAATATAACCGTGAATCTTACTACCTTCGATACTGGTTAACCATGTAATTTGTATCCCAAACTGAAGTTTTCAATAAGGATAATATATAAATTAGGCCAATTGTACACCCGACTTATACTTCCCTTGGTAGTCCTAGTAACCAATAACCATACAATTCATATCGATAAGTGTTCGAAGCTGGCAATCGATGGTAGTCCAAGTAACCATACGATTCATATTGATAAATGTTCGAAGCTGGCATTCCTTGGTAGTTCAAGTAACCATACGGTTCATATTGATAAGTGTTCGAAGCCGGCAATCCTTGGTAGTCCAAGTAATCATACGATTCATATTTATGAATGTTCGAAGTAGGTTGATAAGTGTTCGAAGCTGGCAATATTCCTAATGCGCTGTTATTAAGTGCGAGTATTCATATCTTATATTCATGCGTGTATGTAATATGTATGACGCTTTATTATTGCAAATATTACGACTCAAATCGTTTATCATGAGGTACCAAAGCTAACATGTCCTTATCATTCTGCATACCATATACCATTTTTTTTTTATCTTGGAACCCGTTTTCACCAGAGGGTATTAATGTAGTTGTTAATCCCCTCTCCCAAAATTCGTGTCCTAAAATTAAATTTCCTATGATATACTATAGCCGCAAATACCTTATAACCAGTATAGACCTTCATTGGTAGTGTTCTTAGAACCCATGCCCCTCATGTCCATAAGTTTTCAAATCTAGAAATATATTCCCCATTTCTTCATAGTTTATTTCGAGTATTAATATGTTATGTTCTTATAATGAATGTAGAATGTCTACAATCCCTGTGGCTAATTTAGAGGACCTCAATATTAGGTAAATATAACGCACAATGCCTGTGGAACACAAACATTTTAAGCCGTTCAAGTTTGGAATATCTCGCGTCTCGTGTAAATTACTTGTATATCTATCAATAAATAATATCTGCAATTTTTTCGGGAAACCTGCTGACAAAGTATTATTTTTATTATATTGAGTATAAGCTCAGCTTTGGTTTGTCTGTCAAATGGAATTTATTTTGGAAAATCCCCTAGTCTAAATACTTTATAATATCATGATTCGGAGTTCGGACAACTATCGTTTTTTTCTGGCTAATAAGTAATTCCAACCGAGTGTATCAATGTGAATTCTATACGATTTGGCATTGGTTAACTACGCCATGCAAGCCCCAAAATAAAATATCGTTTCCAGTGGCGATACTGTAACGCAGCAAATCAGCAAATAATTTTATTTGAACGAAAAATTAATATTTTTATTTTTTTTAACTTCTAGTATAAGCTTAGCTACTCTGTGTCCATGCTAATTACAGCTCCAAAGATTGATAAGGACATAGTTTAAAAGACTATGTTTTTAACCAAATCTCTTTTCTGTATTTCCGTTAAATAGCATTTTTTGTGATTTAAATAACTTGATAGTGTCTTAGGTCAACGAAATTTAGTTTCACCTAAAGTTAGATGGACTCGGTATACACATGAACATAACATTGGATTAATTTTTTTTTATGTATTTTTAATATAAGTTTACCTTTGCTTTACCTCTGCCAAACAGCACTTTTTGTGATTTATAAATCCCAAACTTGATAATGAAACTATATATTTATTTTCAGTTTTCTAAAACACTGCTTGAAAGAGTCATTGCATCAAACAGAATCGACATTGTTAATAGTCTGGTGCATCACGGAGTGAGATTGACGCCTATATAGTCTAAAGAGTAAAGAGCAAGTATATATGTAATCTTATAATCTTTCAATTCATATTTTGTCACGTATAAACTGATATATATATCATGTTCAATCCCGCTAGTCAGGAAGAGCTGCAAATATTTCAATTATCGCACAAAATGTCCAAAATATTATCCATTTGGAACCACTACATTGGACCGTTTTCCTTTATCAATTTTACCCTTTCATTTTTGTTTTGCGAGGCGAGATAAAAAGTGTAAAAGTTCCGCGGCCGAAAAAGTTTGGGAAACGCTGGTCTAGAACAGTAGTTTTTTTTTTTTTTACCTGGGTTCAATCGAATTTTTGGTGTTCGTTGGAGCTGTTCCAGGGGTTCGACGAGGGTCCTTCAAATTAACACAGTTTTATATTATGGCACTTTTCTATCACACCGTCTACAAATTATGCAAATTTAGCTACAGTTCATCTCAGATATTAGAACTTACACGTTCAACAACTAATAAATTAGCGATCAGTAGAGGTTGCGCGAGATTAACTCCCAATCCTTTCTCTATGCCTTTGCGCTAGTGGAATTTACCAATGTGTTTAACATTTATCAATGTGTTCTAGGCTCAGATCTTGATAGCCAGGGTCCATTTAATGTGATTCTTTTAAAGGCGTTGAATTCTTTTTAGTATTGCTTCTAAATTCTTTTTTTGTGGTAGTTGTCGAGTCCGGAGTTTGGCAGGATCCATTCGGATACAGAAGTCACGCGAAAAGGCTAATATAACGATCAGTAGAGGTTGCGCCAGACTAACTCCCAATCCTTTCTCTATGCCTTTGCGCTAGTGGATCCGTATGCATGTAATGCAAGGATGCTGTAGCAAGAATAAAATACCATAATATGCAATTCAAGAGTCTGCTGTGCACACTAACACAAATATATTTCTGTAACGTTTCGTCTGACCAAAATCAGACTTCCTCAGACAAGCAGTTTATAACAATGACAAGAAAAGAGCAATCATGCAGTTTAAATATGGCGATAAATAAATTTGTTTGAAATTAATTGTGACCGAACAATGAAAAAACAATTATTGATATTCAGAAACAGATTGCGACATGGAATAATTGTTCCGCGGCGTGCTTGATTTCACAATAAGTTTTACTAGAACATTTATCAATGTGTTCTAGGCTCCGATCTTGATAGGATCTTGATCTTGATAGATCTTGATAGGAAAGGTCTGAGCCTAGAACACATTGATAAATGTTCTAGTAAAACTTATTGTGAAATCAAGCACGCCGCGGAACAATTATTCCATGCTGAGAACCGATCGCATTTCACAATAACGATGTGATATTAGTAATTCCAACCGAGTGTATCAATGTGAACTACGCCATGCAAGCCCCGAACTAAAATATCGTTTCAAGTGGCGATACTGTAACGCAGTGGTTCTCAAACTTCTTCGTATCGTGACACCCTCCAAAAAATATGCTCAAGTTGCGACTTTTCGTGGAAACCGTATTAACCCTGCTAAAACGCTTAAACCGTACCTTCCAATAAAGGACCTTTTTTGCAATGAGTTTTATTTAAACGATCAAAGAAAACTAAACCAAAGTCAGTGAAATTGCATTTAATGGGATGGGAATACTTGCGTCTTTTTACAACTGTTACTAAACCTTGGTAAGATTTGTGAGAGCCGCACGCATTTCTCTCTCAACATTTACTCGAGATCGATATTTTGTTCGTATTACGACCATGGTCGCAAATCTTGCTTCGCATGAATACGAAATCGCAAAAGGGATCAGAGTGCGCAACGCTTTTGTTTTTTACCAATGAAGGATGATCCTTATTGAAGAAAATCCAAATTTCTTTTTACATCGATTTCGTTTAAAAACGACGAAGAAAAGCAGCAATGTTTTGTTAAAGCAAGATTTTGGCCAGTGAAACATGTTATCTAATAAGCCCAAACGGCATTTAGTATCATCGCATCCCCAGTTGCAACAAAAATCACGGAATTTTACTATTTGAACGATCCAAAGTCAATGTAGCCTACGTCGTACTTGCGTTTTTAGCCTTTTCTTGTTTAGTATCATTTTCACGCTTGTATTATTACTTTTTCTACGTGCCGCAAAAGAGATTCCGCAAAAAAAAAAAATTTACGACGACCACTTTGAAAACCACTGATGTAACGTATCAATATAGCCGAAAATACTATTGGTAATAGTTCGTTCATGTTTATAACTGTCTGAATCTAGAAATATATTTCCTATTGCTATATCGTTGATTGCAGGTACCAATATGTTAGGTTATTATGTGTATACATCTATATAAATGATCCAATAGAATAAATACACGGATTTGTCTATATTTCTTATGTTTTATTTATATGGGTATTACTTTATTGACAACATGGTTCCTAATATTCTGTGTAGAATTCACTTGTTTTTTTTCACAAAATAGTATCATACTATAAAAAAGAGAAATGAATCTGTAAATTATCATGGTCTATATCAGTGGTTCCTAAACTTTTTATTCGCAGTAATATATACCCACCCAGTTTACAAAAACATTTGAGGTCAGAAACGAATATAATACAGAACAAATAAACAAGGTAAATCATAATTTATAGTGTTTTTTTTCTATGAGATATATAAGCTTATTGGTCTTCCAGAGAGTATTTTTTTTTTAAATTTTTGGTGACATTTTCGTCAGCTCCAATCTCAACTCACCCCGTTTACTAATTGAATGGCGATGTTTTTTTTGATAGCACTTGTTTCATTGTTACAAACCCCTTCTCTACCACAAACGAGGTCGTAAATGAAAGAATCCAGGTTTCTGCCTTCTGTCTTTTTTGCATGGTTTGTCAAATTATGAGAGATTTTCATTAAAAAGATACATCTTTATAAAAATCACGTATCGATGCATTTCTCAAATAAAACATATAGATTTTATTTCCTCATTTTATTGCATTTCAAGGAGCTCCATTTAAATAAAATATTTTCTGCGCTATTGAACCCCTGCCCATTGCAGCGTGTTCTCATTCGTCGTATTATATTTAAATTGTAGGCTCGTTAAACGATTAACTCTTCACTAAACTATCAGGTTATAATATAATTATAACCGCCCACTTTGGGAATCCCTGGTTTATACCACCTGGTAGTAAACAGTTAATAACTATGCCATTCATGTTCCAATCCAGAATCGCAATAAATTTTCAATACTGGTAATATTGGAGTGAGTCTAATCAAGTACATTAATATAACCGTGAATCTTACTACCTTCGATACTGGTTAACCATGTAATTTGTATCCCAAACTGAAGTTTTCAATAAGGATAATATATAAATTAGGCCAATTGTACACCCGACTTATACTTCCCTTGGTAGTCCTAGTAACCAATAACCATACAATTCATATCGATAAGTGTTCGAAGCTGGCAATCGATGGTAGTCCAAGTAACCATACGATTCATATTGATAAATGTTCGAAGCTGGCATTCCTTGGTAGTTCAAGTAACCATACGGTTCATATTGATAAGTGTTCGAAGCCGGCAATCCTTGGTAGTCCAAGTAATCATACGATTCATATTTATGAATGTTCGAAGTAGGTTGATAAGTGTTCGAAGCTGGCAATATTCCTAATGCGCTGTTATTAAGTGCGAGTATTCATATCTTATATTCATGCGTGTATGTAATATGTATGACGCTTTATTATTGCAAGTATTACGACTCAAATCGTTTATCATGAGGTACCAAAGCTAACATGTCCTTATCATTCTGCATACCATATACCATTTTTTTTTTATCTTGGAACCCGTTTTCACCAGAGGGTATTAATGTAGTTGTTAATCCCCTCTCCCAAAATTCGTGTCCTAAAATTAAATTTCCTATGATATACTATAGCCGCAAATACCTTATAACCAGTATAGACCTTCATTGGTAGTGTTCCTAGAACCCATGCCCCTCATGTCCATAAGTTTTCAAATCTAGAAATATATTCCCTATTTCTTCATAGTTTATTTCGAGTATTAATATGTTATGTTCTTATAATGAATGTAGAATGTCTACAATCCCTGTGGCTAATTTAGAGGACCTCAATATTAGGTAAATATAACGCACAATGCCTGTGGAACACAAACATTTCAAGCCGTTCAAGTTTGGAATATCTCGCATCTCGTGTAAATTACTTGTATATCTATCAATAAATAATATCTGCAATTTTTTCGGGAAACCTGCTGACAAAGTATTATTTTTATTATATTGAGTATAAGCTCAGCTTTGGTTTGTCTGTCAAATGGAATTTATTTTGGAAAATCCTCTAGTCTAAATACTTTATAATATCATGATTCGGACAACTATCGTTTTTTTCTGGCTAATAAGTAATTCCAACCGAGTGTATCAATGTGAATTCTATACGATTTGGCATTGGTTAACTACGCCATGCAAGCCCCAAAATAAAATATCGTTTCCAGTGGCGATACTGTAACGCAGCAAATCAGCAAATAATTTTATTTGAACGAAAAATTAATATTTTTATTTTTTTTAACTTCTAGTATAAGCTTAGCTACTCTGTGTCCATGCTAATTACAGCTCCAAAGATTGATAAGGACAGTGTTTAAAAGACTATGTTTTTAACCAAATCTCTTTTCTGTATTTCCGTTAAATAGCATTTTTTGTGATTTAAATAACTTGATAGTGTCTTAGGTCAACGAAATTTAGTTTCACCTAAAGTTAGATGGACTCGGTATACACATGAACATAACATTGGATTAATTTTTTTTTATGTATTTTTAATATAAGTTTACCTTTGCTTTATCTCTGCCAAACAGCACTTTTTGTGATTTATAAATCCCAAACTTGATAATGAAACTATATATTTATTTTCAGTTTTCTAAAACACTGCTTGAAAGGGTCATTGCATCAAACAGAATCGACATTGTTAATAGTCTGGTGCATCACGGAGTGAGATTGACGCCTATATAGTCTAAAGAGTAAAGAGCAAGTATATATGTAATCTTATAATCTTTCAATTCATATTTTGTCACGTATAAACTGATATATATATCATGTTCAATCCCGCTAGTCAGGAAGAGCTGCAAATATTTCAATTATCGCACAAAATGTCCAAAATATTATCCATTTGGAACCACTACATTGGACCGTTTTCCTTTATCAATTTTACCCTTTCATTTTTGTTTTGCGAGGCGAGATAAAAAGTGTAAAAGTTCCGCGGCCGAAAAAGTTTGGGAAACGCTGGTCTAGAACAGTAGTTTTTTTTTTTTTACCTGGGTTCAATCGAATTTTTGGTGTTCGTTGGAGCTGTTCCAGGGGTTCGACGAGGGTCCTTCAAATTAACACAGTTTTATATTATGGCACTTTTCTATCACACCGTCTACAAATTATGCAAATTTAGCTACAGTTCATCTCAGATATTAGAACTTACACGTTCAACAACTAATAAATTAGCGATCAGTAGAGGTTGCGCGAGACTAACTCCCAATCCTTTCTCTATGCCTTTGCGCTAGTGGAATTTACCAATGTGTTTAACATTTATCAATGTGTTCTAGGCTCAGATCTTGATAGCCAGGGTCCATTTAATGTGATTCTTTTAAAGGCGTTGAATTCTTTTTAGTATTGCTTCTAAATTCTTTTTTTGTGGTAGTTGTCGAGTCCGGAGTTTGGCAGGATCCATTCGGATACAGAAGTCACGCGAAAAGGCTAATATAACGATCAGTAGAGGTTGCGCCAGACTAACTCCCAATCCTTTCTCTATGCCTTTGCGCTAGTGGATCCGTATGCATGTAATGCAAGGATGCTGTAGCAAGAATAAAATACCATAATATGCAATTCAAGAGTCTGCTGTGCACACTAACACAAATATATTTCTGTAACGTTTCGTCTGACCAAAATCAGACTTCCTCAGACAAGCAGTTTATAACAATGACAAGAAAAGAGCAATCATGCAGTTTAAATATGGCGATAAATAAATTTGTTTGAAATTAATTGTGACCGAACAATGAAAAAACAATTATTGATATTCAGAAACAGATTGCGACATGGAATAATTGTTCCGCGGCGTGCTTGATTTCACAATAAGTTTTACTAGAACATTTACTAATTTGTTCTAGGCTCTGATCTTGATAGGATCTTGATCTTGATAGATCTTGATAGGAAAGGTCTGAGCCTAGAACACATTGATAAATGTTCTAGTAAAACTTATTGTGAAATCAAGCACGCCGCGGAACAATTATTCCATGCTGAGAACCGATCGCATTTCACAATAACGATGTGATATTAGTAATTCCAACCGAGTGTATCAATGTGAACTACGCCATGCAAGCCCCGAACTAAAATATCGTTTCAAGTGGCGATACTGTAACGCAGTGGTTCTCAAACTTCTTCGTATCGTGACACCCTCCAAAAAATATGCTCAAGTTGCGACTTTTCGTGGAAACCGTATTAAACCGTACCTTCCAATAAAGGACCTTTTTTGCAATGAGTTTTATTTAAACGATCAAAGAAAACTAAACCAAAGTCAGTGAAATTGCATTTAATGGGATGGGAATACTTGCGTCTTTTTACAACTGTTACTAAACCTTGGTAAGATTTGTGAGAGCCGCACGCATTTCTCTCTCAACATTTACTCGAGATCGATATTTTGTTCGTATTACGACCATGGTCGCAAATCTTGCTTCGCATGAATACGAAATCGCAAAAGGGATCAGAGTGCGCAACGCTTTTGTTTTTTACCAATGAAGGATGATCCTTATTGAAGAAAATCCAAATTTCTTTTTACATCGATTTCGTTTAAAAACGACGAAGAAAAGCAGCAATGTTTTGTTAAAGCAAGATTTTGGCCAGTGAAACATGTTATCTAATAAGCCCAAACGGCATTTAGTATCATCGCATCCCCAGTTGCAACAAAAATCACGGAATTTTACTATTTGAACGATCCAAAGTCAATGTAGCCTACGTCGTACTTGCGTTTTTAGCCTTTTCTTGTTTAGTATCATTTTCACGCTTGTATTATTACTTTTTCTACGTGCCGCAAAAGAGATTCCGCAAAAAAAAAAAATTTACGACGCCGACTTTGAAAACCACTGATGTAACGTATCAATATAGCCGAAAATCCTATTGGTAATAGTTCGTTCATGTTTATAACTGTCTGAATCTAGAAATATATTTCCTATTGCTATATCGTTGATTGCAGGTACCAATATGTTAGGTTATTATGTGTATACATCTATATAAATGATCCAATAGAATAAATACACGGATTTGTCTATATTTCTTATGTTTTATTTATATGGGTATTACTTTATTGACAACATGGTTCCTAATATTCTGTGTAGAATTCACTTGTTTTTTTTCACAAAATAGTATCATACTATAAAAAAGAGAAATGAATCTGTAAATTATCATGGTCTATATCAGTGGTTCCTAAACTTTTTATTCGCAGTAATATATACCCACCCAGTTTACAAAAACATTTGAGGTCAGAAACGAATATAATACAGAACAAATAAACAAGGTAAATCATAATTTATAGTGTTTTTTTTCTATGAGATATATAAGCTTATTGGTCTTCCAGAGAGTATTTTTTTTTTAAATTTTTGGTGACATTTTCGTCAGCCCCAATCTCAACTCACCCCGTTTACTAATTGAATGGCGATGTTTTTTTTGATAGCACTTGTTTCATTGTTACAAACCCCTTCTCTACCACAAACGAGGTCGTAAATGAAAGAATCCAGGTTTCTGCCTTCTGTCTTTTTTGCATGGTTTGTCAAATTATGAGAGATTTTCATTAAAAAGATACATTTTTATAAAAATCACGTATCGATGCATTTCTCAAATATAACATATAGATTTTATTTCCTCATTTCATTGCATTTCAAGGAGCTCCATTTAAATAAAATATTTTCTGCGCTATTGAACCCCTGCCCATTGCAGCGTGTTCTCATTCGTCGTATTATATTTAAATTGTAGGCTCGTTAAACGATTAACTCTTCACTAAACTATCAGGTTATAATATAATTATAACCGCCCACTTTGGGAATCCCTGGTTTATACCACCTGGTAGTAAACAGTTAATAACTATGCCATTCATGTTCCAATCCAGAATCGCAATAAATTTTCAATACTGGTAATATTGGAGTGAGTCTAATCAAGTACAATAATATAACCGTGAATCTTACTACCTTCGATACTGGTTAACCATGTAATTTGTATCCCAAACTGAAGTTTTCAATAAGGATAATATATAAATTAGGCCAATTGTACACCCGACTTATACTTCCCTTGGTAGTCCTAGTAACCAATAACCATACAATTCATATCGATAAGTGTTCGAAGCTGGCAATCGATGGTAGTCCAAGAACCATACGATTCATATTGATAAATGTTCGAAGCTGGCATTCCTTGGTAGTTCAAGTAACCATACGGTTCATATTGATAAGTGTTCGAAGCCGGCAATCCTTGGTAGTCCAAGTAATCATACGATTCATATTTATGAATGTTCGAAGTAGGTTGATAAGTGTTCGAAGCTGGCAATATTCCTAATGCGCTGTTAGTGCGAGTATTCATATCTTATATTCATGCGTGTATGTAATATGTATGACGCTTTATTATTGCAAATATTACGACTCAAATCGTTTATCATGAGGTACCAAAGCTAACATGTCCTTATCATTCTGCATACCATATACCATTTTTTTTTTATCTTGGAACCCGTTTTCACCAGAGGGTATTAATGTAGTTGTTAATCCCCTCTCCCAAAATTCGTGTCCTAAAATTAAATTTCCTATGATATACTATAGCCGCAAATACCTTATAACCAGTATAGACCTTCATTGGTAGTGTTCCTAGAACCCATGCCCCTCATGTCCATAAGTTTTCAAATCTAGAAATATATTCCCTATTTCTTCATAGTTTATTTCGAGTATTAATATGTTATGTTCTTATAATGAATGTAGAATGTCTACAATCCCTGTGGCTAATTTAGAGGACCTCAATATTAGGTAAATATAACGCACAATGCCTGTGGAACACAAACATTTTAAGCCGTTCAAGTTTGGAATATCTCGCGTCTCGTGTAAATTACTTGTATATCTATCAATAAATAATATCTGCAATTTTTTCGGGAAACCTGCTGACAAAGTATTATTTTTATTATATTGAGTATAAGCTCAGCTTTGGTTTGTCTGTCAAATGGAATTTATTTTGGAAAATCCTCTAGTCTAAATACTGTATAATATCATGATTCGGACAACTATCCTTTTTTTCCTGGCTAATAAGTAATTCCAACCGAGTGTATCAATGTGAATTCTATACGATTTGGCATTGGTTAACTACGCCATGCAAGCCCCAAAATAAAATATCGTTTCCAGTGGCGATACTGTAACGCAGCAAATCAGCAAATAATTTTATTTAAACGAAAAATTAATATTTTTATTTTTTTTAACTTCTAGTATAAGCTTAGCTACTCTGTGTCCATGCTAATTACAGCTCCAAAGATTGATAAGGACATAGTTTAAAAGACTATGTCTTTAACCAAATCTCTTTTCTGTATTTCCGTTAAATAGCATTTTTTGTGATTTAAATAACTTGATAGTGTCTTAGGTCAACGAAATTTAGTTTCACCTAAAGTTAGATGGACTCGGTATACACATGAACATAACATTGGATTAATTTTTTTTTATGTATTTTTAATATAAGTTTACCTTTGCTTTACCTCTGCCAAACAGCACTTTTTGTGATTTATAAATCCCAAACTTGATAATGAAACTATATATTTATTTTCAGTTTTCTAAAACACTGCTTGAAAGAGTCATTGCATCAAACAGAATCGACATTGTTAATAGTCTGGTGCATCACGGAGTGAGATTGACGCCTATATAGTCTAAAGAGTAAAGAGCAAGTATATATGTAATCTTATAATCTTTCAATTCATATTTTGTCACGTATAAACTGATATATATATCATGTTCAATCCCGCTAGTCAGGAAGAGCTGCAAATATTTCAATTATCGCACAAAATGTCCAAAATATTATCCATTTGGAACCACTACATTGGACCGTTTTCCTTTATCAATTTTACCCTTTCATTTTTGTTTTGCGAGGCGAGATAAAAAGTGTAAAAGTTCCGCGGCCGAAAAAGTTTGGGAAACGCTGGTCTAGAACAGTAGTTTTTTTTTTTACCTGGGTTCAATCGAATTTTTGGTGTTCGTTGGAGCTGTTCCAGGGGTTCGACGAGGGTCCTTCAAATTAACACAGTTTTATATTATGGCACTTTTCTATCACACCGTCTACAAATTATGCAAATTTAGCTACAGTTCATCTCAGATATTAGAACTTACACGTTCAACAACTAATAAATTAGCGATCAGTAGAGGTTGCGCGAGACTAACTCCCAATCCTTTCTCTATGCCTTTGCGCTAGTGGAATTTACCAATGTGTTTAACATTTATCAATGTGTTCTAGGATCAGATCTTGATAGCCAGGGTCCATTTAATGTGATTCTTTTAAAGGCGTTGAATTCTTTTTAGTATTGCTTCTAAATTCTTTTTTTGTGGTAGTTGTCGAGTCCGGAGTTTGGCAGGATCCATTCGGATACAGAAGTCACGCGAAAAGGCTAATATAACGATCAGTAGAGGTTGCGCCAGACTAACTCCCAATCCTTTCTCTATGCCTTTGCGCTAGTGGATCCGTATGCATGTAATGCAAGGATGCTGTAGCAAGAATAAAATACCATAATATGCAATTCAAGAGTCTGCTGTGCACACTAACACAAATATATTTCTGTAACGTTTCGTCTGACCAAAATCAGACTTCCTCAGACAAGCAGTTTATAACAATGACAAGAAAAGAGCAATCATGCAGTTTAAATATGGCGATAAATAAATTTGTTTGAAATTAATTGTGACCAAACAATGAAAAAACAATTATTGATATTCACAAACAGATTGCGACATGGAATAATTGTTCCGCGGCGTGCTTGATTTCACAATAAGTTTTACTAGAACATTTATCAATGTGTTCTAGGCTCCGATCTTGATAGGATCTTGATCTTGATAGATCTTGATAGGAAAGGTCTGAGCCTAGAACACATTGATAAATGTTCTAGTAAAACTTATTGTGAAATCAAGCACGCCGCGGAACAATTATTCCATGCTGAGAACCGATCGCATTTCACAATAACGATGTGATATTAGTAATTCCAACCGAGTGTATCAATGTGAACTACGCCATGCAAGCCCCGAACTAAAATATCGTTTCAAGTGGCGATACTGTAACGCAGCAAATCAGCAAATAATTTTATTTAAACGAAAAATTAATATTTTTATTTTTTTTAACTTCTAGTATAAGCTTAGCTACTCTGTGTCCATGCTAATTACAGTTCCAAAGATTGATAAGGACATAGTTTAAAAGACTATGTCTTTAACCAAATCTCTTTTCTGTATTTCCGTTAAATAGCATTTTTTGTGATTTAAATAACTTGATAGTGTCTTAGGTCAACGAAATTTAGTTTCACCTAAAGTTAGATGGACTCGGTATACACATGAACATAACATTGGATTAATTTTTTTTTATGTATTTTTAATATAAGTTTACCTTTGCTTTACCTCTGCCAAACAGCACTTTTTGTGATTTATAAATCCCAAACTTGATAATGAAACTATATATTTATTTTCAGTTTTCTAAAACACTGCTTGAAAGAGTCATTGCATCAAACAGAATCGACATTGTTAATAGTCTGGTGCATCACGGAGTGAGATTGACGCCTATATAGTCTAAAGAGTAAAGAGCAAGTATATATGTAATCTTATAATCTTTCAATTCATATTTTGTCACGTATAAACTGATATATATATCATGTTCAACCCCGCTAGTCAGGAAGAGCTGCAAATATTTCAATTATCGCACAAGATGTCCAAAATATTATCCATTTGGAACCACTACATTGGACCGTTTTCCTTTATCAATTTTACCCTTTCATTTTTGTTTTGCGAGGCGAGATAAAAAGTGTAAAAGTTCCGCGGCCGAAAAAGTTTGGGAAACGCTGGTCTAGAACAGTAGTTTTTTTTTTATACCTGGGTTCAATCGAATTTTTGGTGTTCGTTGGAGCTGTTCCAGGGGTTCGACGAGGGTCCTTCAAATTAACACAGTTTTATATTATGGCACTTTTCTATCACACCGTCTACAAATTATGCAAATTTAGCTACATTTCATCTCAGATATTAGAACTTACACGTTCAACAACTAATAAATTAGCGATCAGTAGAGGTTGCGCGAGACTAACTCCCAATCCTTTCTCTATGCCTTTGCGCTAGTGGAATTTACCAATGTGTTTAACATTTATCAATGTGTTCTAGGCTCAGATCTTGATAGCCAGGGTCCATTTAATGTGATTCTTTTAAAGGCGTTGAATTCTTTTTAGTATTGCTTCTAAATTCTTTTTTTGTGGTAGTTGTCGAGTCCGGAGTTTGGCAGGATCCATTCGGATACAGAAGTCACGCGAAAAGGCTAATATAACGATCAGTAGAGGTTGCGCCAGACTAACTCCCAATCCTTTCTCTATGCCTTTGCGCTAGTGGATCCGTATGCATGTAATGCAAGGATGCTGTAGCAAGAATAAAATACCATAATATGCAATTCAAGAGTCTGCTGTGCACACTAACACAAATATATTTCTGTAACGTTTCGTCTGACCAAAATCAGACTTCCTCAGACAAGCAGTTTATAACAATGACAAGAAAAGAGCAATCATGCAGTTTAAATATGGCGATAAATAAATTTGTTTGAAATTAATTGTGACCAAACAATGAAAAAACAATTATTGATATTCAGAAACAGATTGCGACATGGAATAATTGTTCCGCGGCGTGCTTGATTTCACAATAAGTTTTACTAGAACATTTATCAATGTGTTCTAGGCTCCGATCTTGATAGGATCTTGATCTTGATAGATCTTGATATGAAAGGTCTGAGCCGAGAACACATTGATAAATGTTCTAGTAAAACTTATTGTGAAATCAAGCACGCCGCGGAACAATTATTCCATGCTGAGAACCGATCGCATTTCACAATAACGATGTGATATTAGTAATTCCAACCGAGTGTATCAATGTGAACTACGCCATGCAAGCCCCGAACTAAAATATCGTTTCAAGTGGCGATACTGTAACGCAGTGGTTCTCAAACTTCTTCGTATCGTGACACCCTCCAAAAAATATGCTCAAGTTGCGACTTTTCGTGGAAACCGTATTAAACCGTACCTTCCAATAAAGGACCTTTTTTGCAATGAGTTTTATTTAAACGATCAAAGAAAACTAAACCAAAGTCAGTGAAATTGCATTTAATGGGATGGGAATACTTGCGTCTTTTTACAACTGTTACTAAACCTTGGTAAGATTTGTGAGAGCCGCACGCATTTCTCTCTCAACATTTACTCGAGATCGATATTTTGTTCGTATTACGACCATGGTCGCAAATCTTGCTTCGCATGAATACGAAATCGCAAAAGGGATCAGAGTGCGCAACGCTTTTGTTTTTTACCAATGAAGGATGATCCTTACTGAAGAAAATCCAAATTTCTTTTTACATCGATTTCGTTTAAAAACGACGAAGAAAAGCAGCAATGTTTTGTTAAAGCAAGATTTTGGCCAGTGAAACATGTTATCTAATAAGCCCAAACGGCATTTAGTATCATCGCATCCCCAGTTGCAACAAAAATCACGGAATTTTACTATTTGAACGATCCAAAGTCAATGTAGCCTACGTCGTACTTGCGTTTTTAGCCTTTTCTTGTTTAGTATCATTTTCACGCTTGTATTATTACTTTTTCTACGTGCCGCAAAAGAGATTCCGCAGAAAAAAAAAAATTTACGACGCCCACTTTGAAAACCACTGATGTAACGTATCAATATAGCCGAAAATCCTATTGGTAATAGTTCGTTCATGTTTATAACTGTCTGAATCTAGAAATATATTTCCTATTGCTATATCGTTGATTGCAGGTACCAATATGTTAGGTTATTATGTGTATACATCTATATAAATGATCCAATAGAATAAATACACGGATTTGTCTATATTTCTTATGTTTTATTTATATGGGTATTACTTTATTGACAACATGGTTCCTAATATTCTGTGTAGAATTCACTTGTTTTTTTTCACAAAATAGTATCATACTATAAAAAAGAATCCGACTAAGCGCAGAAATGTATCTGTAAATTATCATGGTCTATATCAGTGGTTCCTAAACTTTTTATTCGCAGTAATATATACCCACCCAGTTTACAAAAACATTTGAGGTCAGAAACGAATATAATACAGAACAAATAAACAAGGTAAATCATAATTTATAGTGTTTTTTTTCTATGAGATATATAAGCTTATTGGTCTTCCAGAGAGTATTTTTTTTTTAAATTTTTGGTGACATTTTCGTCAGCCCCAATCTCAACTCACCCCGTTTACTAATTGAATGGCGATGTTTTTTTTGATAGCACTTGTTTCATTGTTACAAACCCCTTCTCTACCACAAACGAGGTCGTAAATGAAAGAATCCAGGTTTCTGCCTTCTGTCTTTTTTGCATGGTTTGTCAAATTATGAGAGATTTTCATTAAAAAGATACATCTTTATAAAAATCACGTATCGATGCATTTCTCAAATATAACATATAGATTTTATTTCCTCATTTCATTGCATTTCAAGGAGCTCCATTTAAATAAAATATTTTCTGCGCTATTGAACCCCTGCCCATTGCAGCGTGTTCTCATTCGTCGTATTATATTTAAATTGTAGGCTCGTTAAACGATTAACTCTTCACTAAACTATCAGGTTATAATATAATTATAACCGCCCACTTTGGGAATCCCTGGTTTATACCACCTGGTAGTAAACAGTTAATAACTATGCCATTCATGTTCCAATCCAGAATCGCAATAAATTTTCAATACTGGTAATATTGGAGTGAGTCTAATCAAGTACATTAATATAACCGTGAATCTTACTACCTTCGATACTGGTTAACCATGTAATTTGTATCCCAAACTGAAGTTTTCAATAAGGATAATATATAAATTAGGCCAATTTTACACCCGACTTATACTTCCCTTGGTAGTCCTAGTAACCAATAACCATACAATTCATATCGATAAGTGTTCGAAGCTGGCAATCGATGGTAGTCCAAGTAACCATACGATTCATATTGATAAATGTTCGAAGCTGGCATTCCTTGGTAGTAACCATACGGTTCATATTGATAAGTGTTCGAAGCCGGCAATCCTTGGTAGTCCAAGTAATCATACGATTCATATTTATGAATGTTCGAAGTAGGTTGATAAGTGTTCGAAGCTGGCAATATTCCTAATGCGCTGTTATTAAGTGCGAGTATTCATATCTTATATTCATGCGTGTATGTAATATGTATGACGCTTTATTATTGCAAATATTACGACTCAAATCGTTTATCATGAGGTACCAAAGCTAACATGTCCTTATCATTCTGCATACCATATACCATTTTTTTTTTATCTTGGAACCCGTTTTCACCAGAGGGTATTAATGTAGTTGTTAATCCCCTCTCCCAAAATTCGTGTCCTAAAATTAAATTTCCTATGATATACTATAGCCGCAAATACCTTATAACCAGTATAGACCTTCATTGGTAGTGTTCCTAGAACCCATGCCCCTCATGTCCATAAGTTTTCAAATCTAGAAATATATTCCCTATTTCTTCATAGTTTATTTCGAGTATTAATATGTTATGTTCTTATAATGAATGTAGAATGTCTACAATCCCTGTGGCTAATTTAGAGGACCTCAATATTAGGTAAATATAACGCACAATGCCTGTGGAACACAAACATTTTAAGCCGTTCAAGTTTGGAATATCTCGCGTCTCGTGTAAATTACTTGTATATCTATCAATAAATAATATCTGCAATTTTTTCGGGAAACCTGCTGGCAAAGTATTATTTTTATTATATTGAGTATAAGCTCAGCTTTGGTTTGTCTGTCAAATGGAATTTATTTTGGAAAATCCTCTAGTCTAAATACTGTATAATATCATGATTCGGACAACTATCCTTTTTTTCCTGGCTAATAAGTAATTCCAACCGAGTGTATCAATGTGAATTCTATACGATTTGGCATTGGTTAACTACGCCATGCAAGCCCCAAAATAAAATATCGTTTCCAGTGGCGATACTGTAACGCAGCAAATCAGCAAATAATTTTATTTAAACGAAAAATTAATATTTTTATTTTTTTTAACTTCTAGTATAAGCTTAGCTACTCTGTGTCCATGCTAATTACAGCTCCAAAGATTGATAAGGACATAGTTTAAAAGACTATGTCTTTAACCAAATCTCTTTTCTGTATTTCCGTTAAATAGCATTTTTTGTGATTTAAATAACTTGATAGTGTCTTAGGTCAACGAAATTTAGTTTCACCTAAAGTTAGATGGACTCGTTATACACATGAACATAACATTGGATTAATTTTTTTTTATGTATTTTTAATATAAGTTTACCTTTGCTTTACCTCTGCCAAACAGCACTTTTTGTGATTTATAAATCCCAAACTTGATAATGAAACTATATATTTATTTTCAGTTTTCTAAAACACTGCTTGAAAGAGTCATTGCATCAAACAGAATCGACATTGTTAATAGTCTGGTGCATCACGGAGTGAGATTGACGCCTATATAGTCTAAAGAGTAAAGAGCAAGTATATATGTAATCTTATAATCTTTCAATTCATATTTTGTCACGTATAAACTGATATATATATCATGTTCAATCCCGCTAGTCAGGAAGAGCTGCAAATATTTCAATTATCGCACAAGATGTCCAAAATATTATCCATTTGGAACCACTACATTGGACCGTTTTCCTTTATCAATTTTACCCTTTCATTTTTGTTTTGCGAGGCGAGATAAAAAGTGTAAAAGTTCCGCGGCCGAAAAAGTTTGGGAAACGCTGGTCTAGAACAGTAGTTTTTTTTTTTACCTGGGTTCAATCGAATTTTTGGTGTTCGTTGGAGCTGTTCCAGGGGTTCGACGAGGGTCCTTCAAATTAACACAGTTTTATATTATGGCACTTTTCTATCACACCGTCTACAAATTATGCAAATTTAGCTACAGTTCATCTCAGATATTAGAACTTACACGTTCAACAACTAATAAATTAGCGATCAGTAGAGGTTGCGCGAGACTAACTCCCAATCCTTTCTCTATGCCTTTGCGCTAGTGGAATTTACCAATGTGTTTAACATTTATCAATGTGTTCTAGGATCAGATCTTGATAGCCAGGGTCCATTTAATGTGATTCTTTTAAAGGCGTTGAATTCTTTTTAGTATTGCTTCTAAATTCTTTTTTTGTGGTAGTTGTCGAGTCCGGAGTTTGGCAGGATCCATTCGGATACAGAAGTCACGCGAAAAGGCTAATATAACGATCAGTAGAGGTTGCGCCAGACTAACTCCCAATCCTTTCTCTATGCCTTTGCGCTAGTGGATCCGTATGCATGTAATGCAAGGATGCTGTAGCAAGAATAAAATACCATAATATGCAATTCAAGAGTCTGCTGTGCACACTAACACAAATATATTTCTGTAACGTTTCGTCTGACCAAAATCAGACTTCCTCAGACAAGCAGTTTATAACAATGACAAGAAAAGAGCAATCATGCAGTTTAAATATGGCGATAAATAAATTTGTTTGAAATTAATTGTGACCAAACAATGAAAAAACAATTATTGATATTCAGAAACAGATTGCGACATAGAATAATTGTTCCGCGGCGTGCTTGATTTCACAATAAGTTTTACTAGAACATTTATCAATGTGTTCTAGGCTCCGATCTTGATAGGATCTTGATCTTGATAGATCTTGATAGGAAAGGTCTGAGCCTAGAACACATTGATAAATGTTCTAGTAAAACTTATTGTGAAATCAAGCACGCCGCGGAACAATTATTCCATGCTGAGAACCGATCGCATTTCACAATAACGATGTGATATTAGTAATTCCAACCGAGTGTATCAATGTGAACTACGCCATGCAAGCCCCGAACTAAAATATCGTTTCAAGTGGCGATACTGTAACGCAGCAAATCAGCAAATAATTTTATTTAAACGAAAAATTAATATTTTTATTTTTTTTAACTTCTAGTATAAGCTTAGCTACTCTGTGTCCATGCTAATTACAGCTCCAAAGATTGATAAGGACATAGTTTAAAAGACTATGTCTTTAACCAAATCTCTTTTCTGTATTTCCGTTAAATAGCATTTTTTGTGATTTAAATAACTTGATAGTGTCTTAGGTCAACGAAATTTAGTTTCACCTAAAGTTAGATGGACTCGGTATACACATGAACATAACATTGGATTAATTTTTTTTTATGTATTTTTAATATAAGTTTACCTTTGCTTTACCTCTGCCAAACAGCACTTTTTGTGATTTATAAATCCCAAACTTGATAATGAAACTATATATTTATTTTCAGTTTTCTAAAACACTGCTTGAAAGAGTCATTGCATCAAACAGAATCGACATTGTTAATAGTCTGGTGCATCACGGAGTGAGATTGACGCCTATATAGTCTAAAGAGTAAAGAGCAAGTATATATGTAATCTTATAATCTTTCAATTCATATTTTGTCACGTATAAACTGATATATATATCATGTTCAATCCCGCTAGTCAGGAAGAGCTGCAAATATTTCAATTATCGCACAAGATGTCCAAAATATTATCCATTTGGAACCACTACATTGGACCGTTTTCCTTTATCAATTTTACCCTTTCATTTTTGTTTTGCGAGGCGAGATAAAAAGTGTAAAAGTTCCGCGGCCGAAAAAGTTTGGGAAACGCTGGTCTAGAACAGTAGTTTTTTTTTTTACCTGGGTTCAATCGAATTTTTGGTGTTCGTTGGAGCTGTTCCAGGGGTTCGACGAGGGTCCTTCAAATTAACACAGTTTTATATTATGGCACTTTTCTATCACACCGTCTACAAATTATGCAAATTTAGCTACAGTTCATCTCAGATATTAGAACTTACACGTTCAACAACTAATAAATTAGCGATCAGTAGAGGTTGCGCGAGACTAACTCCCAATCCTTTCTCTATGCCTTTGCGCTAGTGGAATTTACCAATGTGTTTAACATTTATCAATGTGTTCTAGGATCAGATCTTGATAGCCAGGGTCCATTTAATGTGATTCTTTTAAAGGCGTTGAATTCTTTTTAGTATTGCTTCTAAATTCTTTTTTTGTGGTAGTTGTCGAGTCCGGAGTTTGGCAGGATCCATTCGGATACAGAAGTCACGCGAAAAGGCTAATATAACGATCAGTAGAGGTTGCGCCAGACTAACTCCCAATCCTTTCTCTATGCCTTTGCGCTAGTGGATCCGTATGCATGTAATGCAAGGATGCTGTAGCAAGAATAAAATACCATAATATGCAATTCAAGAGTCTGCTGTGCACACTAACACAAATATATTTCTGTAACGTTTCGTCTGACCAAAATCAGACTTCCTCAGACAAGCAGTTTATAACAATGACAAGAAAAGAGCAATCATGCAGTTTAAATATGGCGATAAATAAATTTGTTTGAAATTAATTGTGACCAAACAATGAAAAAACAATTATTGATATTCAGAAACAGATTGCGACATGGAATAATTGTTCCGCGGCGTGCTTGATTTCACAATAAGTTTTACTAGAACATTTATCAATGTGTTCTAGGCTCCGATCTTGATAGGATCTTGATCTTGATAGATCTTGATAGGAAAGGTCTGAGCCTAGAACACATTGATAAATGATCTAGTAAAACTTATTGTGAAATCAAGCACGCCGCGGAACAATTATTCCATGCTGAGAACCGATCGCATTTCACAATAACGATGTGATATTAGTAATTCCAACCGAGTGTATCAATGTGAACTACGCCATGCAAGCCCCGAACTAAAATATCGTTTCAAGTGGCGATACTGTAACGCAGCAAATCAGCAAATAATTTTATTTAAACGAAAAATTAATATTTTTTTTTTTTTAACTTCTAGTATAAGCTTAGCTACTCTGTGTCCATGCTAATTACAGCTCCAAAGATTGATAAGGACATAGTTTAAAAGACTATGTCTTTAACCAAATCTCTTTTCTGTATTTCCGTTAAATAGCATTTTTTGTGATTTAAATAACTTGATAGTGTCTTAGGTCAACGAAATTTAGTTTCACCTAAAGTTAGATGGACTCGGTATACACATGAACATAACATTGGATTAATTTTTTTTTATGTATTTTTAATATAAGTTTACCTTTGCTTTACCTCTGCCAAACAGCACTTTTTGTGATTTATAAATCCCAAACTTGATAATGAAACTATATATTTATTTTCAGTTTTCTAAAACACTGCTTGAAAGAGTCATTGCATCAAACAGAATCGACATTGTTAATAGTCTGGTGCATCACGGAGTGAGATTGACGCCTATATAGTCTAAAGAGTAAAGAGCAAGTATATATGTAATCTTATAATCTTTCAATTCATATTTTGTCACGTATAAACCGATATATATATCATGTTCAATCCCGCTAGTCAGGAAGAGCTGCAAATATTTCAATTATCGCACAAGATGTCCAAAATATTATCCATTTGGAACCACTACATTGGACCGTTTTCCTTTATCAATTTTACCCTTTCATTTTTGTTTTGCGAGGCGAGATAAAAAGTGTAAAAGTTCCGCGGCCGAAAAAGTTTGGGAAACGCTGGTCTAGAACAGTAGTTTTTTTTTTTACCTGGGTTCAATCGAATTTTTGGTGTTCGTTGGAGCTGTTCCAGGGGTTCGACGAGGGTCCTTCAAATTAACACAGTTTTATATTATGGCACTTTTCTATCACACCGTCTACAAATTATGCAAATTTAGCTACAGTTCATCTCAGATATTAGAACTTACACGTTCAACAACTAATAAATTAGCGATCAGTAGAGGTTGCGCGAGACTAACTCCCAATCCTTTCTCTATGCCTTTGCGCTAGTGGAATTTACCAATGTGTTTAACATTTATCAATGTGTTCTAGGATCAGATCTTGATAGCCAGGGTCCATTTAATGTGATTCTTTTAAAGGCGTTGAATTCTTTTTAGTATTGCTTCTAAATTCTTTTTTTGTGGTAGTTGTCGAGTCCGGAGTTTGGCAGGATCCATTCGGATACAGAAGTCACGCGAAAAGGCTAATATAACGATCAGTAGAGGTTGCGCCAGACTAACTCCCAATCCTTTCTCTATGCCTTTGCGCTAGTGGATCCGTATGCATGTAATGCAAGGATGCTGTAGCAAGAATAAAATACCATAATATGCAATTCAAGAGTCTGCTGTGCACACTAACACAAATATATTTCTGTAACGTTTCGTCTGACCAAAATCAGACTTCCTCAGACAAGCAGTTTATAACAATGACAAGAAAAGAGCAATCATGCAGTTTAAATATGGCGATAAATAAATTTGTTTGAAATTAATTGTGACCAAACAATGAAAAAACAATTATTGATATTCAGAAACAGATTGCGACATAGAATAATTGTTCCGCGGCGTGCTTGATTTCACAATAAGTTTTACTAGAACATTTATCAATGTGTTCTAGGCTCCGATCTTGATAGGATCTTGATCTTGATAGATCTTGATAGGAAAGGTCTGAGCCTAGAACACATTGATAAATGTTCTAGTAAAACTTATTGTGAAATCAAGCACGCCGCGGAACAATTATTCCATGCTGAGAACCGATCGCATTTCACAATAACGATGTGATATTAGTAATTCCAACCGAGTGTATCAATGTGAACTACGCCATGCAAGCCCCGAACTAAAATATCGTTTCAAGTGGCGATACTGTAACGCAGCAAATCAGCAAATAATTTTATTTAAACGAAAAATTAATATTTTTATTTTTTTTAACTTCTAGTATAAGCTTAGCTACTCTGTGTCCATGCTAATTACAGCTCCAAAGATTGATAAGGACATAGTTTAAAAGACTATGTCTTTAACCAAATCTCTTTTCTGTATTTCCGTTAAATAGCATTTTTTGTGATTTAAATAACTTGATAGTGTCTTAGGTCAACGAAATTTAGTTTCACCTAAAGTTAGATGGACTCGGTATACACATGAACATAACATTGGATTAATTTTTTTTTATGTATTTTTAATATAAGTTTACCTTTGCTTTACCTCTGCCAAACAGCACTTTTTGTGATTTATAAATCCCAAACTTGATAATGAAACTATATATTTATTTTCAGTTTTCTAAAACACTGCTTGAAAGAGTCATTGCATCAAACAGAATCGACATTGTTAATAGTCTGGTGCATCACGGAGTGAGATTGACGCCTATATAGTCTAAAGAGTAAAGAGCAAGTATATATGTAATCTTATAATCTTTCAATTCATATTTTGTCACGTATAAACTGATATATATATCATGTTCAATCCCGCTAGTCAGGAAGAGCTGCAAATATTTCAATTATCGCACAAGATGTCCAAAATATTATCCATTTGGAACCACTACATTGGACCGTTTTCCTTTATCAATTTTACCCTTTCATTTTTGTTTTGCGAGGCGAGATAAAAAGTGTAAAAGTTCCGCGGCCGAAAAAGTTTGGGAAACGCTGGTCTAGAACAGTAGTTTTTTTTTTTACCTGGGTTCAATCGAATTTTTGGTGTTCGTTGGAGCTGTTCCAGGGGTTCGACGAGGGTCCTTCAAATTAACACAGTTTTATATTATGGCACTTTTCTATCACACCGTCTACAAATTATGCAAATTTAGCTACAGTTCATCTCAGATATTAGAACTTACACGTTCAACAACTAATAAATTAGCGATCAGTAGAGGTTGCGCGAGACTAACTCCCAATCCTTTCTCTATGCCTTTGCGCTAGTGGAATTTACCAATGTGTTTAACATTTATCAATGTGTTCTAGGATCAGATCTTGATAGCCAGGGTCCATTTAATGTGATTCTTTTAAAGGCGTTGAATTCTTTTTAGTATTGCTTCTAAATTCTTTTTTTGTGGTAGTTGTCGAGTCCGGAGTTTGGCAGGATCCATTCGGATACAGAAGTCACGCGAAAAGGCTAATATAACGATCAGTAGAGGTTGCGCCAGACTAACTCCCAATCCTTTCTCTATGCCTTTGCGCTAGTGGATCCGTATGCATGTAATGCAAGGATGCTGTAGCAAGAATAAAATACCATAATATGCAATTCAAGAGTCTGCTGTGCACACTAACACAAATATATTTCTGTAACGTTTCGTCTGACCAAAATCAGACTTCCTCAGACAAGCAGTTTATAACAATGACAAGAAAAGAGCAATCATGCAGTTTAAATATGGCGATAAATAAATTTGTTTGAAATTAATTGTGACCAAACAATGAAAAAACAATTATTGATATTCAGAAACAGATTGCGACATGGAATAATTGTTCCGCGGCGTGCTTGATTTCACAATAAGTTTTACTAGAACATTTATCAATGTGTTCTAGGCTCCGATCTTGATAGGATCTTGATCTTGATAGATCTTGATAGGAAAGGTCTGAGCCTAGAACACATTGATAAATGATCTAGTAAAACTTATTGTGAAATCAAGCACGCCGCGGAACAATTATTCCATGCTGAGAACCGATCGCATTTCACAATAACGATGTGATATTAGTAATTCCAACCGAGTGTATCAATGTGAACTACGCCATGCAAGCCCCGAACTAAAATATCGTTTCAAGTGGCGATACTGTAACGCAGCAAATCAGCAAATAATTTTATTTAAACGAAAAATTAATATTTTTTTTTTTTTAACTTCTAGTATAAGCTTAGCTACTCTGTGTCCATGCTAATTACAGCTCCAAAGATTGATAAGGACATAGTTTAAAAGACTATGTCTTTAACCAAATCTCTTTTCTGTATTTCCGTTAAATAGCATTTTTTGTGATTTAAATAACTTGATAGTGTCTTAGGTCAACGAAATTTAGTTTCACCTAAAGTTAGATGGACTCGGTATACACATGAACATAACATTGGATTAATTTTTTTTTATGTATTTTTAATATAAGTTTACCTTTGCTTTACCTCTGCCAAACAGCACTTTTTGTGATTTATAAATCCCAAACTTGATAATGAAACTATATATTTATTTTCAGTTTTCTAAAACACTGCTTGAAAGAGTCATTGCATCAAACAGAATCGACATTGTTAATAGTCTGGTGCATCACGGAGTGAGATTGACGCCTATATAGTCTAAAGAGTAAAGAGCAAGTATATATGTAATCTTATAATCTTTCAATTCATATTTTGTCACGTATAAACCGATATATATATCATGTTCAATCCCGCTAGTCAGGAAGAGCTGCAAATATTTCAATTATCGCACAAGATGTCCAAAATATTATCCATTTGGAACCACTACATTGGACCGTTTTCCTTTATCAATTTTACCCTTTCATTTTTGTTTTGCGAGGCGAGATAAAAAGTGTAAAAGTTCCGCGGCCGAAAAAGTTTGGGAAACGCTGGTCTAGAACAGTAGTTTTTTTTTTTACCTGGGTTCAATCGAATTTTTGGTGTTCGTTGGAGCTGTTCCAGGGGTTCGACGAGGGTCCTTCAAATTAACACAGTTTTATATTATGGCACTTTTCTATCACACCGTCTACAAATTATGCAAATTTAGCTACAGTTCATCTCAGATATTAGAACTTACACGTTCAACAACTAATAAATTAGCGATCAGTAGAGGTTGCGCGAGACTAACTCCCAATCCTTTCTCTATGCCTTTCGCTAGTGGAATTTACCAATGTGTTTAACATTTATCAATGTGTTCTAGGCTCAGATCTTGATAGCCAGGGTCCATTTAATGTGATTCTTTTAAAGGCGTTGAATTCTTTTTAGTATTGCTTCTAAATTCTTTTTTTGTGGTAGTTGCCGAGTCCGGAGTTTGGCAGGATCCATTCGGATACAGAAGTCACGCGAAAAGGCTAATATAACGATCAGTAGAGGTTGCGCCAGACTAACTCCCAATCCTTTCTCTATGCCTTTGCGCTAGTGGATCCGTATGCATGTAATGCAAGGATGCTGTAGCAAGAATAAAATACCTTAATATGCAATTCAAGAGTCTGTGCTGTACACACTAACACAAATATATTTCTGTAACGTTTCGTCTGACCAAAATCAGACTTCCTCAGACAAGCAGTTTATAACAATGACAAGAAAAGAGCAATCATGCAGTTTAAATATGGCGATAAATAAATTTGTTTGAAATTAATTGTGACCAAACAATGAAAAAACAATTATTGATATTCAGAAACAGATTGCGACATGGAATAATTGTTCCGCGGCGTGCTTGATTTCACAATAAGTTTTACTAGAACATTTATCAATGTGTTCTAGGCTCCGATCTTGATAGGATCTTGATCTTGATAGATCTTGATAGGAAAGGTCTGAGCCTAGAACACATTGATAAATGTTCTAGTAAAACTTATTGTGAAATCAAGCACGCCGCGGAACAATTATTCCATGCTGAGAACCGATCGCATTTTTTTTATTTCGCAATCTGTTTCTGAATATCAATAATTGTTTTTTCATTGTTTGGTCACAATTAATTTCAAACAAATTTATTTATCGCCATATTTAAACTGTATGATTGCTCTTTTCTTGTCATTGTTGGAAACTGCTTGTCTGAGGAAGTCTGATTTTGGTCAGACGAAACGTTACAGAAATATATTTGTGTTAGTGTGTAATAAATTAGCATTGCTGTTTGTATAGCGTTGCGCAGTTGTGAGTTTTAGTGAACCCGTCATCTCCAGGGATGTCGCGCGCTTTGGTGCGTATATGAACTAACCCCCGCTCGCTTTAAAATAACAAATTAATAGTTGTTCAGCTTGGGTTATATGGTTCGGGTTAGGAATGATTTGAAAATTTGAAATCTGCATTCGGGTGGGTTTTTTTTAAGTTGATGCTTCCATTGGATTGAATTTAAATCTGTTATTAACTTAACTCAATCTACCCGCCCTCCATTTGAGCCAAATCTCATCGGAAAACTTGATTAGGGCGCTTTGTGCCAGACGCTTCCCGATACGCGTGTGCCTTTCGCTCAGTCGTGTCGCGTTGAAAATGAGAGAAATTTTTTATTTATTTTTTTTTTTTGAAAGTTTTGTTTTGGTACTGCTCTGATAAATACAAGCGAAATCGACTCGACAACAAAGTCTCTCACGGAAGAAAAAATTACGTCACCGTTCTGGCAAGCCCAAACCTTGCTTTTGAAGCAAAGTGAATATTCAATTAACAAAGGGCGCATGTTTTTGCGAGTAATTTCGAGCGAGCGCATTTAATGTTTGTTTATTATTGTGCGGGTAATGATTACTAGCTTATATACGCGCTGAAAACGATTGCTCGCTAGCTCAAATTACTTTCTTTCAAGTAATAACATATTCCTCTGTATATTTCTAACTTTGAAATACTTACAGACATAAAACTCGGACTTTGAAATACTTACAGACATAAAACTCGGAGAATTGAAAATATGATAAAGAGAAATTACGTGCTACCGTGGCCACAAACAATCGGACAAGCATATATCATGCTTGAAAACGACGCAAAAGTTTCTTATTGCTTTTGTTTTGATTTATTCTTTTGACTTAGTGCACGATGAGACGTATACGTAAAGGATATTAACTCTTACTCAACAAACATATTAGGGTCACATTTTTATGAGCACCTAAGTGCTTTCCCGGCATAACAAATTAGTAGTTGTTCAGCTTGGGTTCGGGTTAGGAATGATTCAAAAATTTAAAATCTTATTCAGGGATTTTTTTTTTTCTGAAATTAATTCTTCCATTGAATTGAATTTAAATCTGTCGTAACTTAAATGCCCGACTCAGATTTGTGTTTGGTGAATTTGAATTTTTATTTAAATAGAAAAAAATTCTGATAAATAATAATTTATTTCTAAGTCATTGTCGCATGGATGTCTTAGCCGTACAAAATACATTGGAAATTGCCCAATGATGTTTATTGTTCTTACTTAAGTAAAACAGTAAAGATGGAAAGTAATAACGTTAAGCTAAATATTGGAGAAATGCAAGCAAACGTATCAACAAAAAAGCGCTGAACGTTTCCACGAATTTAAGAAAGAAATGAAATGGTCACTTCTAATTCTCTGATAAAGCGTAATAAATTGTTAGATTTAAAAACACGCAACATGAGGACTTTTCTTTATTTTTCTAGAATTTTCTGATTTTGTCGTATTGATACTGATCAGTTTGTTTTTCATTAGAGCTTGCGAGTACTTTTGCAGAACAATGCTTTATTACACAATGGTATTTTGCAAAAATCTTAAGCTACGTGGTGAAGAGATGAAAATGAACTGCATAATTCTTGTTCCTAATACCATGTTTTATTTATACAAGATTCCCCACACTATATCTCCGCCATAACAAAAAGCTTGATCAGATGTTTGAAAGCCATGCACAACAACATATTCATAAAAAAAAACAATTTATTGGTGCAAATATTTGACTGAAAACATATTAATTGAAAGCGAAAGTTTTTCGGATTTTGTCTCCATTAGTAAATTCATTAGAACCGTTAAGTTTTAATGTCAGACACGACATAGTTTTGGTGGTAAAAAATGTAAATCAAACAGCTGGGGTGTACAAATTATAATAAAGGAATAATAATACATACATTCATATAGTTTTGATTGTTATCAAATTGTTGTGTTTGATTATTACTCGATCTGTTTATCCTGGGTTTGTGCGCTTGATATTCCAACGGTTGATGTTTTTGACTCCTTTTCAAAAGGTGCAGTCCGTCTGTCGGGTATCTAATGTAGCAAAGAAATGTGATTTCTTGTGATTGGTTGCTAAATCTGTTGAAGGCTGCAATGTTGCATATTTGACGCTTTCACTGGATATTCATATTTTTGAGCACATAGAGTTCCAAACAGGCTGGCAGGCCAGAAAATATCCAATTTAGACTGCACACATGCCGAGTCATATTAATTAAGCCCTCGCTTGATCGTTTGTTCTCCTATTTTAGCTGATCCTCTGCTAATAAGTGGACATTTAAAAACTTGTTTGGGTATATCAAGGGCATGCCACTATAATGTCGTATTACCATACAGTTCTTCCAATAGCCGCGTTTTCATTACTTTAACTTGTTTCTAATTTCAATGTTGGATAGTGTTAGATTAATTTTAGGTTAAAACACGTCCAACTAACTGTTAACTGGAGGCGCTTATATGCACCCAATATGCTGGATAATGCCTCTGCTACAAATGCCTAGCACTGGTTAAACTTGTGCGTGCACTGAAAAATATACACAAAAGGAAACTAATTCATAATTTGAAGCCGAGATAAAATAATGATTATGAGACAGAATGTGCTCGGGCGCTAAACTGTGTTTGGAAAGACAAAGTTTTGGCGTTGGATAGTTTTAAATTTCGCCGACGGAAATGCTTTGCTTTTATCCATTCCGTATCACATTAATGAAATTTGAAGCGTCAAAAAATAAATAAAAATACGCTCGTTGCGTAAATGAGCCTTGTTGGTTGTAATTGTGACAAAATTATACTACTTTGAGCATTTGAAAAAATAAAAATGCGGATTCTACTTGCTTTCATGCAGAGGAAAATATGGAATACATGTAAAGAAGAAAAGTGTCTGTCCATTCCACATTTTTTTCTGTAGCTCCTTGCGTTTCAGACTTATTCATTTTTTGTTGTTGTCAAGATCGTTTTTGATTTTACAGTTTTTTTTCTCTTGGTTTTAAAAAGACCATTTATTGTAAATGTTTACACGAATTTTCTACCGAGTCTCTTGCTTATCGTTTGTTCTCCTTTTCCCTCTAATAAGAGGTCATCTATGAACTTGTCCTGGAATCACGATGCCATGAAAATATAATGTAATTGTAACTTACGGGTCGTCTTCTGATAGTCTCGTTTTTATTACTTCAACTTGGTTCCAATTTTAATGCTCGACTCAAATTAGAATAATTTTAAGTTGAAACACGTCCAAATATTAACTGAGGGCAGCTAAAAATTGCTAGGTTCATTTTGCAATAATATCGTCTGACTTGAATATTAATTTTTTAACGAATGTTCATATTACTATCGTGTATTGTTTACTTGTTATATTTCATTATTAATTGAGGTATATTGGCTTTTCATTAATTTCAATTTTGGGTTGGAGTGGTTAAATGAGTGTTCTACCTTCTGCTTAAAACAAACATCAATGTCGTTATACAGTCAGTGCTGGTCAAAACTAAATTAAAAGGCTTTCGGTAAAAGGTATCGGGCATCGGTGATAATATTTGGTATCGGTATTCGTATTGATATCGGCTAAATGTAGACTGATATTTCCACGATAAGTAACTTTTTGATCAATTCCAGAATGTTTTTAAAAAGTAGCTCGAAATACTGATATGAAAATTATTTTTTGCTTTTCACGGTATTAGCCTCGTTAAGTATGAGCAATGCTGTTTCCCAACCGCGCGAATAGAAACGGGAATAGGATTATGACCTGATTTTAGCCATTTATCAGCCCAACTAATTTGGCTATTTTTGCAGCCCGTTTTTTATATTGACATTTTTAACATTACATGGAAATTATGAGGAAATATATCAAATGGGAATTTTCAGATTTGTAAAATACAAAATACTACGTTATAATGGCATAAAATTCTGCGCACGCAACTCGATGTATCAGTTAGATAGAGTGAGTAAACATTTATTTATTTTACCCCCCACAGTAGCCAAACCCGATGAGTTTTCTAACCGAACACCGATATTATTAGCGTCAGTGTGCAATGTATTTAAACCAAAAAACGTATCAGGATTCAAATATTAATTTCTTATCATCTGAAATATGTCTCTTTCAAACTGAAAAATTGTGTGGCATGAATAATGCTTGTAAACTGTTACTTCAACTAGTTTGGACTGCACACTTGAAATAATAATTACATAGCATGTAAATGTCGGCAATTTCTGCTTTAAAATATTGATATCGGCGTTTTATCGTTGTTGTCGGATCGGTATCGGCGACAAGTGGTATCGGTACATCTTTCTTGTTGGAATCTCTAGTATAATGTAATGGACGTTAATGTTATGTTTAAAATAGACATCCATCCCATGCGTTATTGTATCAAATGATATGTTGTAAAACAATGTACTCTTTTACTGCAAACATTAAAAACTCGTATGGTATCGAATAGCATCCCTTATTATGCCACAATAGCAAGTAATTGGTTACACATACTAATAGTAAGATTCATTTCCTCAGCTACAGACAAAGTTTAATTGTTTTATTCCGTATATATGTTTGATCCGAGGTTATTTTGAAAGTTATCGGCCATTGTACTTTTGATGAATGACCGTTCATAGACTACTCCCTTTAAGGCAATTTAATCTCCTGTTCGTGGGACGAAAATAAGCATGTTGACGTAAACAAAATCTTGTATCGTTTTGTCTTCTCATATTCTTGTTTGTTTATTATTATTTCGGTATTTCGGATCATTGCAAGTCGGCTATTTAAGAGTTAATGCTTGCATTAGATGTTTGTCGTTTAAGTAGTGTTATTTTAATTGCCGTAATAAACGGATTGTTTGCTTGTTTTATATTTTGGTTAAATAGGTTCATTCATATTACATAAATTATTAATGTTGCTATTGTTTGAAATTAAGTATCTTGTCGACATACTTAGGTTGAACGTAAACTTTAGCAACCCTATACATCTACAATATGCGTTTCGACCTCTACGATAAGCATTTTTATTACCACACTATTTGACGTATTTCATCACATATTATTCGTCTCTCGTACATTGTTCATGTAGATTGGATATTTCATTGCCAGTAATGGACTACAATCATATTCAAAGTTGTGGAGTTGTTAATATTGTGAAACTAGAAGGTTATAAGTCTGAGGGAGTTGATGACGCGCAGCGTCACCGCCCAACACGTTATAGGCGCCTTGTAGAGCCTCATCATACGTAATAAGTTTCTCATAATTTACTTCCTCTACTATAAAAAGGCATAATAACTAAATGTATATATATTTTTTCAGGATTACTCAATTATGAAACTTGACGACTCTTTCTGTTTTTCAAAAGAAAATGAAACTCAATTATTCAAATAGGAAGAAGAGTTTTATTGAAGATAACTAAGATGTGCTAGCCAACAAATGCGTTGAGTCCACACACAAGACTTTGATATAGAAAAATTGACTGTTGGTTTGAAACTGTAACCCATTGTCATACGTACTTTGAGATCGTATGCATGTGCACTGATTACCAATATGTGGTAGCAAACAAATGCACTGGGCAGTACACACGAATGTATTTATATCAAATAAGACTGTTGTTTAAAACTATACAAAAATGCCATACACAATGTAAAAGGATTATAAGCGGAAGTTC
Organism: Styela clava; assembly: GCF_964204865.1. NCBI lineage: Eukaryota > Metazoa > Chordata > Ascidiacea > Stolidobranchia > Styelidae > Styela > Styela clava. The sequence goes on from NC_135251.1 coordinate 27,135,268, forward strand.
AACATGGCTCGACCCGTGAAGAACTATTTATGTAATTTGAATAATTGCAAACAAATTCTTGATTATATATTAATTAATAAATTGAATTATAGCTCAGAAAACTGAATACAATTGTTATTTGTATTTTAACACCCTGTAATGCAATCGTTTATTTGACGTCCTGGTATTAAAAAATTAAAATATTTCTTTCGTTTTACGTTATACTTATATTTTTATTACTGTTATTGTATATTACTGATTTATTATTTATATTATTGTTTTAAGCTTTTTTTGAAAATATGCTACTTTCATGTTTGGCTATCTTATTTGTTATAATCAACATTTTCTATAGTATTTTTAGATATTTTTTAACAGGAAAACAAGATATCGTGAAGACAAAGGAAAAGTATCGACAGGGATTGCCATGGCTTTTTTTTGAATATTTGTTTTGTTATAGATAGATTTAGACCCATTCCCGCCATTAGGAAAAATAGGGTTTTTTTAGGCTTAGATATTTTTAATGTTATTCTAGCTTCTCACGCACAGAACTATAAAGGGACTGTAAAAACTAAGAGAAGACGGATCCAAGGAAAATCTACAAATTACATGTAAATATTTTTACTAATTTTATTAGGCTTAGATATTGTTCATTATTATCTTAGCTTCTCAGGCACAGAATTTTGAGGGCACTGAAGAAATTGAAAAAAGACTTAGAAAAGTATTAACATGGATCGCCATGGCTTTTTCACTATTAACATTTTATTTGTTATTCCCGCCATTAGGAAAAATAGGGTTTCTATTAGGCTTAGATATTTTTAATGTTATTCTAGCTTCTCAGGCACAGAACTATGGAGGGACTGGAAAAATTAAGAAAAGACGGATACAAGGAAAATCTACAAATTACATGTAAATATTTTTACCAATTTTATTAGGCTTAGATATTGTTAATATTATCTTAGCTTCTCAGGCAAAGAATTTTGAAGGCACTGAAGAAATTGAAAAAAGACGGAACCTGAAACAAATCTAAAATACCGGTAAATATGTTATTATTATTATTATTATTATTATTATTGAATATTTATTATTAAAGCTTTTTTAGTAATATGCTGTATCCATATTTGCCTATCTTATTTGTCATATTCATTATTTTCTCTTCTATTTTAGAGATATTTTCAACAGGAAACAAGATATTGTGACACCGACAAAAGAAGAAAAGTACTAACAGGGATCGCCATGGCTTTTTCACTATTAACATTTTATTTGTTATAGATAGATTTAGACCCATTCCCGCCATTAGGAAAAATAGAGTTTCTATTAGGCTTAGATATTTTTAATGTTATTCTAGCTTCTCAGGCACAGAACTATGAAGGAACTGGAAAAATTAAGAAAAGACGGATACAAGGAAAATCTACAAATTACATGTAACTATTTTTCCAATTTTATTAGGCTTAGATATTGTTAATATTATCTTAGCTTCTCAGGCAAAGAATTTTGAAGGCACTGAAGAAATTGAAAAAAGACGGAACCAGAGACAAATCTAAAATACCGGTAAATATGTTATTATTATTATTGAATATTTATTAATAAAGCTTTTTTTGATAATATGCTGTATCCATATTTGCCTATCTTATTTTTCATAATCATTATTTTCTCTTCTATTTTAGAGATATTTTCAACAGGAAACAAGATATTGTGACACCGACAAAAGAAGAAAAGTATTAACAGGGATCGCCATGGCTTTTTCACTATTAACATTTTATTTGTTATAGATAGATTTAGACCCATTCCCGCCATTAGGAAAAATAGGGTTTTTATTAGGCTTAGATATTTTTAATGTTATTCTAGCTTCTCAGGCACAGAACTATGAAGGGACTGGAAAAATTAAGAAAAGACGGATACAAGGAAAATCTACAAATTACGTGTAAATATTTTTACCAATTTTATTAGGCTTAGATATTGTAAATATTATCTTAGCTTCTCAGGCACAGAATTTTGAAGGCACTGAAGAAATTGAAAAAAGACGGAACCTGAGACAAATCTAAAATACCGGTAAATATGTTATTATTATTATTGAATATTTATTAATAAAGCTTTTTTTGATAATATGCTGTATCCATATTTGTCATAATCATTATTTTCTCTTCTATTTTAGAGATATTTTCAACAGGAAACAAGATATTGTGACACCGACAAAAGAAGAAAAGTATTAACAGGGATCGCGATGGCTTTTTCACTGTTAACATTTTATTTATTATAGATAGATTTAGACCCATTCCCGCCATTAGGAAAAATAGGGTTTTTATTAGGCTTAGATATTTTTAATGTTATTCTAGCTTCTCAGGCACAGAACTATGAAGGAACTGGAAGAATTAAGAAAAGACGTATACAAGGAAAATCTACAAATTACATGTAAATATTTTTTACCAATTTTATTAGGCTTAGATATTGTTAATATTATCTTAGCTTCTCAGGCACAGAATTTTTAAGGCACTGAAGAAATTGAAAAAAGACGGAACCAGAGACAAATCTAAAATATCGGTAAATATGTTATTATTATTATTGAATATTTATTAATAAAGCTTTTTTTGATAATATGCTGTATCCATATTTGCCTATCTTATTTATCATAATCAATATTTTCTCTTCTATTTTAGAGATATTTTCAACAGGAAACAAGATATTGTGACACCGACAAAAGAAGAAAAGTATTAACAGGGATCGCGATGGCTTTTTCACTATTAACATTTTATTTGTTATAGATAGATTTAGACCCATTCCCGCCATTAGGAAAAATAGGGTTTTTATTAGGCTTAGATATTTTTAATGTTATTCTAGCTTCTCAGGCACAGAACTATGAAGGGACTGGAAAAATTAAGAAAAGACGGATACAAGGAAAATCTACAAATTACGTGTAAATATTTTTACCAATTTTATTAGGCTTAGATATTGTAAATATTATCTTAGCTTCTCAGGCACAGAATTTTGAAGGCACTGAAGAAATTGAAAAAAGACGGAACCAGAGACAAATCTATAATACCGGTAAATATGTTATTATTATTATTGAATATTTATTAATAAAGCTTTTTTTGATCATATGCTGTATCCATATTTGTCATTATCATTATTTTCTCTTCTATTTTAGAGATATTTTCAACAGGAAACAAGATATTGTGACACCGACAAAAGAAGAAGAGTATTAACAGGGATCGCGATGGCTTTTTCACTGTTAACATTTTATTTGTTATAGATAGATTTAGACCCCTTCCCGCCATTAGGAAAAATAGGGTTTTTATTAGGCTTAGATATTTTTAATGTTATTCTAGCTTCTCAGGCACACAATTATGGAGGAACTGGAAGAATTATGAAAAGACGGATACAAGGAAAATCTACAAATTACATGTAAATATTTTTTACCAATTTTATTAGGCTTAGATATTGTTAATATTATCTTAGCTTCTCAGGCACAGAATTTTGAAGGCAGTGAAGAAATTGAAAAAAGACGGAACCAGAGACAAATCTAAAATATCGGTAAATATGTTATTATTATTATTGAATATTTATTAATAAAACTTTTTTTGATAATATGCTGTATCCATATTTGCCTATCTTATTTATCATAATCATTATTTTCTCTTCTATTTTAGAGATATTTTCAACAGGAAACAAGATATTGTGACACCGACAAAAGAAGAAAAGTATTAACAGGGATCGCGATGGCTTTTTCACTGTTAACATTTTATTTTTTATAGATAGATTTAGACCCATTCCCGCCATTAGGAAAAATAGGGTTTTTATTAGGCTTAGATATTTTTAATGTTATTCTAGCTTCTCAGGCACAGAACTATGAAGGAACTGGAAGAATTAGGAATAGACGTATACAAGGAAAATCTACAAATTACATGTAAATATTTTTTACCAATTTTATTAGGCTTAGATATTGTTAATATTATCTTAGCTTCTCAGGCACAGAATTTCGAAGGCACTGAAGAAATTGAAAAAAGACGGAACCTGAGACAAATCTAAAATACCGGTAAATATGTTATTATTATTATTGAATATTTATTAATAAAGCTTTTTTTGATAATATGCTGTATCCATATTTGTCATAATCATTATTTTCTCTTCTATTTTAGAGATATTTTCAACAGGAAACAAGATATTGTGACACCGACAAAAGAAGAAAAGTATTAACAGGGATCGCGATGGCTTTTTCACTGTTAACATTTTATTTATTATAGATAGATTTAGACCCATTCCCGCCATTAGGAAAAATAGGGTTTTTATTAGGCTTAGATATTTTTAATGTTATTCTAGCTTCTCAGGCACAGAACTATGAAGGAACTGGAAGAATTAAGAAAAGACGTATACAAGGAAAATCTACAAATTACATGTAAATATTTTTTACCAATTTTATTAGGCTTAGATATTGTTAATATTATCTTAGCTTCTCAGGCACAGAATTTTGAAGGCACTGAAGAAATTGAAAAAAGACGGAACCAGAGACAAATCTAAAATATCGGTAAATATGTTATTATTATTATTGAATATTTATTAATAAAGCTTTTTTTGATAATATGCTGTATCCATATTTGCCTATCTTATTTATCATAATCATTATTTTCTCTTCTATTTTAGAGATATTTTCAACAGGAAAAAAGATATTGTGACACCGACAAAAGAAGAAAAGTATTAACAGGGATCGCGATGGCTTTTTCACTATTAACATTTTATTTGGTATAGATAGATTTAGACCCATTCCCGCCATTAGGAAAAATAGGGTTTTTATTAGGCTTAGATATTTTTAATGTTATTCTAGCTTCTCAGGCACAGAACTATGAAGGAACTGGAAAAATTAAGAAAAGACGGATACAAGGAAAATCTACAAATTACATGTAAATATTTTTTACCAATTTTATTAGGCTTAGATATTGTTAATATTATCTTAGCTTCTCAGGCACAGAATTTTGAAGGCACTGAAGAAATTGAAAAAAGACGGAACCAGAGACAAATCTATAATACCGGTAAATATGTTATTATTATTATTGAATATTTATTAATAAAGCTTTTTTTGATCATATGCTGTATCCATATTTGTCATAATCATTATTTTCTCTTCTATTTTAGAGATATTTTCAACAGGAAACAAGATATTGTGACACCGACAAAAGAAGAAGAGTATTAACAGGGATCGCGATGGCTTTTTCACTGTTAACATTTTATTTGTTATAGATAGATTTAGACCCCTTCCCGCCATTAGGAAAAATAGGGTTTTTATTAGGCTTAGATATTTTTAATGTTATTCTAGCTTCTCAGGCACACAATTATGGAGGAACTGGAAGAATTATGAAAAGACGGATACAAGGAAAATCTACAAATTACATGTAAATATTTTTTACCAATTTTATTAGGCTTAGATATTGTTAATATTATCTTAGCTTCTCAGGCACAGAATTTTGAAGGCAGTGAAGAAATTGAAAAAAGACGGGACCAGAGACAAATCTAAAATATCGGTAAATATGTTATTAATATTATTGAATATTTATTAATAAAACTTTTTTTGATAATAGGCTGTATCCATATTTGCCTATCTTATTTATCATAATCATTATTTTCTCTTCTATTTTAGAGATATTTTCAACAGGAAACAAGATATTGTGACACCGACAAACGAAGAAAAGTATTAACAGGGATCGCCATGGCTTTTTCACTGTTAACATTTTATTTATTATAGATAGATTTAGACCCATTCCCGCCATTAGGAAAAATAGGGTTTTTATTAGGCTTAGATATTTTTAATGTTATTCTAGCTTCTCAGGCACAGAACTATGAAGGAACTGGAAGAATTAAGAAAAGACGTATACAAGGAAAATCTACAAATTACATGTAAATATTTTTTACCAATTTTATTAGGCTTAGATATTGTTAATATTATCTTAGCTTCTCAGGCACAGAATTTTGAAGGCACTGAAGAAATTGAAAAAAGACGGAACCAGAGACAAATCTAAAATATCGGTAAATATGTTATTATTATTATTGAATATTTATTAATAAAGCTTTTTTTGATAATATGCTGTATCCATATTTGCCTATCTTATTTATCATAATCATTATTTTCTCTTCTATTTTAGAGATATTTTCAACAGGAAACAAGATATTGTGACACCGACAAAAGAAGAAAAGTATTAACAGGGATCGCGATGGCTTTTTCACTATTAACATTTTATTTGTTATAGATAGATTTAGACCCATTCCCGCCATTAGGAAAAATAGGGTTTTTATTAGGCTTAGATATTTTTAATGATATTCTAGCTTCTCAGGCACAGAACTATGAAGGGACTGGAAAAATTAAGAAAAGACGGATACAAGGAAAATCTACAAATTACGTGTAAATATTTTTACCAATTTTATTAGGCTTAGATATTGTAAATATTATCTTAGCTTCTCAGGCACAGAATTTCGAAGGCACTGAAGAAATTGAAAAAAGACGGAACCAGAGACAAATCTATAATACCGGTAAATATGTTATTATTATTATTGAATATTTATTAATAAAGCTTTTTTTGATAATATGCTGTATCCATATTTGTCATAATCATTATTTTCTCTTCTATTTTAGAGATATTTTCAACAGGAAACAAGATATTGTGACACCGACAAAAGAAGAAGAGTATTAACAGGGATCGCGATGGCTTTTTCACTGTAAACATTTTATTTGTTATAGATAGATTTAGACCCCTTCCCGCCATTAGGAAAAATAGGGTTTTTATTAGGCTTAGATATTTTTAATGTTATTCTAGCTTCTCAGGCACAGAATTATGAAGGAACTGGAAGAATTATGAAAAGACGGATACAAGGAAAATCTACAAATTACATGTAAATATTTTTTACCAATTTTATTAGGCTTAGATATTGTTAATATTATCTTAGCTTCTCAGGCACAGAATTTTGAAGGCAGTGAAGAAATTGAAAAAAGACGGAACCAGAGACAAATCTAAAATATCGGTAAATATGTTATTATTATTATTGAATATTTATTAATAAAACTTTTTTTGATAATATGCTGTATCCATATTTGCCTATCTTATTTATCATATTCATTATTTTCTCTTCTATTTTAGAGATATTTTCAACAGGAAACAAGATATTGTGACACCGACAAAAGAAGAAAAGTATTAACAGGGATCGCCATGGCTTTTTCACTGTTAACATTTTATTTGTTATAGATAGATTTAGACCCATTCCCGCCATTAGGAAAAATAGGGTTTATATTAGGCTTAGATATTTTTAATGTTATTCTAGCTTCTCAGGCACAGAACTATGAAGGAACTGGAAAAATTAAGAAAAGACGGATACAAGGAAAATCTACAAATTACATGTAAATATTTTTTACCAATTTTATTAGGCTTAGATATTGTTAATATTATCTTAGCTTCTCAGGCACAGAATTTTGAAGGCACTGAAGAAATTGAAAAAAGACGGAACCAGAGACAAATCTATAATACCGGTAAATATTTTATTATTAATATTGAATATTTATTAATAAAGTTTTTTTGATAATATGCTGTATCCATATTTGCCTATCTTATTTGTCATAATCATTATTTTCTCTTTTATTTTAGAGATATTTTCAACAGGAAACAAGATATTGTGACACCGACAAAAGAAGAAAAGTATTAACAGGGATCGCCATGGCTTTTTCACTATTAACATTTTATTTGTTATAGATAGATTTAGATCCATTCCCGCCATTAGGAAAAATAGGGTCTTTATTAGGCTTAGATATTTTTAATGTTATTCTAGCTTCTCAGGCACAGAACTATGAGAGGACTGGAAAAATCAAGAAAAGACGGATACAAGGAAAATCTACAAATTACATGTAAATATTTTTTACCAATTTTATTAGGCTTAGATATTGTTAATATTATCTTAGCTTCTCAGGCACAGAATTTTGAAGGCACTGAAGAAATTGAAAAAAGACGGAACCTGAGACAAATCTGAAATACCGGTAAATATGGTATTATTATTATTGAATATTTATTAACAAAGATTTTCTTGATAATATGCTCTATCCATTTTTGCCTATTTTATTTGTCATAATCATTATATTCTCTTCTATTTTAGAGATATTTTCAACAGGAAACAAGATATTGTGACACCGACAGAAGAAGAAAAGTATTAACAGAGCTTGCCATGTTTTTTGTTTTGTTTTCAATATTTTATTTGGTATAGATAGATTTAGACCCATTCCCGCCATTAGGAATAATAAAGTTTTAATTAGGCTTAGATATTTTTAATGTTATTCTAGCTTCTCAGGCACAGAACTATGAAGGGACTGGAAAAATCAAGAAAAGACGGATACAAGGAAAATCTACAAATTACATGTAACTATTTTTCCAATTTTATTAGGCTTAGATATTGTTAATATTATCTTAGCTTCTCAGGCACAGAATTTTGAAGGCACTGAAAAAAGACGGAACCAGAGACAAATCTAAAAAACCGGTAAATATGTTATTATTATAATTGAATATTTATTAATAAAGCTTTTTTTGATAATATGCTGTATCCATCTTATTTGTCATAATCATTATTTTCTCTTCTATTTTAGAGATATTTTCAACAGGAAACAAGATATTGTGACACCGACAAAAGAAGAAAAGTATTAACAGGGATCGCCATGGCTTTTTCACTATTAACATTTTATTTGTTATAAATAGATTTAGACCCATTCCCGCCATTAGGAAAAATAGGGTTTTTATTAGGCTTAGATATTTTTAATGTTATTCTAGCTTCTCAGGCACAGAACTATGAAGGGACTGGAAAAATTAAGAAAAGACGGATACAAGGAAAATCTACAAATTACATGTAATTATTTTTACTAATTTTATTAGGCTTAGATATTCTAAATATTATCTTAGCTTCTCAGACACAGAATTTTGAAGGCACTGAAGAAATTGGAAAAAAACGGAACCAGAGACAAATCTAAAATACCGGTAAATATTTTATTATTAATATTGAATATTTATTAATAAAGTTTTTTTGATAATATGCTGTATCCATCTTATTTGTCATAATCATTATTTTCTCTTCTATTTTAGAGATATTTTCAACAGGAAACAAGATATTGTGACACCGACAAAAGAAGAAAAGTATTAACAGGGATCGCCATGGCTTTTTCACTATTAACATTTTATTTGTTATAGATAGATTTAGACCCATTCCCGCCATTAGGAAAAATAGGGTTTTTATTAGGCTTAGATATTTTTAATGTTATTCTAGCTTCTCAGGCACAGAACTATGAAGGGACTGGAAAAATTAAGAAAAGACGGATACAAGGAAAATCTACAAATTACATGTAATTATTTTTACTAATTTTATTAGGCTTAGATATTCTAAATATTATCTTAGCTTCTCAGACACAGAATTTTGAAGGCACTGAAGAAATTGGAAAAAGACGGAACCAGAGACAAATCTAAAATACCGGTAAATATTTTAATATTAATATTGAATATTTATTAATAAAGTTTTTTTGATAATATGCTGTATCCATATTTGCCTATCTTATTTGTCATAATCATTATTTTCTCTTCTATTTTAGAGATATTTTCAACAGGAAACAAGATATTGTGACACCGACAAAAGAAGAAAAGTATTAACAGGGATCGCCATGGCTTTTTCACTATTAACATTTTATTTGTTATAGATAGATTTAGACCCATTCCCGCCATTAGGAAAAATAGGGTTTTTATTATGCTTAGATATTTTTAATGTTATTCTAGCTTCTCAGGTACAGAACTATGAAGGGACTGGAAAAATTAAGAAAAAACGGATACAAGGAAAATCTACAAATTACATGTAACTATTTTTACTAATTTTATTAGGCTTAGATATTCTAAATATTATCTTAGCTTCTCAGACACAGAATTTTGAAGGCACTGAAGAAATTGGAAAAAGACGGAACCAGAGACAAATCTAAAATACCGGTAAATATGTTATTATTATTATTGAATATTTATTAATAAAGCTTTTTTTGATAATATGCTGTATCCATATTTGTCATAATCATTATTTTCTCTTCTATTTTAGACATATTTTCAACAGGAAACAAGATATTGTGACACCGACAAAAGAAGAAAAGTATTAACAGGGATCGCCATGGCTTTTTCACTGTTAACATTTTATTTGTTATAGATAGATTTAGACCCATTCCCGCCATTAGGAAAAATAGGGTTTTTATTAGGCTCGGATATTTTTAATGTTATTCTAGCTTCTCAGGCACAAAACTATGAAGGAACTGGAAGAATTAAGAAAAGACGGATACAAGGAAAATCTACAAATTACATGTAAATATTTTTTACCAATTTTATTAGGCTAAGATATTGTTAATATTATCTTAGCTTCTCAGGCACAGAATTTTGAAGGCACTGTAGAAATTGAAAAAAGACGGAACCAGAGACAAATCTAAAATACTGGTAAATATGTCATTATTAATATTGAATATTTTTTAATAAAGCTTATGCTGTATCCATATTTGCCTATCTTATTTATCATAATCATTATTTTCTCTTCTATTTTAGAGATATTTTCAACAGGAAACAAGATATTGTGACACCGACAAAAGAAGAAAAGTATTAACAGGGATCGCCATGGCTTTTTCACTATTAACATTTTATTTGTTATAGATAGATTTACCCATTCCCGCCATTAGGAAAAATAGGGATTTTATTAGGCTTAGATATTTTTAATGTTATTCTAGTTTCTCAGGCACAGAACTATGAAGGGACTGGAAAAATCAAGAAAAGACGAATACAAGGAAAATCTACAAATTACATGTAAATATTTTACCAAATTTATTGGGCTTAGATATTTTTTATGATAAGAAGTTTAATTAGGTGAATTTTATTAATAAGTTCGATTTTATTGAATATTTTATTAAAAGATATTTTTTTCAGAAGATTACTTACCAAGAAATAGAAGAAGCCGAACAATATCTGTGAAGACAATCACGATAAGGTATAATATAATGCATTAATGACTGGGTTTTTATAATATTGGTAAAGTCTTGTATCCCAGATTAGTTAATTCGTTTGGAATTTAAATATGGGCATAGGGCGTTTCAGATTTTTCTGGAGCGCGATAGGACCCCATCAACAAGTCCTAACGAGTGGAAAAACCGACACCTCTTGGGTCCACATGGAAGATCGGTATTTTATTTTGACAATTTAGAAAATACTTTTTTATTTTAATTATTGAAAAATACAATGTTACTATTTGCAATGAATATATATTACTTAATATTTCATTAAATATGTGACTACTGCACTTACTTTGCAATATGTTTTAGTTGTATTTAACGTATATATAATAAATGAAAAAATAGATCTGTTTAATAAAATAACGATTTTGACTGTTTTGTTCTATTCCGTATCGAAATGGCAGATCTAGTCGGGCTATTGAATTATATAAATCTACCCAGCAATTGTCTGTATTAGACAAATATTATAAGTTCGCAATTGATGAGGGTTCCCAAAAGACTACAAAAAGAAATGCATTGAAAGGTCTCCAAGAAAATGGGTGAATTTTACTTTGCAACTTCATGCATGGGTGGTGAGCATAGTCAGTGTTACTTTGAAACGTGGGTGAGCATAGTTAGTTTTACTTTGCAACTTCATGCATAGCAGTTTTGCAACTTCATGAATGGGTGAGAGTTTTACTATGTAACTTCATGCATGAGTGAACATCACTTCATGCATAGATGAATGTAGTCAGATTCCGTCAATTTTACTTTGTAACATATAGTGAGCGTAGTCAGTTTTGGGTGAGCATAGTCATTTTTTACTTTGTAACGTCATGAATAGCTGAGCGTAGTCAGTTTTACAATGTTATGTCATTCATGGGTGAGCGTAGCCGGTTCTACTTTGTAGCTTCATGCATGAGTGAGCGTAGTCAGTTTTACTTTGTAACTTCTTGCATGGGTGAGCGTAGTCAGTTTTACTTTGTAACTTCATGCATGAGTGAGCATAGTCAGTTTTACTTTGTAACTTCATACATGGGCGAGCGTAGTCAGTTTTACTTTGTAACTTCATGCATGAGTGAGCATAGTCAGTTTTACTTTGTAACTTCATGCATGGGTGAGCATAGTCAGTTTTACTTAGTAACTTCATGCATGGGTCAGCGAATCAGTTTTACTTAGCAACTTCATGCATGAGTGAGCATAGTCAGTTTTAATTTGTAACTTCATGCATGAGTGAGTAAGCGTATTAGGTTCAATCTGTTTTACTTTGTAACTTCATGCATAAGTGAGCAATTCAGTTTTACTTCGTAACTTTATGCACGGGTGAGCTTCATGCATGGGTCATGCATGGGTCAGCGAATCAGTTTTACTTAGTAACTTCATGCATGAGTGAGCATAGTCAGTTTTACTTTGTAACTTCATGCATGAGTGAGCATAGTCAGTTTTACTTTGTAACTTCATGCTTGGGAGGGCGTAGTCAGTTTTACTTTGGAACTTCATGCATGGGAGAGCGTAGTCAGTTTTACTTTGTAACTTCGTACTGGGAGAGCGTAGTCAGTTTTACTTTGGAACTTCATGCATGAGTGAGCATATTCAGTTTTACTTTGTAACTTCATGCTTGGGAGGGCGTAGTCAGTTTTACTTTGGAACTTCATGCATGGGAGAGCGTAGTCAGTTTTGCTTTGTAACTTCGTGCTTGGGAGAGAGTAGTCAGTTTTACTTTGGAACTTCATGCATGAGTGAGCATATTCAGTTTTACTTTGTAACTTCATGCATGAGTGAGCATAGTCAGTTATTTTGTAACTTCATGCATGGGTGAGCGTGGTCAGTTTTACTTTGTAACTTCACGCATTCTGTAACTTCATGCATGAGTGAGAGTAGTCAGTTTTATTTTGGAACTTCATGCATGAGCGAGCATAGTCAGTTTTACTTTGGAACTTCATACATGGGGTTGTACTTTGTAACTTCATGCATGGGGTGAGCGTACTTTGTAGCTTCATGCGTAGGTGAGCATAGTCAGTTATACTTTGTAACATCATGCATGAGTGAGCGTAGTCAGTTTTACCTTGCAACATACTCAGTTTTATTATAAAACTTCATGCGTCGGTGAGCGTATTCAGTTTTACTTTGTAACGTCATTCATGCATGAGTGAGCTTAGTCAGTTTCACTTTGTAGCGTCATGTATGAGTGAGTGAAGTCAGTTCACATTTTTAACGTCATGCATGAGTGAGCGTGGTCAGTTTCACTTTCTAACGTCATGCATGAGTGCACTAAGTCAGTTTACTTTGTAACGTCATGCATAAGTGAGCATGGTCAGTTTTACTTTGTAACGCCATGCATGAGTGAGCGTAGTCAGTTTTACTTTGTAACTTCATGCATGGGTGAATGTAGATACACCAAAGAAATTGCTGACTAGCATGACGGAGTATAGCAAGTTAAAAACCATAAAGGGGGGATTCGTTTTTCATGCTTGGGAAGAATCAGATAAAATAAATATTTGACGAGAGAGTCGTGCTTGAGGAGACCCAATAAAATTTATATTTGACATAAGAGAGACACCACCATAAGTATATCTCATTCTGCATGTGCACTTGTGCAAGTGATCATTTCTATAGAAAATTTTCTTTCTAGGGTCACTTTGGCGACGATCTTCATGTTTAAACCAGAAACGTGACAATTTATACCAACCAATTTCGACACGCAGTTTTGTACATATATGTTGAGCAATACAACAGAGTGTGTCAATATGATATGTAGGGTATAAGCGACTTAGTACTTATGATGAGGATCTACATTCTACAAGAAGCCTATAACGTGTTGGGCGGTGATATATTGCGCTATTAACTTCCTTTGATGTATAACCTGCCAGATTTCTCGATAATTAAAAACTCCACCACTTTGAATATGATTGAAATATATTGCAGTCGATGAAATACCGACAAGTAAATGTGATGAATGAAACAACAAAATTGTGTGGTGATAAAAACAAATGATTCCAGTATCGTAGATATAGACGTGTGAATAATTTTTGCAATGTAGAGTGCCCAATAAATGGATATAGTACTGTTTAGAGTTGCTAAAGTTTACGACCAACCCAGCAGGCAGGTTAAAACATACTTTATTCTAAAATATGCAAACAATAGCAACATTAAATTATGCAAAATAAATCAAACTCCTAACATTAAATAAATAGTAAACAGCCGACTGGCAATGATTCAAAATAATAAATAAACAAGAATGAGAGAAAAAGAAAAGACCTATAAAGGGTTTTGTTCACGTCGACAGGCCTATTCCTGCCCACAAACAGATGGTGAAATTGTTTCAAAAAAGGGAGTAATTTATGAGCGGTCAACCAAATATCAAAGTTCAATGACCGATATCTTGAAATAAACCCTGTCAAATATATACAAAATAAAACAAAGAAACTTTGTCTGTAACATGCTACGTCGAGATGGTAATCAATTAATTTTAGTCTCTGCTTAAGATAGTTATTTAACCCAATGTCAGGCATTCAAACTTGCACAAGGTTTTAAAATGCCAGATCAAGCCCCATAAACGGCGCTCCAGAAGTGTGTGTACAAATATGGAGGTAACTAATTTTGTTGGGCCACTTTACATCAAGGACAAAAACCTATGTTCAGGAGTATTTTTACTTGACCAACACAGGCAGCCCGATTTCAAAATATAACTAAAATAAGGAAAATCTGAATGAAGGTATGGCTTAACCCAGTTCACATACTACGGAAATATATAACTTATAAACTTATGGCATTGTGTAAAATATGAACCAGCTTGCAATTTTATTTACAATAACCAGAATAATAATGAACGTGAAAGACTTCTAACATTTTCCCCCCATGTTTGTTTTTTGTCACAATATTCAAACATAGGTGAAGCAAGTATTTGCCTGAAGCAGAGGGCTAAGATTTTTTGCAATCTTGTAATTTCCATGTCATACGATGCATCTGTTATTGAAGCTGACGTTTGCTATCTGTGCCCAAATCGTACGGTAGCCTACTTTCAGTTGATTAATTTTTGCTGGCATAGTTTCGGAAGAATCACAAAGTTTCAAAATAATTGCAATAACGTTTGTAAATTAGATCAGTGATTCCCAAAGTGGGCGATATCGCCCCCCAGTGGGCGAAAACGATACAGAGGGGGGCGAAAAAGTCTAAAGGGGCGATAGGGGGGCGATTTTGCGAAACCTGTTTTATGTTCGGCGCACTTAATTCTGTACTCTGTGTGCATTCGCATGCTTGAATCACGTGGGCGATTATCACACGCGAAAGGATTTCTGGTCTCGTCTTCGCAGTAAGGCAAGGTAGTTTGCGTATCCCAGTGGTCGGCAAAATACGGCCGGAATAAAATAATCTGGCCCGGGACGATTCACTGGATGGACCTTTCCCCGACCTTTGACCGCGGAAAATTCTTCCCATACTTTACCATTTTAAAATTTTCGGTGCTTATTTTTAAGAGTGGTTTCGTGAGTTGATGCCTGTAAATGGGGTATTTGTTTCAGACTATCATTCTAATACACTCCATTTAACAATCTGTTTTTTAAAAGTACCTATAAAGAATTTTAGCCTAGTCTATCACAGCTATTTCTACACTAATTTTTGATTGCTGTATTTAAACTGAAACTCATGTAAAGACAAAGTAATCATTGACTTATTTGATTTATATTCAAATTTCCGAAAAACAACTAAAAACTATCGAATATAATTCGAAAACGCGAAAATGAGGTAATGTTCACGACCACGCCTGAAAATCTGTCTGAATGAGAGTGTCTGAGCGGATGCGAAAGGGGGCATTTTTACGTTTTTTGCATCTTGCTGATTGGCCAATGTCACGAAGTAAACAAGGAAGTCTATGCCCGGGGAAATATCCAAACGGCGGTTTTGACGATGAAATTTTTTTTATTTATAATCTACGCTCGAGGAGTAAATTACATTTTTTTACGTAACAGAATTTATCGTGAGACACGTTTATACTGAATTAAACGAGCCTACAATTTAATTATAATTAGACAAATGGAAACACGCAGAAAAGTTGATGCTGAGTGCAGGGATTCAATAGCACAGTAAATATTCAAATATATTGCAAAGCAATAAGGAAATAAAATTCATATTCTATTCGAGAGATTGATCACTGCTTAATTTTTGTAAGAATGTATCTTCTTAAAGAAAATATTTATCAAAATTTCACAAATCATGCGGAAATATTCACTTCGATGTTTGGAAGTGCGTATTTGTGCAAACCATTATTTTCGAAAATGAACATTACAAAGAACAAGCAAAAAAGTGGGTTTGGTGATGCCCATTTATAAAATGTTTCAATCTTGGCGTCGTAAAGCTATCCAGCGTGATGCAGCAACAAGACAGTGTCACATTAAATGTCATTGTAATATTTTTTTAATAAGACGACTGAGTTGAGTTCACGAATTGTCGCAGTTTTAGCGCGCTGTTCCGTTTTTAACTTTCGAAAAATATATGCGACCCGCAAAATACTAGCAACCCTGAATTTTGTCCTGCGAGCGACATAAAATTTGCCGACCCCTGGGCCGTTTTTGGTGCAGGTCATCAGGCTGTACGAATGAATGAGATGTACGAAAATCATTATTATAAGTTTGGGAAAATTAACTTTGGTTTTATTATTTTAATGTGAAATGGGGTGAATTTAGGAAGTGAAATGCTATAAGGCAAGAGTACACCGCGGTTTTTGAGGAGGTAGAACCCTGGATTCTTTCATTTCCGACCTTATATATGGTAAAAAGGGGGTTTTCAGCCGTGCTACTATTGCTATTAAAACAACGAAATTACCTTTCCATCAGTAAACGGTGTAATTTTAGATATAATAAAAAACTAGCTGAAGAACACCAAGCTCATCTATCTCATTAAAAAACACTATAAACTATGATTTGTCATTCTTATTTGGTCAGTAATATATTCGTTTCTGACTTTATATTTTTTTGTAGTACAGGGGGGCGATGAAGTTGTTTAAACTACTTTAGGGGGGCGATGGTCAAAAAAGTTTGGGAACCACTGAATTAGATTGTAGTCTATTATTTATAGGTCAAGAGCAGTGGAATGAAACGTAATGAAGACTTGGATAATGCTGTCAGAAGAAAGAAACATGGTGACCGTACGTTTGAACCCACGTACATTTGAACCCATGTGTATATCCACGGGTTTAATCTATATGCGAGTGCTAAAACCCATGGGTTAGGGTTAGTATGGGTTCAACTATCCGAAAAACCAAAAAAATTCCATAGATGCAATAGCATACAGGTGCAATTGTCATGGGTTCAAATGTACGTGGGTTCAAATGTAATGGAACCAAGAAACATATATAGTCCAGTACCGACAGGCTGTGGCTGCTAGGACGTGTTACCGTAAATGATTGGGAACCACTGAATTAAGTAATAGAATCAGGCGCTTCTGGCAATAATGAAAATGGGCACCACAGAAATATCTGCACTTTAGTAATTTCCACAGACGATTTTTCAATGGGCTCAATGTTTAGAATTAGACTAATTGGCAGATTCGAATCAGTCAAACGACATATACCTCGATATTGGCCGGTTGAAATAAAATACTCAAATAATAACTTGAATCTGTTTGTGAAAGATGAAAAAGCTGACTGAACGTAAGAATTTGGTTCGTGGATTCACTTCTCAAATTATCTTACGCATCTTTTCGCAATTACGCATTTTTATCAAAAAAACTAAAATGATCAAGAGCTAAAATGAGATATCATTTTATTTCCACGAATACTGAAAAAGTGTAAAGCAAACGCAAACGATAGTTTCAGATGAACGACTTCCATTCAGCTATAACAACACTTCCTTCAAAACAATCCAGTATGTGTATTGTAATTTTTGAGAGTTAATTAGCCTAGTCGTGGGTTGTCATGCGTGATGTTATTGAATAAGCTAGGTCGTGGTAAAAAAGGGAGGGCATGACAGCAGGCCAAGAAACATAAAATGGTGGTGGTAGAAACCTGGGTAGAGAATAGAAATTAGCGAGTGCGGTCCCGCGGAGGAAAATAATAAAAACGAGCAAGCAAATCGTCAGTCGATAAATATTACAATACAAGTAAAATGAAATATGGCAAACTCGGCGACCACATAACGTTTGCACCTAATATATGACTAAGTATTCGACTTCGGTACTCCCGAAGTATGTTACCAATATGGCGGGCACCGGGACGAATTATGTGTATCAGGTTAGGGTTAGGCCATACTTTTATTCCAATTTTCCTTATTTTGTTTTATTTCAAGTTAGGGGACTAGCCAAGATACTCTCGTAGTATTTGCACCTTAAATTATGGCCTAACCCCAACGTGGTACATATACTACGTTCCGGTGTCCGCCATCTTGTTACGCATACTTAGAAGCACCGGCTATCGTGTCCATCTATTTGAGTATCGTTCTTTTATTATTTCAAATATAGTCTGATGGTGAAGATGAATAGAAGGAGGTAAAGTAATTGCTGACGTGTAAGTATGTCCACGGTGCAATATACTGCAAGGAAGTATTGGCTGAAGCAATGAGGTAGCTAGTGGCACATTCTAGAGCGCATATGCTGTAGGCAATATGCTTTGTTCATGAAAAAAGTGCAAAGCGAAATAAAGATCGCAGAAAATCGACTTTCAAAGTATACAATGCAGTAAATTTCTACTAGACTCCGTATAGCGAGCGACTCATACGTTGAGTAAGTCTGTTGGCGCTTTTCTAATTTGGTGTTGGCATAATATAATTTGGTGACGTTTCAATGCAGACAAACTTAATCAAGGAATAATGATATGGTAAGAACGCTGGCGTATAATGAAAAATATTTTCACAGGGTAAAATCAAATCTAGAAACACATTTATTTATAGAAGTTTGACATTCCTCAAACTCTCGTCTTTGTTCATGTGTCGCAATTCGAAAAATATTCTTTTCCTTTGTTGTGTCTGAATAGCTGAGTCAATTAACTGGCCAAGTTTAATTTAAGTCGCCAATCCGAATCAATAAAAAAAGATAGTTACCAGGTTATTCGTTCCTAATGCGAAGTCTTGAATAATTAGAAAAGCCATAAACATCTCGAACAGTGATTATCAAAATTTTAATATATATCGTAATTTCTACAGTCTGTACGGCAAAGTATATTATATTTCCAAACCGCGTAACTATATGACCAGGCTCATTGACTAGATTCGAGCATTGAATTTCCAATTTTTCGCGGAATATAATGATTCAAGGCATGATGATTCAATGATTAAACAAGAATCGTTTAATTTTAGAAAGTTAGATAAGTCTTTGGCAATATTTAATTAAGCAAATTCACAAAAGGGTAATTTACCCTGTACAAAGATCTGCATAATGAATTTCAACACTTGTGACAGGAGCCGTTGTAAGTTAGGTAGAAGTTGTCTATTTTCGTATATAATTTTTGATAAAATTAAAACGCACTATAATGTTTTTGTTTCTAATAAATACGTGCATCCCGCCCTTTCTTTACCTCATATATATTTTGACATTTCAGTTTTGTTATGCGAGAATTATCCTCTTTTACTTTTAAGTTGACCTGATATGACTCAACACGGTATGTAACTATGATTTTTACAATATAATATATATTTCCAATTATTTGTTCTTTCAGGGAAAAAATGGACTTGAAAAATATTCGCAAAGGGTTGGAGATATCGTTCAACTCTTCTTATCATATAACGAGGTATTAAAAAAGCTATTGTGGACATTCCAACATCTTGTTCAATATTTGTATCATTGCGGTTGACATACAGACAAAAAGAAATAAATCAAAATTATATGAAGAATGTATTACAGGAACAAAACAAAACAGCACCATTTGTTTTGTGAATTATTGAGGAGCTTTAAAAAAATCATCCAATTAGTTTTTGATTTTCAAAAGAATTCTTTACGGCTTTATGCTGAGCAAGAGTTATTTGCAAACTTCAGAATGGGAAATTCAGCTACAGAGCAACAACATTAAAAAATTTAGTTAGATAGCAAGATTTCATTTTAGGTAAATAATGATGCATCATTCACTATAACAGATATTACTAAAGTTGTAGGAGCAATTTACAAGGTAAGGAAAATATTACATTTGGGATATTGTCGTTGAATAGCCATAAATTTGACTTGATAAATTCATAAAAAATATTTTTTCGTTATTATTTGCTATACACTATCAAATACATCTATTTTGAATCATTTTTAGTTTGAATTGAGTTTCAATTTGAAAAACAAACAAAAAAATGAAATATTCTTCTGTTTTTCAGAATATAATCTTATATTACACTCAATGGGTCAGTGAAACAGTTGAAAACTCCGGTCTGTGTTGTATTGTGTTCGAGCATTTTCTGGAAAAGGGCGAATGCCGCTTAATCTACGTTGTAATTGTTTGCACCAAAATTGTTCAGGGAAGAAATATTGTTGGCGGTGAAAATCTCTTGAACTTGTCCCATCTAATTCGTTTTCAATCATTTCAAAAATTATATAATGCTGTCAGTGTTCATCAACCCTGTTAAAGATGCTAATGACGTTATTTTCCAGAATTCGTATGACCCAGCCGATGAGGAATATATCATAAATGAATTCCTTCGGCGATTAAATGAGGCAGCAAATACAAATATTGAATAGAAGTTGATTTTTCGTCGGGAATATATGCTAACAAAGCCGGCTTCATAGAAAACTAAAATCGAATGAGTAATCTATTAGCGTTGGTTGGCTATGCCTGATAACTAAATATTAATGAAAATAAAACTGACCAATTGAGACAGACAATCTTAAACGGGAACTTTCACAGTTATGAGTTTGAAATCTTACACTAAATGAAGATATAATGAGATTTTTGTACGTTTTAGTGAGTTTTTTGGTAGTTTTTGCATGTTTTAGCTTGATAAATGACAAATAACGATCAATGTGTTTGGACAATATTTCATACAAATATTGAATAGAAGTTGATTTTTCGTCGGGAATATATGCTAACAAAGCAGGCTTCATAGAAAACTAAATTCGAATGAGGAATCTATTAGCCTTGGTTGGCTATGCCTGATAACTAAATATTAATGAAAATAAAGCTGACCAATTGAAACAGACAATCTAAAACGGAAACTTTCTCAGTTATGAGTGTGAAATCTTACACTAAATGTAGATATAGTGAGATTTTTGTACGTTTTAGTGAGTTTTTTGGTAGATTTTGCATGTTTTAGCTTGATAAATGACAAATAACGATCAATGTGTTTGGACAATAAAAGTGCTTGTTTTGTATTGCACTGTTTACCTATACTTGACACTATTGTGGCCCGCAAACAATACAAAAATAATTGTGGGGCCCGCGTGTACCCAGTGTATATAGAATACGTCAGCGTCGGAAAGTTCTCAACAACTTTTATCATTTCTTTGCTGTTCCGGTGAAGATATCCGGTCAATATCTTTTGTTAAGTCACTTTCATATTTCTTCCTATCTCTATTCATGAATCGATATTTTTTTCCGTCTATGTAATCAGAATGTAGAAGAAACGTTTTAAAACTGCTTTTTTCGATATTGTAATCGTACAAATGTGATGATACTCCACGTTCGGTTGATTTATAGTCGATGTTTACAGCACATCCTGCGATACTGTCGATCGTTATGTTAGTATTTAGAACATTGAACCATTCTCCGTTTGATATGTCTCCGTTCAGCTGATGCGCCGAATCATGTCCCTGAACACTTTACTCATTGCTGCCATACGTTGCAGTTAAAAATATGAGAACATGAAGCCAAAAAATAAAATGTTCCTTCCCATCTTCACCAACCAACAATAAAATTATTCGGGTACAGTTGTTTGCCAGGGCAACCTGTGAAAACTCAATGCTGCTGGATGCAAGAGAATAACATGTCGTTTTGCTTTATGTGTTTTTTCATTCCGATTGTAATGATATTGAAGACGTACTTAAGGGTAAACAGTACATCTCGCTTTTTATGTGCGATTCAAGCATGGATGAAACTTTTTCAAGCAAGGAATGTATATCGATATACCGTGAATTCACACGACCATCTGATGTATGTTTTCTAGGCATTTATATGATAGAACCAATTTTGGGCATATCTTGAATGCATATTTCAAACGTATTTTGCGTATATTATGTAGTTTCTATAGTCAGTATAAATAAATCTATATCTTATCTTAGAAAAAGTTTCGACAAGTTCTTTTTCAATATCTCGTTGTTTTGGTAAAATTGCAGCTATACCGCCTTCAAAGCCAATTTCCATTTTTTCTAAATTTCTATTTATCAACCGGTATTTTCCGTCATCTATATATTTATAATAAACTGGAATTTTTTTGTATTTTTTTCGTTCGATGTTGTGCCAATCGTATCAGCAAATCCTCCGCGCTTGGGTGATTTGTAATTGCCCATTGCCATACATACTTTTATCCTTAGTAATGCAGGTGACAGGGGTACCATCCAGACAAATGCAAAGGATAAATAGCAGCAAACTTGTGAATGATATATCTATTTTCATCTTTAGCAACCAACGTTAAATTGTTGAATCCTTGAGTCTGTCGCTACGGCAAGAAGGGCATAATCATGACATGTTCCTTGTTTGCGCGTTTTATTGATTGCAAAATAAATGTGAAATGATTTGTCGGCAACATTTTTTTGTACAGGTTCTGTAATCTCAAAAAACATACACTATCATCGCATAATTTTGTATGTAGCTAATCAATTGACACGCAGCCCCTGCTCACAGCAACTATAGGGTAATCTATGTCATCCATGCAAACCACGGGAAGTTGCACTACAAATATAAATTTTTATTCTGAAATCTGAACGAATCTAATTAGTGCACACACTCTCAATCTTGAGAAATGGATTGGAAGAGGCATCATGGATTCTGCATTACTGGATGCATTACAAAACGATTACAAGCGCGAAGGATTTGCGCATGAGGTTGACTATAACATCGAAAAAGAAAAATACAAAAAGTTTAAGTTCATTGCAAATATATAGACGCCGGAAAATATCGGATTATGCATAAAAATTTGGAGAAATTGGAAACAGGCTTTGAAGGCGACATTGATGTAATCTTACCAAAACAACCTAAAATTGAAGAAGAACTTGTCGAAAATTATTCAAAGATAAGATATAGATTTATCTATACTGATTATAAAAATTACATAATGAATGCAAAATATATTGACAAAAACATCGAAGGAAACTCGAGAGGGGTTGGGTAGGCATGCGCAATCGATATCCGACTGCAGAAGATTTTTTGCGAGTCTTCAACAAAATGATTGAAATAGGAAATGGATGGAATGCCGTATATACATTACTCTCTCTAAAATATTCAGTGGAGTGTTAAAAGATATTCAAGTCAACTTTTCTCTTTGATGAGTAGTTAAATACTTGATATATATATTATACAGGGTGCCTCAAAGTAAGTAAGGGAAGGTGGGCCACGGGGCACAACAGAAAATCAACTCTCACACTCATACTATACCCGAAATCAGGTCTGCGGTTCAATTTTTGAATCCGCCCTTCGTTGAGTTACAACGTCCTCGCAAACGGACAACGGCTGTGAGCGACGTAAGTTATGGGATAAAATTTGTTTGGAGGGTTGAAACTAAAATTTTAGCATTGAAGTTTTATTGTTTTTCAACCGTAGCCTTTCCAACATGACAAACCAACGTCTGATATTTTTCAGCTTCAGTCCGCTGTAAAACATTCAAAACGTTGGCGTTTCGATGTGCATTCCTAATCTCGACGTGGGGTAGTGAAAATATTTGTTCCCTGTGGGGAACAATGAACCGGGGTTTAGTGGGACATGCTCCACTGGGCACAATTCGACAGTTTTTGATTCATCAAGTGCTTGGAAGTCTAGAAATGCGTTATGTTTTGAGCACTATTAGGTTACCTTTTGACCCATAGCTCAATATGAAATGTAAACCAGATTCAATTTGTTTTGATGCAGGTTCGAAAAAGTAAATAACTTGCCTTTGGTCGGAATTAGAAATTTTGCTTGGTAATATATAAATGCCGGTTTTATTTTAAATATTACATCATTGTTTTTTGTTCTTTTTGAATGTCCCCAGGGCCTGTCCGAATGTGTCCCACAAGTGGAACACTTGACAGACGTTTTTAAAAGCATTTTGGTGAAAAGATGTGTGTCGCTAGGGAATTCCATAGTTAATAATACTTTGCCTTCCTAATTTATATGCTTCTTGCCAAACAGCAATTTTTCACCTCATTTCTTGGGTCAATCTCCTTGTCATTCTGTGGGTTGATGAAAAATTCAAACAATATTTAAATTTTACTTTTAGGATGTTTCCTGATGAAATGAACGCTCTATGATGAGTACCTGAAAAGAAAATCATAATTAAAAGTGTATACTTACTTTTGAGACACCCTGTATATATATATGCTTTATATTTAGGCTTACGTCCCGTTTTAACCCTTTTTATGCGATTTTTATTTTTTATTAAATAATCGTATTTGCTACGCCGACTTTATGCATTTGTACCCCCACAACTAATCGATCGACTAACAAAAAAGTAATGATCCTCTGCTGCCCACTGACGGCTCGTTGGAAAGCTTATTTAAAGATCTTGCAATTGGTGATTAAAAAAAATTTTTTTCAAAAAGGGTGGTCTGAGTCACAAACCGGATAGAGAAAAGGGTATTTTTTTTCTTGGGTGTTGAAACTTCAAACCGTGATAAAAAATAGAAATATTTGCTAAATCCTTTACTGTTACCGCTTCTTGGTTGGCAAACAATAGCATAATATTGCTGTAGCAATTTTGTTATCTAACTCATAATACTTTGGTAGATGGAAGGGATAATATGTCCTCTATTACCACCCAAAAACACCTAAATTTGCATAAATTTCAAAAACACTTCTTTGTTCCGCCGCAAATAAAATTCCCATAGTAAACGAAAGCGAGATTTACCGTCGCTTATGTTAATCTCGAAGAAGACTTCTTATCAATAAACTAAAATCCGGAAAAACTAGACCAACAGTTTGCGACCGATTGCTAAATAAAACAGTGGAGTACATCAACGTACCCGCCGCAATCTAGCGAGTTTTGTCGTGGGTACGTATACGTGCCCACCGCACGGAAAGGGTTAAGCGGGACATTCCCACTTTTCACGTCTTGTCCCGGCGTCCCGACCGTTCAGCCAAAAGTTCCGGTTTGGCGTTAAGTCAGCATAATACACGAACATTACCAATTAGCATGTTCTTGGTACTGTTGTTGCTGTGTAGCGTGCCGGAAGCCTATACTTACTGAAGGCGGTTTTGTTTGTTCCGTTGTTTTCCGCTAACATTGTTGGCGGTTCATTGGTACAATTTGTTACGTGTAAGCCCTGTACGTTGCTAGAGAGGTTGCTAGTCAGCAGGACGTAAGAGTCGTACGCAAGAATGTAACATCGAACAACGTCTTTTTAAAAAGGTGTTATCTACAGAACAATATGGTCGGGCGAATAAGTAAATTATCATTGCTTGAAAGCGTACATAAAAAATTCTAAATTCGAATTATTTTGTATCGTTAGTAAACAGTAATATAGAGTATAATAAGTAAATTCTCATTGCTTAAAAGCGGCAGGCAATTTTATTATTCTTTTTCTTTTTGCTGTACATAAAAAATATCTAAATTCAAATTATTTTGTATCGTTAAAGTCAATTCCTTGCTATTTTCGAACTGAACCCGATATTTAGACAGAGAATATGCGCATGAACTCTCGTTAACAATATGGTCAATGAAGACTGCCGGGATGGCTTTAAATGTAGGCTTATGTGGTAAAATCGGAAAATGTGAAGTCAAAAACATCACAGCTAACGGGTCTTGGTCTCTGGAGGCGTCCCGCTTTGAAGTCATTAAAATATGGTAACTCTATATATATTCCATGTGAATGTAATGAAACGGATATAAGTAAATCACAGCTATTTGCTCGAATTCGGGGTGAGTTTGTCTTGAAGTAACACAGGGCTTTGTATTTTTTTGTAAGAAAAGCAACGTGTGGCAATGAGGAAAGTGTTCAGGGACATGATACTGCGTATCAGATAAACTGGGGCAGATTGGACGGTAAATGGTTCGATGTTCTGAATGCTAACCTAAGGATCGACAGCATCTCAGGGTGTGTTGCAGCAAACGAATATAAATCAACCGAACGTGGTAGATTCTTTTATCAGTTAGATTACAATATCAAAAAGATATGATTTAAAAAGATTCCCCTAATCTCTGATTATATAGGAGACGACAGATATCGAATTATGAATGGTGATCGGAACAGGTTTGAAAGTGAATTAACAAAAGACATCGACGCATCTTCGTCGGAACAGCATACAACTGATGAAAAAGTCGCAGAAGATTTTCCGACGCTGATGTGTTCTATGCATAATGATTACGAAAATTATATAATATACACGGGAAATCTTATTAACAATGATATCGAAGCAAGCTCGAGAAGTGTTTGGTTACAAATGCGCAATCGGCACCTGACAGAAGAAGATTTGTTGCGAGTCTTCAACAAAATGATAGAAATAGGGAATGGATGGGAAATTGTGAAATTGCATTTTTCCAAATGTGTTTATGTTGATAACTTAGACAATTATACCAAAGAATTAAATTGATGGCTAATATTACCCTCTCGAATATATTCATTATCTGGAGCGTTAAAATATATTCAAATCATGAATACAACGTTTATACTCTGGTGCAGTTTAAAACTCAAAATATGTATATATTAGTATGCTATGTATTTCCAATTAAATGTAATAAAATTAGTATAGATAAAAACACAGATATTAGCTCAAATTCTGGTTTGAGTTTGTATTGAAGTAACACGTTGAATCATTAGTCGCAGTCGCATGTTGAGAGATTTACTTTTATGTTTTTGATAATACTACAGATATTTCGCGCGATACAACCACAAGTTTAAACAAGCAATTGTCGACTTCTTGAACATGAACCGACTGTAAACAACATAAAAACACATATCTTTAAAGTTTGATGAATATGCGCCATATAGCAAAATATTTGTGGATGAAGATGATTTTGTGTACGATCATCTTGATTTTAGGCGTTTTTTGGTAAATTTGATAAACGGTATTCTTGCTACTAAATGATCTCTTTCTAACCTTGTACTGGCCAAATTCAAGAGAGACTGGTGCAGATTGGTGCGGTATATTAACTCCTTGAACTCTGAATCCCCAGAACGACGCTACTCTCTCATCCTGACATCCCACGGCGTCTATTCAATTCGGCGCGTTAAAAATTTGTAATATCCCTAATTTTAAATCAATGTAACTTCTAAACCATTAGATATCAGATGGTATGTAATATGTCTTATAAAAGCTAATCTAGTCTTTTATTTATAACTGGCATCATTTCTCACGAGATGTTTTAATGAGATGTGTAAGCCTATTTTTAGCCCCATCTACTAATTTTTTGTATTTTGGTAAGATTTGACAACTTTTTTAGAAATGTGTCATCAATTTATATAAAATTTTGAAAAGTATACTCAATTACCTATCAGGAGATATACGGATGATTTTCTTAAATTACGCATAACTCATTTTGTTGCAGAATTTGTGCTATCGATTCCAATGGTTTGTGAACAAAATTGATCAACTATTTTGACGCCAAGTTTGCGTAACAACGCATAGGGCGACGACGACATTGTCGTGATAACGTTCACGCGACGTTTCGTGTGTAACCCTTTGCGTAAGGTAGATTGCGCAATTGCGTATTTGGTTGTTCACAGCTTGAGTTCAGATTGTGCCATTATTGCATCAGTAAAATATCCTCGGACGCAGATGAAACCTCTATATTCAGACGAATCTTGATCGAACATAGATAAAATTGCTAAAAATTTAAAGGCCATTCAATATATGTTTATTATCTGAATATGGGACGCAAATGAATGGCCAAAGTGAAATATTTGATTCTCATGCATGTATAAGGTTCCGCCGGAAACACCAAGGCTAATTCTTCACCTTTGGATATCATGAAAATTGAAAAAAAAATGCAAACGTGAAAGACATGGTGGCACCAGTAGCTCACCTGGTCAGTGTTTTACATTTTGCGGCCTCATTCGATTTTCGAAATTTATATTAATGAATTCGTTCATTGTGGGCATCGTCTATTATAGGATAAAATTCGCCTCATAGCTATTTGACATGAATACAAATAACTCGTGTCTGTTTATATAGGCGCTAATTATGAGGACCTAATTATCTAAGGTAATTTACTTTTGTTATTTTGTCAACTTCTTTGCACATTCTGTCGCATCAACCCATAATCTTACCGAAGCATTGAATGAAAATCACAAAATGTATGCAGGTTTTCAAATTGAGTTGGCTTGTCTGACAATTTTTTTCCTCTTACGGAATATTTTTTATCTTTGCTTCAAGTAAAGTTATGATGTTTGACGACTATAACTAGATAAGTATAAATCACTATTTGTTTATTAGGCTATCAGTAAACAATGTATGAACAGAAAGTATATGGTGAATAACGAATACCAATAAATATATATACAAAAAGAAATGCATAATGCTACTGATAATCCACTATGCGCTCCCAAGTTTTTGGATAGCGTTCCAGTTTAGACAAAGACTGATATATAAATGAGCATTGTGACAAATAAATGTTTGACACAATTTTGCAATATCAATAATTGCAAATTATTTTAAATTTGTGTCATTAGTCGGTTTTCTTGTGTCTTAATGACCGAAGTGGTAGATCTTGATTTGGCAAGGTATTAGGCCTGTGTGAAGTTATTCGTGGCTATTCGTGTAGACCAGGGTTGTTATAAGGTTGAAGCCTGGATAACGCTCTAGGTCATGGTGATCCAAGGTTGTCGGCTCCGCGGGCCACAAATTTATTTTTTTATTGTTTGCGGGCCACAATAGTGCCAAGAATGGGTAAACAGTGCAATACAAAACAAACGCTTTTTTTATTGTGCAAACACATAGTTATCAGACATAGCCATCCCAGGCTAATAGAATCCGCATTTGATTTTCAGTTTTCTATGATGCCTATATTGTTAGCATATATTCCCGACCAAAAAGATAGAAAGCCAGATAATAATTTAGACTGCCAAGCACATCATTCAATTTCGCCAATTGCCTCAGCTAGCCATAACACTATAGTCAATTCAGTGACATTAGTGTCAAATATATGTATCATTAATATGTAACAATATGTTTTTCTGATTAATTTGATTACAAAACAACTCGGAATGCGATTTATTGATTACTCTCCGAATGTGACGCGGGCCCCAGATAATGAAGCGGCGGCGGGGCTGGGTTTGGACCACCCTGCTCTAGGTAGTTTCTTATAGTCTAAAGATGTTGGTGTCATCGAGGACTCAGTTGTTGGTTTCTGCGGGTGATTGGGTTTGCTCTCTGGTGTTTATTCTTCTGGAGTACAGATTTTTGCTTCATCATCAGGCGGTATTGTTCGTGACCGGTCAACGCTTTTGGACGTGCGGCCATGTTGAATTTGTGGCATGTATGGGGATGCCATATTTTGAAAGAGGTCGATAATTGGGCTCCTAGGATACATTGGTACATATCGCCTAAGAAATTTTCTGTTTCTCATGATAATTCGACCAGATCCGTCAACTTTAACCATGTATTGGTCAAACTGTTTCACCTCTATGATAATTCCAGTCTTATCCCATTTATTCGGATGTGTGCCAGTTCGATTTTGGATTCGGACATGATTTCCAAGGCAGGGAGTTGTCGCATGTGTTCGGTCCAGCGTTCCGAAGCCTTCATGTGACGATTCCTCAAGGCTTCCTCTCTGGCTGTTCTTGTTTCTCGCCATCGACGTATTTTCCGGGTGAAATAGGAATAAAGTCCCGAATTGGCCTACCAAATACCTGCATGGCCGGAGACATTTTAGTATCCTGATCTGGGATGTTGCGATATTGTAGCATCGCTCGCTGGAATGCATCCGTGTTTAATTCTCAATTTGTGAATATCTGTCGACTATGACAGAGTAGTTAAACACTTTATAGTGAAAATAGTCTGCACATATAAATTGGAATGGATATACTGGTTGGATTGTGGGCGTAGGTGGGTTGCTTGGCTGAGATGGTGCCATACGATTGCAGTGCTTGCATCTTGTCCTCGCAGCTGTGATACCATTTGGATGCCTGGCCAGAAAAAGGATGTCTCTGCTCGTGATGTCATGACATAGAAGATACCCTTGATGGGCAGAATGAGGATTTTAGGATGCGTTCCCTGAGGTACGGTGGAACCACAATCCTGTTCTTGTAGAGCAGGGTGGGCCTTTTTCGGCTCGGGTGCCAAAATCGGCTAAATTTAACGACATAATTCTTCCGCGTGCCTACCAATATAGAAACAATGCTTTGCTACTGTCAAAACAAAAAAATTTTTGAACATGTACAGACAGATCCACTATTCGGTAAAATATCAGTCCGGCAAATAGATTTGATTACTTTTCTTATTCTATATCAGTGAGCCTTCTGCTGCTGCATTACCGCTGATGGAGATTTTACATTGGTTTTATATTTGGTAACTTTCAAAAAAATAGACAAACTACTCGTTTCATCTTTTGGGATACTCCTGTTACGATACTTAATAAAGTTCATAACTGAGAACAGAGATTCACAAGCATATGTAAATGAAAACATACATGAGTAATGCAGTTGCAAAGTTTTTAAGACACGAAATATTTTTGGCAATGGCATTCCAATCATGCAATAATTCGTTTTCTGCACTTCTCTCTTGTATTCCCTTTCCTAATTGCTTATAGTTCTTTCGAAATCAATTTATAACAGTAAGGTAGCAAATAGTAACTCTAACATACATGAGCTATACTTCATAAATCAGGCAGAAATGAAGAAAAAAGACAGTACAGACGAACTATATTACGTAAGAATGTAGCCAAATGAATGCTGCGGTCTTCTCGACAAAATTTCTCGGGACCTCACTCTTTTGTTACGTCATAATATAATTCTTTGTAGTCAATTTTGGCACGCGTGCCAGGGGTTGCCCACCCCTGTTGTAGAGTATTATCCCGTCGTAAGTGTGGAGGTCGTTACGAAACTATGATTTTCTCGTAGTTCCACGGGGAGTTCATACAGAAATCTGGGATTCCATCTTTGATCATAGTCATGAGTTTTGACATGCCTGGGTCGCTATTAGTGGCTACTTTTACGTCGTCCCATGTAACTGATTGTAGGCTGTTGAGAGCATGGATTGTGGTGGCATTTTCGCAGGATGTGAGGAACTTCTCTGATTCATTAGATATGCAGATGTTAGCAATGAAAGAGCCAGGTAGAAAGGGTATCGAATTATGATCATTAGAATGCTCGATTGCGTTATCTAGTGCAGATATGTCATCAATCAATGTCATCTTTGTTGCTTTACCAACTGGATGTCTTGACATGCTGTCAGCCGCTAGGTTTTTTAGGCCTGGAACGTGTATCATTTTGAAATGGTAGCGTAGCAACTTTTCTTTTGAGTTCATTAGGTGAGGGTTCGAAATGTTCTCCAGTGATCTGTCTCCAAATATTTTCAAGAGTGGTTTGTTATCAACAGCAACTGTAAGGTTCTCGCACCCAGGAACAAAATAGCGCGCTCTCTCAAGGGCGTCAACAACAGCTAGGGCCTCGCCTTCTACTGACGCATAGCGTGATACCGACAAGTGTTATTTTCCATCCTGATTTGCAGCAGAATGGGTTTTGTGTGGGACATGAACAGTGTTTTTGAAGAAGCCGGAATCCTATCCCGGTTTTGCTCCAATCAGTGGTTAGGCATGTGGGTCTATCTTTGTCATAGATTTCGATTCAATTTCTCTGATGATTGTTTTTTGGATTCCTCAAAGAGATGGTTGAGTTCTTCCGTCCAGACAAATTTGGTCGACGGCTGGAGCTATTGGCGGAATGATAACATCTTTTCATCTGATGCAAAAGCGTATGATACCTGGTTCACCATGCCAAACCAGGACCGGGCATCAGTTAAGCTCGAGCCACTGAACAGCTTGGAAAAATGCTTTTTCAATGCTGTCCGACCATAATAATGTGTCATCGATACACTTCGTTTTGTC
Organism: Styela clava; assembly: GCF_964204865.1. NCBI lineage: Eukaryota > Metazoa > Chordata > Ascidiacea > Stolidobranchia > Styelidae > Styela > Styela clava. Next base: position 27,167,332 of record NC_135251.1, read on the forward strand.
AGAAATATCAGAGGCGATTTCGTCAAAACGTCTGCTGTAGCCATCGCCAGATGCAATATATCCCTGTGGGGCTGTTTTGTAACGGTATCTGCCCCAAGGTGTGATGAAACTTGTTAGATGGCGGCCATCTTTGTGTAGGGGTAGGCTATGGTAGCCGCTCCAAGCATCGAAAACTGTCTTCTTTGTGATACGAGGTACCTGGTGAGCTTGGTAGAAAGGTGATAAAGTGTGATGTGTTTCGCGAGTAGCAAACTTGTTCAGGGGCTGTAGATCAACAGTTCGTCGAGACTTACCATTTTTCTTTGCGCATATAACCATTTCGTGGCACCATGTGATCGATAGGGACAGGTTCGATTACTCCTAGTTGAGTGTTTAGGGAACAAATGAGTATTTGCTATTGTTTTTGTATTTGCGGTTGTTTCTGGCTATTTCTGTTGCTCTCTGATCTGATCTTATGAAGACATACTCCTGGTTCCGAATACATGTATTGCAATTGTATATTTACTAATACAAAGATCAGTTCAAGTCATGACTGTTAAATCAAAGTTTCACTGCAAGCCCGAGTTCGTTAATTACTTGTCTATCGTTATCCCCTTTTTCTCTCCTAACGAATGGTCGCTTTTATGCTGGTTTTGGCATCCTTAGGGCATGACGCATTATCGTCGTCGTACCCTACAGCAAGGGTCCGCAACTACATTTTAGCGCGACCAAAAAAAATTTCAACTTCTCGCGACCCAAGCATTTGGTAAACATGTAATTAGTTATCGATTTTAAGACTATTGTCGACACTAGCATTTTTCTTGCAGAAAATTATATGAATCTTATCACATAAAATTGTGAATAATAGCGTTTATTATGACTAATGCAAATTATAAGCTTTGTGTATAATACACAACATATCAAATCGAGGTTTAATTTGGGAGACAGCTACTCGAAGATATTTTTCTACCTCTAGCCTTGATCTGTAATTGTATTTTATGTATGAAAACGCTGATAGGCGGGAAAATGTATTGGTTTTTTAATGAATTTTGGATGCTTTGCTGTAAGATACACGTCGAACCAATATTTATACAATATTCGCTGTTATTCCGCTTATATTTAGGGTTTGAGTGATGTATTTCTATCCGATGAGGGTGAGAAGATGAGTTATTTGTCGGGCGTTGATCCCCACAGCTATAAGTGCTCCGTACGGAGCCTCAGGGCTCCGCGAGATATTCTTTCACTTGGAAAACTGACTTGGTTAATTTTGTATCTGTGAAGAAGCATTACCATCACTGATGAAATTTGACGACGGTGGTTTCAAAATGTGGTAGTGATTCAAATATAACATTATCTATAACTAAAGGCGCAGCAGCCATGGTTTTCTATAAGCAGGGTTGCCATCTACCCAGAGCCAAAAATAGGCATGAAATCATACACGAGTCTCCCACTTTTTATCATTAGAAGTCGCTTCGAACATGGTTGTACCGTAAATATATACTACTACGTTGTACGCAGCTCTAAAATTGCAAAAAGCTATGGAAAGAGACGAAGTCACTGCCACACGCAATCTCTAAGACAAGGGTCGACAACTTTTGTCGCTCCCGAGCCAAAGCCAAGTGTTACGAATCTTGGCGGGCCGCCAATATTTTTTCAAGAAAGTTAAAAACTGAACGGGTGGCTGATGAACCACATTATTCATACAGATTAGAAATTCAAATTTCGGACTTTAATAGCGAGCGAACACTGCGACAACTCGTTGACTCAAGTCGTCTTATTATACAAAATATTTACAAATAATATTTAATGCGACACTAGGTGACACACTAGATAAAATCAAAATTTTCTAAATGTCTATCACTAATCCTAGTTCTTTGCAAGGAAAACTTTATTTTGGTTAAGTAATTGAAAACAAAAGCGATTTTTTTTCCATAAAGATTGGAAAACGAATTATTAATGAAGAACAAGAATAACATAACAACGATCCGTAGGTTTAAGTGAGCACTGTGGGTCGGATTATTTTACTCCGTGCGGCGGATATGGCCCGCAGGCGGCCGACCTCTAACCTAAAGTTCTCATACTTTGGTTTCCCACAATGTTTCTTGTGTTTTTATGTTAGTATGTTATTATGGTAGTATTGTGGGCACCGATTACTGTTTTCCACCTTTCTCGATGTCGCAATAGCAGTAGTTAATAAAAAAAAAAAATCTTTCCATGTTCGAAACAGAACTCATGGTTACGCTTACTCTAAATTGCAGTTTATCCCTAAAAACAGTATTCCTAAAAACTAGCAGCAACTATTGTGTGTGTCACAGTTTGCCTGGAAATACCGCAAACCCCATTGTTGACAGAAAAAGTTCGTCCATCGTTTCCACGCAAGCTTTGTACGCAAAACAAGTATTGGTCATCCACGTTTCTAAGACCAAATAAGCACGGGACTCAAAAATAAGCACTTTCTTAGAAATAAGCACATCGTTACTTTATAAGACGCGGGCTAGAAAATAAGCAAAAATCTTAGAAATAAGCACGGTATGGCAACCCTGTCTATAAGGGAGGGGGTTCAGAATAGAAAATTCCCGAGCAACACTCATCGCTCAATCCATGGCCGACCCGTGAATTTAACCCTGCTAAAACGCTTAAAAACAGTGAAAAACCGTCAAAAAACACCAATAACCCTGCTGAAACGCTTAAAAACATTGAAAAACCGTCAAAAAACACCAATAACCCTGCTAAAACGCTTAAAATGTCTTGTCATATCAATTCAATTGTGTTCATCGTTGCTCGCCTTTGAGTTGACTAATATACTACACTACGGCAACTATGGAATACTTTTTTCACCGTCTACTAGCAAGAAATGGATTGAAATCGTATTTGTGAGTTGCTCTTTCAGCACTTAGGATTATCGCAATGTTTCGTTGTTAAGGCAGAGTTTGCAGTTATGAAGCCAATTATATTTGATACTTTCATATCGAATTCGGTCTATGCATAAATGTATCAGTGATTTCTAGATGCAGTGATGAGACAAATATCGACCGACACAGTAAAATGATCAAACTTTCATTGGAGGGTTTAAATATGGGGTCGGCAAACCACATTCGGATTCGGCCCGCGACGCTTCACTGAATTATATTAACAAAACAGCTTTATTGACGAATATATTCTTTACGTGTCAAAATTTGTTTTGAGAAACTAAATTATACTATAACCCAACAAGTATATAATTCACATTCACTCGTTTATTGAGCCTATCATTGATTATAATTAGAGAAATGGCAACAGAACGTAAAAAAGTTGATGCTGAGCGCAAATGGTTTAATGACGCTGAAAATATTCAAATAATCAGTCTTCGCGCACTGCTTGAAATTTCTGGGTGAAAAAATGTGATATATTGGTCATTCCTTTGGTTTTTAACTTTCTAAAATACGTGCGGCCCGCCAATGACTTGCAAGTTGCAACCTTTATTTTGGCCCGCGAACGACAGAAGATTGCCGATCTCTGATTTAGACTTTAGAGCCAGTGAAGTTATACAGTCATTCCAACTCAAATCCTCGACCCACTTCCCTATCTCCCTCCACTTTCCTATCCTCGATCCGCTGCCTTGTCTCCCTCGCCTCGGCCAACTGCTCCACCTCCCTCAACTTTCCTATCCTCGACGCACCGCCCAATCTCCCCTAACCTTCTTATCCTCGATCCACTTTCCTATCTCCCCAACCTTCCTATCCCCTTCGACTTTTTTATCCTCGACTCATTGCCCTATCTTCCTCAACTTTTCTACCCTCAATCCCCTGCACTATCTGCCTCAAACTTCCCACCCTCGACCCACTGTCCGACCTCCCTCAACTTACTTATCTTTGACCCACGACGCTATACCACTGAGTACCTAACCTAACGGCGCTAAAATTACGACTCGACCGTCAAAATGAACTTTACCACCTTGCGACCAACTCCCATGTGTTATACTGGTCGAGTATGCCAATGAGATGATTCAATCGTACGTCGACAAAACATGATTGACGGCATTCGTAAATGTAGGCTGGAATCTCAATTGGTAATCAATAACGATAATTAGTGGATTAAAAATGTGCTACTAATTAGGCTACTGATGGCATCGGACTTGGAGTCACTGTTTTTGAAATTTTAACAGCCCTTTCGATATCGAAATATCTGAGTTTCTTTTCAGAAACTCATTTAATGTCGCCTGTATTTCCGTGCAGGGCAAAACGACGAGGAAGTAATCTAATATTTGCACGCTTAGTCTTTTTCAACGAATGTTCTGCCATATCCTTGTTGTATATACAAATTTATTTTACGTGGCTGAGGAGGCTGAATAGTCAAAAACAGTCAAAAATATAAGTCGCTTAGTGAGTGTAATTCCTTCCAAACTATTTTTAAGACATGAAATGTTTTGTCGTAGCTAGCGTTGCCAACTGCCCTCCAATCCATCGTGTAGTCCCAAAATTGAGCTTATCTTATCTGAAACTTATGAAGCTGCAAAGGACGCAGCTTAATACTATAAAACGTCGAAAAAAAATACTTTATACGAACAGGAGCACTATTGCTCATTTCGTATCGGCATCATATTGTCACAAGACTCACGACATGGCCAATCAAACATTAAGGGCATAAAACGGCTTGTTAAAATTGAGAAAACTGTCATTCCCAGCAAGAAAACATCAGTGGCCCAATTAGTAACACATTTTTAAACAGTCAATTATGGTTATTGTTTACCATTTGAGATTCCAGCCTACATATTATACGAATGCCGTCAATTCTGTTTTGTCGATGTACGTTGAGAGAGGTCGGCAGAAGAGGTCGAAAGTTGAGAGAGGTCGGGCAGTGGGTCAAGGACAGTTTTAAGTGTCTTTAACGGAGTCCTGAGGCTCCGTACGGAGCACTTTGAGAACCCAAAGTCTACGTAGTAAGATACAAATGGTTTTGTGAGTTTAGGACTTATATTTACTAAAACACAATTAAAATCTAACAAATAACACGCGAAAACTGACTAAACGAGGTAATATCATAACCACGAAAGACTGTCTGAATGGCAAAAGTATCTGAGCGCCTTTGAATCGTTCATTGTTACTTCAATTTTGCACTTATGCTGATTGGCCAATGTTACGGCAGTAAATAAGGAAGTGTATACTCGGGGAAACATTCATAATTATAATCAGAGATTTATAAAGTTGTTATACATAAATACGCTGCACAGACGCGATGCTGATATTTATGGAAAATTTAAATTGTTTCGCGACCCAGAGCGGAGGGCTTCGCGACCCAAATTTTGGTCGCGACCCCGTAGTCGCGGACCCCTGCTCTAGAAAACTGGTTTTCATGCATGACTGAGTGTAGTCAGTTTTACTTTGTAACGTCATTCATGCATGAGTGAGCATAGTCAGTTTTACTTTGTAACGTCATGCATGGGTGAGCGTAGTCAGTTGTACTTTGTAACTCCATGCATGGGTGAACGTTGTCGGTTTTACTTTGTAACGTCATGAATGGGTGAGCGTAGTCAGTTTTACTTTGTAACGTCAAGCATGAGTGAGCAGAATCAGTTTTACTTTGTAATGTTATGCATTAATGCACGTATTCAGTTGTACTTTGTAGCTTCATGCGTGGGTGAGCGTAGTCAGCTTTACTTTGTAACGTCATGTATAAGTGACACAATCCGTTTTACTTTGTAACATCATGCATGACTGAGCGTAGTTAGTTTTACTTTGTAACGTCATTCATGCATGAGTGAGCATAGTCAGTTTTACTTTGTAACGTCATGCATGGGTGAGCGTAGTCAGTTATACTTTGTAACGTCATGCATGGGTGAGCGTAGTCAGTTGTACTTTGTAACTCCATGCATAGGTGAGCGTAGTCGGTTTTATTGTGTACCTTCATGCGTGGGTGAGCGTAGTCAGCTTTACTCTGTAACGTCATGCATGAGTGAGCATAATCAGTTTTACTTTGTAGCATCATGCATGAGTGAGCGTATTCAGTTTTACTTTGTAACATCATGCATGGTTGAGCATAGTCAGTTTTACTTTGTAACATCTTGCATGGGTGAGCGTAGTCAGTTTTACTTTGTAACGTCATGAATGGGTGACCGTAGTCAGTTTAACTTTGTAACTTTATGCATGAGTAAGCGGAATCAGTTTTACTTTATAATGGTATGCATGAATGCACGTATTCAGTTGTACTTTGTAACTTAATTCATGGGTGAGCGTAGTCAGGACTACTTTGTAACCCAATGCATTGGCGAGCGTAGTCAGGTCTACTTTGTAACGTCATGAATGGGTGACCGTAGTCAGTTTTACTTTGTAACTTAATGCATGGGTGAGCGTAGTCAGATTTAATTTGTAACGTCATGAATGTGTGAGCGTAGTCAGTTTTACTTTTTACGTCATGAATGGGTGACCGTAATCAGTTTTACTTTTTAACTTCATGCATGGGTGAGCGTAGTCAGTTTTACTTTGTAACGTCATGCATGAGTGAGCGTATTCAGTTTACTTTGTAACGTCATGCATAAAGAATTTTCTTTCTAAGGTCACTTTGGCCAAGATCTTGCTATTTAAACCAAAAACGTGACAATTTATACCAGCCAATATTTAGTTTCGACACGCAGTTTTGTACATATATGTTAAGCTAATACAAAAGAGGGTGTCAATATGTTATGTAGAATATAAGGGACTTAGTATTAATTATGAGGCTCTACAAGAAGCCTAAAACGTGTTGGGCGGTGACATTTCGGGCTATTAACTTCCTTTGACGTATCTCTGCCAGGTTTCACGATAATTAACAACTTCACCACTTTGAATATGTCAATGTGATGAATGAAACGACGAAATTGTGCGGTGATAAAAACAAATGATTCCAGTATCGTAGATATAGACGTGTAAATAATTCTTGCAATGTAGAGGTCCAAGTAAATATATAATAATGTTGAGGGTTGCTAAAGTTTACGGCAAACCCAGCAGGCAGGTTACTAAGGGCATGACACGGCTTGTTAAAATTTAGAAAACTGTTATCCCCAACAAAAAACCATCAGTAGCCCAATTAGTAAAACATTTTTATACTGCCAATTAAGGTTATTGTTTACTATTTGAGATTCCAGCCTACATATACGAATGCTGTCAATCATGTTTTGTCGACGTACGATTGAATCATCTCATTGGCATACACGACCAGTATAACCCATGGAAGTTGGTCGCAAGATAATAAAGTTCAGTGTGGCGATCGGGTCGTGAATAAAGCGCCGTTAGGTCAGGTACCGAATAGATTAGCACCGTAGGTCAAAGATAGGTAAGTTGTGGCAGATAGGGCAGTGGGTCCGAGGATAGGAGGTTGAGGGAGATAGGGCAGTAGGTCGAGAAGAGAGAGGTTGCGGGAGATAAAGCGGTGGTTCGAGAATGTGAAAGTTGGGGAGATAGCGTAGTGGGTCGAAGATAGGAAGGTTGAGGGAGATAGGGCAGTGGGTCGAGGATAGGAAAGTTGAGGGAGGTCGGGCAGTGGGTCGAGGATAGGGAGATAGCGTAGTGGGTCGAGGATAGGAAGGTTGAGGGAGATAGGGCAGTGGGTCGAGGATAAGGAGATAGCGTAGTGGGTCGAGGATAGGAAGGTTGAGGGAGATAGGGCGGTGGGTCGAGAATAGGAAAGTTGAGGGAGGTCGGGCAGTGGGTCGAGTATAGGTAAGTATATGGAGATAAGGATCGAGCATGTGAAAGTTGGGGAGATAGAGCAGTGGGTCGAGGATAGGGAGATAGCGTAGTGGGTCGAGGATAGGAATGTTGAGGGAGATAGGGCAGTGGGTCGAGGATAGGAAAGTTGAGAGAGGTCGGGCAGTGGGTCGAGGATAGGGAGATAGCGTAGTGGGTCGAGGATGGGAAGGTTGAGGGAGATAGGGCAGTGGGTCGAGGATAAAGAGATAAAGTAGTGGGTCGAGGATAGGAAGGTTGAGGGAGATAGGGCGGTGGGTCGAGAATAGGAAAGTTGAAGGAGGTCGGGCCGTGGGTCAAGTATAGGTAAGTAGATGGAGATAGGGCAGTGGGTCGAGGACAGTTTTAAGTGTCTTTAACGAAGTCCTGAGGCTCCGTACGGAGCACTTTGAGAACTCAAAGTCTACGTAGTAAGATACAAATGGTTTTGTGAGTTTAGGACTTATATTTACTAAAACACAATTAAAATCTAACAAATACCACGCATAAACTGACAAAACGAGGTAATATCACAACCACGAAAGACTGTCTGAATGGCAAAAGTATCTGAGCGCTTTTGAAACGTTCATTGTTACTTCAATTTTGCACTTATGCTGATTGGCCAATGTTACGGCAGTAAATAAGGAAGTGTATACTCGGGGAAACATTCATAAAAATAATCAGAGATTTATAAAGTTGTTATACATAAATACGCTGCACAGACGCGATGCTCATATTTATGGAAAATTTAAATTGTTTCGCGACCCAGAGCGGAGGGCTTCGCGACTCAAATTTGGGTCGCGACCCCGTAGTCGGTGACCCCTGCTCTAGAACACTGGTTTTCATGCATGACTGAGTGTAGTCAGTTTTACTTTGTAACGGCATTCATGCATGAGTGAGCATAGTCAGTTTTACTTTGTAACGTCATGCATGGGTGAGCGTAGTCAGTTGTACTTTGTAACATCATGCATGGGTGAGCGCAGTCAGTCGTACTTTGTAACTCCATGCGTGGGTGAGCGTAGTCAGCTTTACTCTGTAACAGCATGCATGAGTGAGCGTATTCAGTTTTACTTTGTAACATCATGCATGGGTGAGCGTAGTCAGTTTTACTTTGTAACATCTTGCATGGGTGAGAGAAGTCAGTTTTACTTTGTAACGTCATGAATGGGTGACCGTATTCAGTTTTACTTTGTAACGTCATGCATGAGTGAGCGGAATCAGTTTTACTTTGTAATGGTATGCATAAATGCACGTATGCAGTTGTATTTTGTAACTTAAGGCATGGGTGAGCGTAGTCAGGTCAACTTTGTAACTTAATGCATTGGTGAGCGTAGTCAGGTCTACTTTGTAACGTCATGAATGGGTGACCGTGGTCAGTTTTACTTTGTAACTTAATGCATGGGTGAGCGTAGTCATTTTTACTTTGTAACGTCATGAATGGGTGAGCGTAGTCAGTTTTACTTTTTAACGTCATGAATGGGTGACCGTAGTCAGTTTTACTTTTTAACTTCATGCATGGGTGAGCGTAGTCAGTTTTACTTTGTAACGTCATGCATGAGTGAGCGTATTCTGTTTACTTTGCAACGTCATGCATAGAGAATTTTCTTTCTAGGGTCACTTTGGCCAAGATCTTGCTATTTAAACCAAAAACGTGACAATTTATACCAGCCAATATTTAGTTTCGACACGCAGTTTTGTACATATATGTTAAGCTAATACAACAGATGGTGTCAATATGTTATGTAGAATATAAGCGACTTAGTATTAATTATGAGGCTCTACAAGAAGCCTAAAACGTGTTGGGCGGTGACATTTCGGGCTATTAACTTCCTTTGACGTATCTCTGCCAGGTTTCACGATAATTAACAACTTCACCACTTTGAATATGTAAATGTGATGAATGAAACGACGAAATTGTGCGGTGATAAAAACAAATGATTCCAGTATCGTAGATATAGACGTGTAAATAATTCTTGCAATGTAGAGGTCCAAATAAATATATAGTAATGTTGAGGGTTGCTAAAGTTTACGGCAAACCCAACAGACAGGTTATTAAAGGCATGACACGGCTTGTTAAAATTTAGAAAACTGGTATTCCCAACGAAAAACCATCAGTAGCCCAATTAGTAAAACATTTTTAAACTGCCAATTAAGGTTATTGCTTACTATTTGAGATTCCAGCATACATATACGAATGCTGTCAATCATGTCTTGTTGACGTACGATTGAATCATCTCATTGGCATACACGACAATACACATACAATTAAGGTTATTGTTTACTATTTGAGATTCCAGCCTACATATACGAATGCTGTCAATCATGTCTTGCCGACGTACGATTGAATCATCTCATTGGCATAAACGACCAGTATAACCCATGGAAGTTGGTCGCAAGATAGTAAAGTTCAGTGTGGCGATCGGGTCGTGAATAAAGCGCCGTTAGGTCAGGTACCGAATATATTAGCACTGTAGGTCAAAGACAGGTAAGTTGTGTCAGATAGGGCAGTGGGTCCGAGGATAGGAGGTTGAGGGAGATAGGGCAGTAGGTCGAGGATAGGAAAGTTGAGGGAGATAGGGCAGTGGGTCGAGGATAGGAAAGTTGAGGGAGGTCGGGCAGTGGGTCGAAGATAGGGAGATAGCGTAGTGGATTGAGGATAGGAAGGTTGAGGGAGATAGGGCAGTGGGTCGAGGATAGGAAAGTTGAGGGAGGTCGGGCAGTGGGTCGAAGATAGGGAGATAGCGTAGTGGATTGAGGATAGGAAGGTTGAGGGAAATAGGGCGGTGGGTCGAGAATAGGAAAGTTGAGGGAGGTCGGGCAGTGGGTCGAGTATAGTTAAGTAGATGGAGATAAGTCAGTGGGTCGAGGACAGTTTTAAGTGTCTTTAACGGAGTCCTGAGTCTCCGTACGGAGCACTTTGAGAACCCAAAGTCTACGTAGTAGGATACAAATGGTTTTGTTAGTTAAGGACTCATATTTATTAAAACACAATTAAAATCTAACAAATAACACGCGAAAACTGACTAAACGAAGTAATATCATAACCACGAAAGACTGTCTGAATGGCAAAAGTATCTGAGCGCTTTTGAAACGTTCATTGTTACTTCAATTTTGCACTTACGCTGATTGGCCAATGTTACGGCAGTAAATAAGGAAGTGTATACTCGGGGAAACATTCATAAAAATAATCAGAGATTTATAAAGTTGTTATACATAAATACGCTGCACAGACGCGATGCTCATATTTATGGAAAATTTAAATTGTTTCGCGACCCAGAGCGGAGGGCTTCGCGACTCAAATTTGGGTCGCGACCCCGTAGTCGGTGACCCCTGCTCTAGAACACTGGTTTTCATGCATGACTGAGTGTAGTCAGTTTTACTTTGTAACGGCATTCATGCATGAGTGAGCATAGTCAGTTTTACTTTGTAACGTCATGCATGGGTGAGCGTAGTCAGTTGTACTTTGTAACATCATGCATGGGTGAGCGCAGTCAGTTGTACTTTGTAACTCCATGCATAGATGAGCGTAGTCGGTTTTATTGTGTAGCTTCATGCGTGGGTGAGCGTAGTCAGCTTTACTCTGTAACAGCATGCATGAGTGAGCGTATTCAGTTTTACTTTGTAACATCATGCATGGGTGAGCGTAGTCAGTTCTACTTTGTAACATCTTGCATGGGTGAGAGAAGTCAGTTTTACTTTGTAACGTCATGAATGGGTGACCGTATTCAGTTTTACTTTGTAACGTCATGCATGAGTGAACAGAATCAGTTTTACTTTGTAATGTTATGCATGAATGCACGTATTCAGTTGTACTTTGTAACTTCATGCATGGGTGAGCGTAGTCAGGTCTACTTTGTAGCTTCATGCGTGGGTGAGCGTAGTCAGCTTTACTTTGTAACGTCATGTATAAGTTAGCACAATCCGTTTTACTTTGTAACTTCATGCGTTGGTGAGCGTAATCAGTTTTACTTTGTAACATCATGCATGACTGAGCGTAGTCAGTTTTACTTTGTAACGTCATTCATGCATGAGTGAGCATAGTCAGTTGTACTTTGTAACGTCATGCATGGGTGAGCGTAGTCAGTTGTACTTTGTAACTCCATGCATAGGTGAGCGTAGTCGGTTTTATTGTGTACCTTCATGCGTGGGTGAGCGTAGTCAGCTTTACTCTGTAACGTCATGCATGAGTGAGCAAAATCAGTATTACTTTGTAGCATCATGCATGAGTGAGCGTATTCAGTTTTACTTTGTAACATCATGCATGGGTGAGCGTAGTCAGTTTTACTTTGTAACATCTTGCATGGGTGAGCGTAGTTAGTTTTACTTTGTAACGTCATGAATGGGTGATCGTAGACAGTTTTACTTTGTAACGTCATGCATGAGTGAGCGGAATCAGTTTTACTTTATAATGGTATGCATGAATGCACGTATTCAGTTGTACTTTGTAACTTAATGCATGGGTGAGCGTAGTCAGGTCTTATTTGTAACTTAATGCATTGGTGAGCGTAGTCAGGTCTACTTTGTAACGTCATGAATGGGTGACCGTGGTGAGTTTTACTTTGTAACTTAATGCATGGGTGAGCGTAGTCAGTTTTACTTTGTAAAGTCATGAATGGGTGAGCGTAGTCAGTTTTACTTTTTAACGTCATGAATGGGTGACCGTAGTCTGTTTTACTTTTTAACTTCATGCATGGGTGAGCGTAGTCAGTTTTACTTTGTAACGTCATGCATGAGTGAGCGTATTCAGTTTACTTTGTAACGTCATGCATAGAGAATTTTCTTTCTAAGGGTCACTTTGGCCAAGATCTTGCTATTTAAACCAAAAACGTGACAATTCATACCAGCCAATCCTTAGTTTCGACACGCAGTTTCGTACATATATGTTAAGCTAATACAACAGAGTGTGTCAATATGTTATGTGGAATATAAGCGACTTAGTATTAATTATGAGGCTCTACAACAAGCCTAAAACGTGTTGGGCGGTGACATTTCGGACTATTAACTTCCTTTGATGTATCTCTGCCAGGTTTCACGATAATTAACAACTTCACCACTTTGAATATGTAAATGTGATAAATGAAACGACGAAATTGTGTGGTGATAAAAACAAATGATTCCAGTATCGTAGATAAAGACGTGTAAATAATTCTTGCAATGTAGAGGTCCAAATAAATATATAGTAATGTTGAGGGTTGCTCAAGTTTACGGCAAACCCAACAGGCAGGTTATTAAGGGCATGACACGGCTTGTTAAAATTTAGAAAACTGTTATCCCCAACAAAACACCATCAGTAGCCCAATTAGTAAAACATTTTTAAACTGCCAATTAAGGTTATTGTTTACTATTTGAGATTCCAGCATACATATACGAATGCTGTCAATCATGTCTTGTTGACGTACGATTGAATCATCTCATTGGCATACACGACAATACACATACAATTAAGGTTATTGTTTACTATTTGAGATTCCAGCCTACATATACGAATGCTGTCAATCATGTCTTGCCGACGTACGATTGAATCATCTCATTGGCATAAACGACCAGTATAACCCATGGAAGTTGGTCGCAAGATAGTAAAGTTCAGTGTGGCGATCGGGTCGTGAATAAAGCGCCGTTAGGTCAGGTACCGAATATATTAGCACTGTAGGTCAAAGACAGGTAAGTTGTGTCAGATAGGGCAGTGGGTCCGAGGATAGGAGGTTGAGGGAGATAGGGCAGTAGGTCGAGGATAGGAAAGTTGAGGGAGATAGGGCAGTGGGTCGAGGATAGGAAAGTTGAGGGAGGTCGGGCAGTGGGTCGAAGATAGGGAGATAGCGTAGTGGATTGAGGATAGGAAGGTTGAGGGAGATAGGGCAGTGGGTCGAGGATAGGAAAGTTGAGGGAGGTCGGGCAGTGGGTCGAAGATAGGGAGATAGCGTAGTGGATTGAGGATAGGAAGGTTGAGGGAAATAGGGCGGTGGGTCGAGAATAGGAAAGTTGAGGGAGGTCGGGCAGTGGGTCGAGTATAGTTAAGTAGATGGAGATAAGTCAGTGGGTCGAGGACAGTTTTAAGTGTCTTTAACGGAGTCCTGAGGCTCCGTACGGAGCACTTTGAGAACCCAAAGTCTACGTAGTAGGATACAAATGGTTTTGTTAGTTAAGGACTCATATTTATTAAAACACAATTAAAATCTAACAAATAACACGCGAAAACTGACTAAACGAAGTAATATCATAACCACGAAAGACTGTCTGAATGGCAAAAGTATCTGAGCGCCTTTGAAACGTTCATTGTTACTTCAATTTTGCACTTATGCTGATTGGCCAATGTTACGGCAGTAAATAAGGAAGTGTATACTCGGGGAAACATTCATAAAAATAATCAGAGATTTATAAAGTTGTTATACATAAATACGCTGCACAGACGCGATGCTCATATTTATGGAAAATTTAAATTGTTTCGCGACCCAGAGCGGAGGGCTTCGCGACTCAAATTTGGGTCGCGACCCCGTAGTCGGTGACCCCTGCTCTAGAACACTGGTTTTCATGCATGACTGATTGTAGTCAGTTTTACTTTGTAACGGCATTCATGCATGAGTGAGCATAGTCAGTTTTACTTTGTAACGTCATGCATGGGTGAGGGTAGTCAGTTGTACTTTGTAACATCATGCATGGGTGAGCGCAGTCAGTTGTACTTTGTAACTCCATGCATAGATGAGCGTAGTCGGTTTTATTGTGTAGCTTCATGCGTGGGTGAGCGTAGTCAGCTTTACTCTGTAACAGCATGCATGAGTGAGCGTATTCAGTTTTACTTTGTAACATCATGCATGGGTGAGCGTAGTCAGTTTTACTTTGTAACATCTTGCATGGGTGAGAGAAGTCAGTTTTACTTTGTAACGTCATGAATGGGTGACCGTATTCAATTTTACTTTGTAACGTCATGCATGAGTGAGCGGAATCAGTTTTACTTTATAATGGTATGCATGAATGCACGTATTCAGTTGTACTTTGTAACTTAACGCATGGGTGAGCGTAGTCAGGTCTACTTTGTAACTTAATGCATTGGTGAGCGTAGTCAGGTCTACTTTGTAACGTCATGAATGGGTGACCGTAGTAAGTTTTACTTTGTAACTTAATGCTTGGGTGAGCGTAGACAGTTTTACTTTGTAACGTCATGAATGGGTGAGCGTAGTCAGTTTTACTTTTTAACGTCATGAATGGGTGATCGTTGTCAGTTTTACTTTTTAACTTCATGCATGGGTGAGCGTAGTCAGTTTTACATTGTAACGTCATGCATGAGTGAGCATATTCAGTTTACTTTGTAACGTCATGCATGGGTGAGGGTAGTCAGTTGTACTTTGTAACATCATGCATGGGTGAGCGCAGTCAGTTGTACTTTGTAACTCCATGCATAGATGAGCGTAGTCGGTTTTATTGTGTAGCTTCATGCGTGGGTGAGCGTAGTCAGCTTTACTCTGTAACAGCATGCATGAGTGAGCGTATTCAGTTTTACTTTGTAACATCATGCATGGGTGAGCGTAGTCAGTTTTACTTTGTAACATCTTGCATGGGTGAGAGAAGTCAGTTTTACTTTGTAACGTCATGAATGGGTGACCGTATTCAATTTTACTTTGTAACGTCATGCATGAGTGAGCGGAATCAGTTTTACTTTATAATGGTATGCATGAATGCACGTATTCAGTTGTACTTTGTAACTTAACGCATGGGTGAGCGTAGTCAGGTCTACTTTGTAACTTAATGCATTGGTGAGCGTAGTCAGGTCTACTTTGTAACGTCATGAATGGGTGACCGTAGTAAGTTTTACTTTGTAACTTAATGCTTGGGTGAGCGTAGACAGTTTTACTTTGTAACGTCATGAATGGGTGAGCGTAGTCAGTTTTACTTTTTAACGTCATGAATGGGTGATCGTTGTCAGTTTTACTTTTTAACTTCATGCATGGGTGAGCGTAGTCAGTTTTACATTGTAACGTCATGCATGAGTGAGCATATTCAGTTTACTTTGTAACGTCATGCATAGAGAATTTTCTTTCTAAGGTCACTTTGGCCAAGGTCTTGCTATTTAAACCAAAAACGTGACAATTTATACCAGCCAATCCTTAGTTTCGACACGCAGTTTCGTACATATATGTTAAGCTAATACAAGAGTGTGTCAATATGTTATGTAGAATATAAGCGACTTAGTATTAATTATGAGGCTCTACAACAAGCCTAAAACGTGTTGGGCGGTGACATTTCGGGCTATTAACTTCCTTCGATGTATCTCTGCCAGGTTTCACGATAATTAACAACTTCACCACTTTGAATATGTAAATGTGATGAATGAAACGACGAAATTGTGTGGTGATAAAAACAAATGATTCCAGTATCGTAGATATAGACGTGTAAATAATTCTTGCAATGTAGAGGTCCAAATAAATATATAGTAATGTTGAGGGTTGCTAAAGTTTACGGCAAACCCAACAGGCAGGTTATTAAGGGCATGACACGGCTTGTTAAAATTTAGAAAACTGTTATCCCCAACAAAAAAACCATCAGTAGCCCAATTAGTAAAACATTTTTAAACTGCCAATTAAGGTTATTGTTTACTATTTGAGATTCCAGCCTACATATACGAATGCTGTCAATCATGTTTTGTCGACGTACGATTGAATCATCTCATTGGCATACACGACCAGTATAACCCATTGAAGTTGGTCGCAAGATAGTAAAGTTCAGTGTGGCGATCGGGTCGTGAATAAAGCGCCGTTAGGTCAGGTACCGAATAGATTAGCACCGTAGGTCAAAGATAGGTAAGTTGTGGCAGATAGGGCAGTGGGTACGAGGATAGGAGGTTGAGGGAGATAGGGCAGTAGGTCGAGAAGAGAGAGGTTGCGGGAGATAAAGCGGTGGTTCGAGAATGTGAAAGTTGGGGAGATAGAGCAGTGGGTCGAGGATAGGGAGATAGCGTAGTAGGTCGAGGATAGGAAGGTTGAGGGAGATAGGAAGGTGGGTCGAGGATCGGAAAGTTGAGGGAGGTCGGGCAGTGGGTCGAGGATAGGGAGATAGCGTAGTGGGTCGAGGATAGGAAGGTTGAGGGAGATAGGGCAGTTGGTCGAGGATAAGGAGCTAGCTTTATGGGTCGAGGATAGAAAGGTTGAGGGAGATAGGGCGGAGGGTCGAGAATAAGAAAGTTGAGGGAGGTCGGGCAGTGGGTCGAGTATAGGTAAGTAGCTGGAGATAGGGCAGTGGGTCGAGGACAGTTTTGAGTGTCTTTATCGGAGTCCTGAGGCTCGGTACGGAGCACTTTGAGAACACAAAGACTACGTAGTAGGATACAAATGGTTTTGTGAGTTTAGGACTTATATTTACTAAAACATAATTAAAATCTAACAAATAACACGCGAAAACTGACTAAACGAGGTAATATCATAACCACGAAAGACTGTCTGAATGGCAAAAGTATCTGAGCGCCTTTGAAACGTTCATTGTTACTTCAATTTTGCACTTATGCTGATTGGCCAATGTTACGGCAGTAAATAAGGAAGTGTATACTCGGGAAAATATTCATAATTATAATCAGAGATTTATAAAGTTGTTATACATAAATACGCTGCACAGACGCGATGCTCATATTTATGGAAAATTTAAATTGTTTCGCGACCCAGAGCGGAGGGCTTCGCGACTCAAATTTGGGTCGCGACCCCGTAGTCGGTGACCCCTGCTCTAGAACACTGGTTTTCATGCATGACTGAGTGTAGTCAGTTTTACTTTGTAACGGCATTCATGCATGAGTGAGCATAGTCAGTTTTACTTTGTAACGTCATGCATGGGTGAGGGTAGTCAGTTGTACTTTGTAACATCATGCATGGGTGAGCGCAGTCAGTTGTACTTTGTAACTCCATGCATAGATGAGCGTAGTCGGTTTTATTGTGTAGCTTCATGCGTGGGTGAGCGTAGTCAGCTTTACTCTGTAACAGCATGCATGAGTGAGCGTATTCAGTTTTACTTTGTAACATCATGCATGGGTGAGCGTAGTCAGTTTTACTTTGTAACATCTTGCATGGGTGAGAGAAGTCAGTTTTACTTTGTAACGTCATGAATGGGTGACCGTATTCAATTTTACTTTGTAACGTCATGCATGAGTGAGCGGAATCAGTTTTACTTTATAATGGTATGCATGAATGCACGTATTCAGTTGTACTTTGTAACTTAACGCATGGGTGAGCGTAGTCAGGTCTACTTTGTAACTTAATGCATTGGTGAGCGTAGTCAGGTCTACTTTGTAACGTCATGAATGGGTGACCGTAGTAAGTTTTACTTTGTAACTTAATGCTTGGGTGAGCGTAGACAGTTTTACTTTGTAACGTCATGAATGGGTGAGCGTAGTCAGTTTTACTTTTTAACGTCATGAATGGGTGATCGTTGTCAGTTTTACTTTTTAACTTCATGCATGGGTGAGCGTAGTCAGTTTTACATTGTAACGTCATGCATGAGTGAGCATATTCAGTTTACTTTGTAACGTCATGCATAGAGAATTTTCTTTCTAAGGTCACTTTGGCCAAGGTCTTGCTATTTAAACCAAAAACGTGACAATTTATACCAGCCAATCCTTAGTTTCGACACGCAGTTTCGTACATATATGTTAAGCTAATACAAGAGTGTGTCAATATGTTATGTAGAATATAAGCGACTTAGTATTAATTATGAGGCTCTACAACAAGCCTAAAACGTGTTGGGCGGTGACATTTCGGGCTATTAACTTCCTTCGATGTATCTCTGCCAGGTTTCACGATAATTAACAACTTCACCACTTTGAATATGTAAATGTGATGAATGAAACGACGAAATTGTGTGGTGATAAAAACAAATGATTCCAGTATCGTAGATATAGACGTGTAAATAATTCTTGCAATGTAGAGGTCCAAATAAATATATAGTAATGTTGAGGGTTGCTAAAGTTTACGGCAAACCCAACAGGCAGGTTATTAAGGGCATGACACGGCTTGTTAAAATTTAGAAAACTGTTATCCCCAACAAAAAAACCATCAGTAGCCCAATTAGTAAAACATTTTTAAACTGCCAATTAAGGTTATTGTTTACTATTTGAGATTCCAGCCTACATATACGAATGCTGTCAATCATGTTTTGTCGACGTACGATTGAATCATCTCATTGGCATACACGACCAGTATAACCCATGGAAGTTGGTCGCAAGATAGTAAAGTTCAGTGTGGCGATCGGGTCGTGAATAAAGCGCCGTTAGGTCAGGTACCGAATAGATTAGCACCGTAGGTCAAAGATAGGTAAGTTGTGGCAGATAGGGCAGTGGGTACGAGGATAGGAGGTTGAGGGAGATAGGGCAGTAGGTCGAGAAGAGAGAGGTTGCGGGAGATAAAGCGGTGGTTCGAGAATGTGAAAGTTGGGGAGATAGAGCAGTGGGTCGAGGATAAGGAGATAGCGTAGTAGGTCGAGGATAGGAAGGTTGAGGGAGATAGGAAGGTGGGTCGAGGATCGGAAAGTTGAGGGAGGTCGGGCAGTGGGTCGAGGATAGGGAGATAGCGTAGTGGGTCGAGGATAGGAAGGTTGAGGGAGATAGGGCAGTTGGTCGAGGATAAGGAGCTAGCTTTATGGGTCGAGGATAGAAAGGTTGAGGGAGATAGGGCGGAGGGTCGAGAATAAGAAAGTTGAGGGAGGTCGGGCAGTGGGTCGAGTATAGGTAAGTAGCTGGAGATAGGGCAGTGGGTCGAGGACAGTTTTGAGTGTCTTTATCGGAGTCCTGAGGCTCGGTACGGAGCACTTTGAGAACACAAAGACTACGTAGTAGGATACAAATGGTTTTGTGAGTTTAGGACTTATATTTACTAAAACATAATTAAAATCTAACAAATAACACGCGAAAACTGACTAAACGAGGTAATATCATAACCACGAAAGACTGTCTGAATGGCAAAAGTATCTGAGCGCCTTTGAAACGTTCATTGTTACTTCAATTTTGCACTTATGCTGATTGGCCAATGTTACGGCAGTAAATAAGGAAGTGTATACTCGGGAAAATATTCATAATTATAATCAGAGATTTATAAAGTTGTTATACATAAATACGCTGCACAGACGCGATGCTCATATTTATGGAAAATTTAAATTGTTTCGCGACCCAGAGCGGAGGGCTTCGCGACCCAAATTTGGGTCGCGACCCCGTAGTCGCGGACCCCTGCTCTAGAACACTGGTTTTCATGCATGACTGAGTGTAGTCAGTTTTACTTTGTAACGTCATTCATGCATGAGTGAGCATAGTCAGTTTTACTTTGTAACGTCATGCATGGGTGAGCGTAGTCAGTTATACTTTGTAACTCCATGCATGTTGAACGTAGTCGGTTTTACTTTGTAACGTCATGAATGGGTGAGCGTAGTCAGTTTTACTTTGTAACGTCATGCATGAGTGAACAGAATCAGTTTTACTTTGTAATGTTATGCATGAATGCACGTATTCAGTTGTACTTTGTAACTTCATGCATGGGTGAGCGTAGTCAGGTCTACTTTGTAGCTTCATGCGTGGGTGAGCGTAGTCAGCTTTACTTTGTAACGTCATGTATAAGTTAGCACAATCCGTTTTACTATGTAACTTCATGCGTTGGTGAGCGTAATCAGTTTTACTTTGTAACATCCTGCATGACTGAGCGTAGTCAGTTTTACTTTGTAACGTCATTCATGCATGAGTGAGCATAGTCAGTTGTACTTTGTAACGTCATGCATGGGTGAGCGTAGTCAGTTGTACTTTGTAACTCCATGCATAGGTGAGCGTAGTCGGTTTTATTGTGTACCTTCATGCGTGGGTGAGCGTAGTCAGCTTTACTCTGTAACGTCATGCATGAGTGAGCAAAATCAGTATTACTTTGTAGCATCATGCATGAGTGAGCGTATTCAGTTTTACTTTGTAACATCATGCATGGGTGAGCGTAGTCAGTTTTACTTTGTAACATCTTGCATGGGTGAGCGTAGTTAGTTTTACTTTGTAACGTCATGAATGGGTGATCGTAGACAGTTTTACTTTGTAACGTCATGCATGAGTGAGCGGAATCAGTTTTTCTTTATAATGGTATGCATGAATGCACGTATTCAGTTGTACTTTGTAACTTAATGCATGGGTGAGCGTAGTCAGGTCTTATTTGTAACTTAATGCATTGGTGAGCGTAGTCAGGTCTACTTTGTAACGTCATGAATGGGTGACCGTTGTGAGTTTTACTTTGTAACTTAATGCATGGGTGAGCGTAGTCAGTTTTACTTTGTAAAGTCATGAATGGGTGAGCGTAGTCAGTTTTACTTTTTAACGTCATGAATGGGTGACCGTAGTCTGTTTTACTTTTTAACTTCATGCATGGGTGAGCGTAGTCAGTTTTACTTTGTAACGTCATGCATGAGTGAGCGTGTTCAGTTTACTTTGTAACGTCATGCATAGAGAATTTTCTTTCTAAGGGTCACTTTGGCCAAGATCTTGCTATTTAAACCAAAAACGTGACAATTCATACCAGCCAATCCTTAGTTTCGACACGCAGTTTCGTACATATATGTTAAGCTAATACAACAGAGTGTGTCAATATGTTATGTAGAATATAAGCGACTTAGTATTAATTATGAGGCTCTACAACAAGCCTAAAACGTGTTGGGCGGTGACATTTCGGACTATTAACTTCCTTTGATGTATCTCTGCCAGGTTTCACGATAATTAACAACTTCACCACTTTGAATATGTAAATGTGATAAATGAAACGACGAAATTGTGTGGTGATAAAAACAAATGATTCCAGTATCGTAGATAAAGACGTGTAAATAATTCTTGCAATGTAGAGGTCCAAATAAATATATAGTAATGTTGAGGGTTGCTCAAGTTTACGGCAAACCCAACAGGCAGGTTATTAAGGGCATGACACGGCTTGATAAAATTTAGAAAACTGTTATCCCCAACAAAACACCATCAGTAGCCCAATTAGTAAAACATTTTTAAACTGCCAATTAAGGTTATTGTTTACTATTTGAGATTCCAGCCTACATATACGAATGCTGTCAATCATGTTTTGTCGACGTACGATTGAATCATCTCATTGGCATACACGACCAGTATAACCCATGGAAGTTGGTCGCAAGATAATAAAGTTCAGTGTGGCGATCGGGTCGTGAATGAAGCGCCGTTAGGTCAGGTACCGAATAGATTAGCACCGTAGGTCAAAGATAGGTAAGTTGTGGCAGATAGGGCACTGGGTACGAGGATAGGAGGTTGAGGGAGATAGGGCAGTAGGTCGAGAAGAGAGAGGTTGCGGGAGATAAAGCGGTGGTTCGAGAATGTGAAAGTTGGGGAGATAGAGCAGTGGGTCGAGGATAGGGAGATAGCGTAGTGGGTCGAGGATAGGAAGGTTGATGGAGATAGGAAGGTGGGTCGAAGATCGAAAAGTTGAGGGAGGTCGGGCAGTGGGTCGAGGATAGGGAGATAGCGTAGTGGGTCGAGGATAGGAAGGTTGAGGGAGATAGGGCAGTGGGTCGAGGATAAGGAGCTAGCGTTGTGGGTCGAGGATAGAAAGGTTGAGGGAGATAGGGCGGAGGGTCGAGAATAAGAAAGTTGAGGGAGGTCGGGCAGTGGGTCGAGTATAGGTAAGTAGCTGGAGATAGGGCAGTGGGTCGAGGACAGTTTTAAGTGTGTTTAACGGAGTCCTGAGGCTCGGTACGGAGCACTTTGAGAACCCAAAGTCTACCTAGTAGGATACAAATGGTTTTGTGAGTTTAGGACTTATATTTACTAAAACACAATTAAAATCTAACAAATAACACGCGAAAACTGACTAAACGAGGTAATATCATAACCACGAAAGACTGTCTGAATGGCAAAAGTATCTGAGCGCCTTTGAAACGTTCATTGTTACTTCAATTTTGCACTTATGCTGATTGGCCAATGTTACGGCAGTAAATAAGGAAGTGTATACTCGGGAAAACATTCATAATTATAATCAGAGATTTATAAAGTTGATATACATAAATACGCTACACAGACGCGATGCTCATATTTATGGAAAATTTAAATTGTTTCGCGACCCAGAGCGGAGGGCTTTGCGTTCCAAATTTGGGTCGCGACCCCGTAGTCGCGGACCCCTGCTCTAGAACACTGGTTTTAATGCATGACTGAGTGTAGTCAGTTTTACTTTGTAACGTCATTCATGCATGAGTGAGCTTAGTCAGTTTTACTCTGTAACGTCATGCATGGGTGAGCGTAGTCAGTTGTACTTTGTAACTCCATGCATGGGTGAACGTAGTCGGTTTTACTTTGTAACGTCAGGAATGGGTGAGCGTAGTCAGTTTTACTTTGTAACGTCATGCATGAGTAAACAGAATCAGTTTTACTTTGTAATGTTATGCATGAATGCACGTATTCAGTTGTACTTTGTAACTTCATGCATGGGTGAGCGTAGTCAGGTCTACTTTGTAGCTTCATGCGTGTGTGAGCGTAGTCAGCTTTACTTTGTAACGTCATGTATAACTGAGCTCAATCCGTTTTACTTTGTAACTTCATGCGTTGGTGAGCGTAATCAGTTTTACTTTGTAACATCATGCATGACTGAGCGTAGTTATTTTTACTTTGTAACGTCATTCATGCATGAGTGAGCATAGTCAGTATTACTTTGTAACGTCATGCATGGGTGAGCGTAGTCAGTTGTACTTTGTAACGTCATGCATGGGTGAGCGTAGTCAGTTGTACTTTGTAACTCCATGCATAGGTGAGCGTAGTCGGTCCTATTGTGTACCTTCATGCGTGGGTGAGCGTAGTCAGCTTTACTCTGTAACGTCATGCATGAGTGAGCATAATCAGTATTACTTTGTAGCATCATGCATGAGTGAGCGTATTCAGTTTTACTTTGTAACATCATGCATGGGTGAGCGTAGTCAGTTTTACTTTGTAACATCTTGCATGGGTGAGCGTAGTTAGTTGTACTTTGTAACGTCATGAATGGGTGATCGTAGACAGTTTTACTTTGTAACGTCATGCATGAGTAAGCGGAATCAGTTTTACTTTATAATGGTATGCATGAAGGCACGTATTCAGTTGTACTTTGTGTCTTAATGCATGGGTGAGCGTAGTCAGGTCTACTTTGTAACTTTATGCATGGGTGAGCGTAGTCAGGTCTTATTTGTAACTTAATGCATTGGTGAGCGTAGTCAGGTCTACTTTGTAACGTCATGAATGGGTGACCGTGGTCAGTTTTATTTTGTAACTTAATGCATGGGTGAGCGTAGTCAGTTTTACTTTGTAAAGTTATGAATGGGTGAGCGTAGTCAGTTTTACTTTTTAACGTCATGAATGGGTGACCGTAGTCAGTTTTACTTTTTAACTTTAGCGTAGTGGGTCGAGGATAGGAAGGTTGACTGAGATAGGGCAGTGGGTCGAGGATAAGGAGATAGCGTAGTGGGTCGAGAATAGGAAGGTTGAGGGAGATTGGGCGGTGTTTCGAGAACAGGAAAGTTGAGGGAGGTCGGGCAGTGGGTCGAGTATAGGTAAGTAGATGGAGATAGGGCAGTGGGTCGAGGACAGTTTTAGGTGTCTTTAACGGAGTCCTGAGGCTCCGTACGGAGCACTTTGAGAACCCAAAGTCTACGTAGTAGGATTTAAATGGTTTTGCGAGTTTAGGACTTATATTTACCAAAACACAATTAAAATCTAACAAATAACACGCGAAAACTGACAAAACGAGGTAATATCACAACCACGAAAGACTGTCTGAATGGCAAAAGTATCTGAGCGCTTTTGAAACGTTCATTGTTACTTCAGTTTTGCACTTATACTGATTGGCCAATGTTACGGCAGTAAATAAGGAAGTGTAAACTCGGGGAAACATTCATAATTATAATCAGAGATTTATAAAGTTGTTATACGCTGCACAGACGCGATGCTCATATTTATGGAAAATTTAAATTGTTTCGCGACCCAGAGCGGAGGGCTTCGCGACCCAAATTTGGGTCGCGACCCCGTAGTCGCGGACCCCTGCTCTAGAACACTGGTTTCCAACCAGTGGGCCATGGCCACTGGTCCACAGGAACATTTAAAGGTGGGCCACAGACCTATTAAAAATTGCTAGAGTTGCTGATAAAGTTAGTTAAATTTGATGGTAGTAGCAACGGATGATGCTGTTTTTTGTTACAGGGTCGTAATTTCCACCTAATTATTATTAAAGTGAAAGTGTCAATTTTCGCAGAATTTTTTTATGTTTTTCGTGAAATTTTTCCCCAGCATGAAAAGGTTAGTGGACCACAGAATTATTGTGCAGCAAAAATTTGCCACAAATGAAAAAAGGTTCAGAACCATTGCTCTAGATTCTAGAATATATATGTTATATAATCTAAACTATTCTCATGATTTTGGAGACAGACTTGTATACGCTGCGCAAAATTGACTTGGTTTTGTGGTCTTGGTTCATTGGTTTTATGCTGAAGCGCACTTCCTGCTACCTGGGCATGTCAATAGCAAAAATATTGTTTACAGAAAGGGGCACATTGGGAAGTCTTACAGAGAACGCCACACCCAGTGCGCGGCATGTGTAGACATTTGTGTACGTACTGTTCCGTACGAATATGGAAACGAATATCAAACGTTGAATATGGAACATTGTGTGATGGTGCTGAAAAAGTGCTGAACGTTATTTAAACAACATTGATGATTAGGATTAGTGATGAGGATTAGTGGTTTTAGCAAAAAGTTCTGTAAAAAAAATTAGATAAATTTTCTCAAATTTCGAAGAAGTTGTTGGGAAATTTAAGGGTTCGGTTTTTTAGGTAACTCTGTATTTCGTTTTTTATTTTCGAAGTATTTTATTATTTTGACCTATATATTTAATACAGTATATCGCTTCATACAGAGTCATTTTCATGTTTTAACTCTTCAGGCCACAATATGACTTACCTGCGACCAGTCCACATTCTTCTTTGATGTCAAACCACATTTGTCATGAATGAACGAGGTTGATTGACTATGGGCATCTATACCCACAGTTATATACACTAATACAAATAGGCTACATATCAACATAATTATTTTGCAGTTCATACAACCTTCCTCTAGCACACTTTCTGAATCATATCGGCTGATGCAAGTCATTCCATATTGATATCAGACGGGATAGAAAATGGCGTTTCCAAAGATACTTCAGCATGATTTCTATAGCTTTGTTTACAATCCTCTTCCATGTACTCGTATATATTTATACATTTTCTATGTGTACTTTACAGTTGTAAAATTTGGGGTATTTTATAGAATAGAAATGGCTAAATATAATTCAGAAATAAAATAAATTCACTCCGAAAATTGCGCCTTTTGAAATTGAAGATTTTAAAAAAGTTACAGGAATTTGTATCACAACGGACTCAAATATTTTACTATGCTTTGGAATGAATATCCAAGTAGGAGAAATGCCCATAAAATTAATTAAACGAAAACGAGTGAAACGACGTCATGGATATACATTGTCAAACACCGGCAAATCTTTAAACATTCAGTCACGCCGTGGAAAATTTTGTTAATTCCTCAGGCTAATTAAGTTTTGGGCATATATTCTTGTCTATTTCTTTAAACTTTTCTTACTTCTTCATAAAAAATATCTAAATTAATGAATCACAAGTTAAGTAAAGTTTTATCTTGAAAATTTATGTTTTTCAAACACACTGTTGACAAATTGAAAGTTTTATAAGAGTCGTAAAAATAATTCGTAGCATAAAATGATGAGAGATATCACAAAGTGTGGGGTCAAATTATGGTGTTTCCGTAGAATGTGCACCAAGATGGCGCACAACCTGAACATAGTATGTGTATCAGGTTGGGGTTAAAGTTGTGCGCCATCTTTGTACACAAACTACGGGAGCGCCCAAATTATTATCAAAGTAGTGAAGCGTCTTTTTCGACCTATACTAGTATACCTGAACAACAAGAGGCGATCTAAATGAGGACTTCACCTGAACGAATCATTGAGTTTCCGCTGTATGGAGTATTGGCTTTGCCAATTGAGGTAAAATTTTATTATGTAAAAGTCGATTGCAGTCACTTCAAAGATCGCAGTATAGACCCTACCCAACATGAGGCAGTAAAAAGGGCGTCTCAAAAATGTCGTCTCCCACTCGTCCTAGTTTTCCCGCCTGTGCCATGTATCCCATTTGCCACCCCAATTGCCTCACTTGTGCCACGTGTCCTGAGCATACTGAGTCCTTACTTAAAGCCCAAATAAAAACATCTGAAAAATCTTGGGCAGTTTTTTGTGCTTGTATACTGGCATTTTAAGCTATATAAATTGATAATTTATTTTTTGCAATTTTGTTTAGTATTCAAGTTCTTTGCTTGATATTTATCATGTTTTCTTCGATTTTCGTCATTTTGTTCTGTAAATTTAGAAAAATAAGAGAATAATTCAGGTAGTTTGTAGACTAATATGATATGTAAAGTTAATAATGTCCCGAGCAGATGTTCAAATTATCTATCGAACCAAGAAATTATTGCCCCATCTAACATGAATACTACAATATTTTGTCATTTTATTGCATTTTTCTTTCCGATTTTATATGTAACTGCAATACCTAATATTTTTTCTGCCAAGATGTTTGGTATTTTTTTATATCAATTTCTTTTTATTTCTATGTTAAGTTTCATTATTTTTTCATCTTCAAGTCATCCATACTTAATGAAACTAGCCTAAAAAATACTACAATCACAATTTCTTAAATCATTGTAATCATATATTTTTGGCGCATTTACTGCAAAAAACATAAAGTCATGTTTTTGAAGGAATTCGTCTGCTTTACAAATGCGTCTTTTTAACAAAAATAAACGAATTGTTTCAATCGAGCATTGACTGATTGAGAATATACTATATGTAAAGATACTACTATTTATTACGTAATTTGTCTACATATATCTTATTCATTGGGGGCACGTTTTCCAAAATGGAAAAAAAATCATCCCTGGCAAGTAACTTTGTCCTTTTGAGGAGGAATCGGCTTTGTATTTGCTGTAACATTACTGCCTTTCCAGAGTATGTTATGCCTAATATAATGCAATGCACACATTCAATTATAAATACTGGAACTGTACAAAATCGTTTTTTCAACCGGGACACTAGACAAAGATCTAAGGATTAAATTAATACAGTAGTTTTTATTCATAGTTAGGGAAGAATAAAAAGAATAAAAGATTTGATAAGAGAGAAGTTTAACAAAAAAGGTTTGGAATCACATGACTTTTACACCTACAACTTATTCATCAAATGTTTTGTCCACATGTACAATATGTATTTTGTCCACATGTATCCCATTTATCATACACACCATTTAACAGATGTTTTGTCCATCAATACCTCATTCGTGAAATCTTTTCTTTTCTTACCTGTCGTTCAGGGGTTTTGTACACATACACCTGGATAACCAGATTGTTTTTCCATATATATCTCGTTTCTCTGATGAAACAACAGCTCATTCGCGAAGTCGAAGTGTTTTCTCTTCATACATTTCGTCCATGGGTTTTGTCCACATTTATCTCATTCACCGGATATTTTGTCCACATGAATCCCGTTTATCATACATCTCATTCGCCCGATATTTTGTCTATATATATTTCGTTTCGCCGGTTGTGCTTCATTAATTATCAACATGAGTTTACCTGGTGGCAATCATGCATTATTGAGTTGGCTCCATGTCGCGCATCCTTTAGATTTGTCATTTGATGCGCACGCCCTATATATCATCCATCTAACGTTGATTTCCAGTTTTTGGATAGTTCGTACACATCTGCCGAACCATATCGGTCTATGGTTATAAAAATCCAGTCTTTATATTTCCGGTAGACAGTTCTGTGTAGAAGTTCTGAAGATATATCTGTTTGATTTACATATCTGTTTATGAGATAGAGAAAAGAAGAATTCGATGAATGACAAAGAAACCACACTGTTCCCGCCTGTGTATTTAATCATTGTTTAAATAGTCCCTTTTTTGTTTGAACTTGCGCTAATTTGTTTATTTGTATATATTATCTTATCATCATCCCTTTAGATTAGAGTTGACGCCATGATAATTTTTTCATATTTACCTTTTTTCTTTTTCTTGATCTATATATATCCACTTGTGTTCTTTCCATATCATGCCCTGATGAAGTTTTTCTGCATAGAAATTCAAAACTTCGGCAAATAACATCGTTTTGCTAACATCGGCTGTGCTTCATTTATCATCAACATGGAGCCAACTCATCAGTCACCACAAATGGTAGCTGAATTTCATCTTAGCAGTGCCCGATACTCAAGCACCGCTGTACAAGAAGCTTGTGCTTTGTCCGACGCAAATCGCCTCATGGTCATCGAATGGTTGTTATTTCTACCCATGTACCAGCTAAATTGACCAATATGTTTATTTCGGATTTTTGCGGTTTTTAAAAAAATATAAGTAATACCATTCTAAATTGCGGACATGATGTGAGAAAGCTTACCATATTAGTTTGGTAAAGACGATCCCTTTTTCAAAGCAGAATGAGTCTAATACTTCCGTTGGCATTACCGGGCATGAAGGCATTGGGCTGGATTTCGGTACCTGATTCGTCATAAGAAAAATAAAAGTTAATTCGTTATCGCCATTAGGAATCCGTATTTTTGCCCTTTTGCGGATTAGAGAAATCTGTACTTGTAACTCCGATCCGTTCAATCGCAATGCTGCCACTCGGATTATTTTTAAGATATAACCGTTATTATCTCACGACGTCAAATCTATTTTAGTACAATGAAGGTCGATTGGAATATTTAATTTATCATCATAATTAATTTAACTTTAAAATCCGCGTCGCGTTTACAACTTTGTATAATTATAACACTGAAACTTTCGGCAGCAATATAAAGAAATGGATAAAAAGGTAAATCCAACGCACAATTTTTTTATTTTATTTAAGTGATGGTATGGTTTCCAACGTTAACTAACCATAGTACCAAAACAATCGACCTTTTTAGCAAAATGTACGCGGTATTAGCGACAAGTGGGTAATGTGGTACAAGTGGTGCACATGGTACAAGTGGGACACGTGGGACAAGTTGGACACGTGGGACAAGTGGGACAAGTGGGCAAGTGGGACACGTGGGACAAGTGGGACACGACATTTTTGAGACACCGTTTGACAACAGTGTTTGTTTTGTATTGCACCGTTTACCTATTTATTCTTGACATTTTTGTGGCCCGCGAACAATACGGAAATAATAGCGTAATAATAGCGTAAGCGTAATAATAGCGACAACCTTGGACCACTCTGCTCTAGAGTGAACACTGGTTACATGTACTTCCAGGGGGGCATTGGATTAAGTATAAAGATATTTTTTTCATAACTTCTAATCTGTCTTGAAAACTTTTTTAATACCCGATGTTAATCATTTAAAGGCCTGAGGCAATTTAAGAAGGCACATTTTCACCCCAGTAGAAGCTTTAACTGGAACTGCAGTGACTTCTAAGTCCAGTGGCGGCGCGTGGTCATTTTGACAACCGGGGCAAGCTACTGTGGGACCAAGTCACCCCCATCTACGGGGACAGGATGAGCGCTGTAAGTTCTCCCATCATTTTATGAGTATAAAAACCATTCCATCGGTAACAACCAATCGGCAAAAGCGACAATTTTTAACGATAAGAAAGTGTCTTTAAAACCGGTCCAAGTCAAGGGATTAATAAATATAGACATAGTTTATTTTGAAACCTCTTTCAAAAGGAAAGGCAATATTTACCCAGATAAATACAATGACATATTAACAGAAACTTCGGGAAAGCAGACAAAACCTAAAATAAGGTTTAAAACGTTACTATGAAGAAAGGAAAGGTAATGCAAAAATAAGGACATGCGTCGCTCACTCATAGATATATATGCTGCTAGACTTCTACTGCTTGAACATATATGCAACACGCCGCGGTTTCTTGGAAGCAAAATGCTCAATAACGCGCTGATTAAAGTCATGCATCCTAGAAATAACGTCTCTGTGAATGGATAAAACAGCCAAGGAATTTAATCTATCTTGCTTCATTGTGTTTCTGAGATACGTTTTAATACACTTCAGCGTGCTGAATGTTCGCTCTGCGTCGGCGGAAGAAATAGGCGTCGTCAAAATGATGTCCAGAAATTTTGCAGACGCCGCAAAGGTAGTTACTAGAGTGTTATCTATGAGGAACCCATAGAGCGCGCAAGTTGATGTGAAGTTCAAAAAAGTTTGATTGGTGTATATACATCGCAATTCATTTTCCAATTCACCCACGTTTATCATGGGATAAAATTTGGAAACAGTAGCCATCAAATGGATGGGAAATTGACGTGCAAATTTTGAAAAATTTTTGGGGTTCATCAAAGAGAACGCGGCAAGGTGTTCAGTGCGCAGACGATCGCCTATTTGATTCACCAGAATGTCACAGCATTACTTTGCAGACAAAATCAAACGCTGCGTTGTTTGCCCGCGGCGTAAAGAAGCACTCCATGTGTCGTCGTATTTTATTGTTTCCCGGATACGAGATACAGCATCGCAGAAGTCTGAAATACACGACTGCACAGACGCTCCATCCATTAGCCTTGACTGCAATGCGCCGTATAATACATCCACGTGATAGAATATTGTGGAGAAAAAAGCGAGAAAAAATGAAAACTCACCATCTTCTAGCAGACGCTTTAGACCTGCCGCCTCCCTCACAGAGCGTTCGTCCCAAACCGGAGAGCTCTGAATGCCATTGAAACACTCAATGAGCTCAGACCTAATTTCGGACACGCCCTGCACCACGCGTGATTGGAAGTTCCAACGTGTTGGTACACAAGCTGGGAGACGGCGACTACATATCTGGCGAAGGAGGTCAGAGCGCTTCGTCGAAACGGAAAAAAATGAAGAAAACCCCGAAACACTTGCAAAAAATATACGGACGAGTAGGGTATCAAGACACATATTTTTAATAACGAGGTTAAATTGGTGTGCATAACAATGTGAAAAATGCGCATGAGGAAAATCTTCTTTTATATAAACTTGAACACCATGTTTCGACCCACTCATGACTGCCGCGCCGTCATAAGTTAGAGCTATCAATTTTGACTTAGCGATGTAAGGCTGTAACACTTCTTTCAGTATAGCCGATATCCCGCAAGCCGTGCGATCAACGATTGGTACAAAGCTGTGAAATCTCTCGGTAGGTTTACCATCTTTCACAAACGAAAAATCACAGCCAGTTGAGAAACGCACGAGATGTCAGTTGTCTCGTCAGACTGAATTGAAAAGAACTGGCAATTCTCAATTTCCAGAGCCAAATGTTGTAAATAAATTTTATACATTGAGTCGAGCAAATCATTTTGGATATCCTTAGATGTCCCTTTTGAAACAGTTGCGGCATCAAGATGATCTCTCAATACTGTATCCAGGGATGCGATGTATTCCACCATATCCAAAAATACCCATCTATTAGAAGAGCCATCCCGTTCATCGTGCCCACGGAGTGACAGCTCGTGACAACCAATGAACTTCAAAACATCTATCAATCGACCGAGAACATGGCGGTTTTTCTCGACGTTTTGGTTGTGCCGACGAATAGAAACCGCGCGTCCTTCATCCAACTGTGCTGCAATATTAACATTTCCAAATGATCGGTATTTTACTGCATTGTCCAGATGCTCCATAGAAGATTGATGATCCCTGGCACGCTCGGAAATATGTTTAAGATCTCTCAAACCAAATTTACACCAACGTGAGTCACGGGCGGTAGCAAAAAGTAGGCAATAAAAACAAAAAAGTGCATTTTTGTCCTCGCTGTAACACAACCATTCGTGTTTTTTATACCAAGTTTCTGCGCAGAATGTACGCCGACGCTTTCCTCCGTCATGGGATTGTTCCAGTGAACAATTTTTTGGTTGATAAGGCCCAAGACGTTGTACCTCTAATTTTTGTTCCAGCGGCAGCTGCGAAAACGGAGTGCGAAGTAGTGCATCAACCTTATTCATTATGAGGTCTAAGGCTAAGAAATGCGAAGCCGGAAAGAAGTGAGGAGCTCAAAAGGAATGTGGAAAATCGAAAGCAAATGGACTAAAGGTCTCTAACTGATTCAAATAGCGAAACAAGCGACAAAAACGAATGCGAGGAAACTATAACTCTTCAAGCAACCAACGAACGAGAAGGAATGCGTGAATATGTCAACACGTTGTTGTAAGAAACGTCGGCATTGTGTCGTCATAATTTCGGGGCTAGCCCCGATCGGCCCCGATGATTTAGTTAAAGAAACAGAAAACAAACGAGACAAACGCGGCGAGTGGAAGATAAAAGAGAGATTACGATATACAATGAGCAACCGGGGCAAAATCGGCGTCGCCCCGTCGACGTTCGGCGAAGGCTTTGCGAGCGAAAATGAACCATGTCGGGAGAATATGGCTAGTGTAGATAGTCTGTGCAGCCGATATTGAGGTATTTTTCGAATATTTTTTATTATACCGAAAAAACAACCGGGGCATTGCCCCGGTTGGCCCTATTGACGCCCCCACTGACTAAGTCTATGTACTTCGTCAAAAATCATTGGAAAACGATTTGTTAAAACCCAGCCTTCTCACTCATCACTTGGAGAAAACTAATACCATGCAGATAACGTGATTTTTCAAATTTCAACGACATGCATTTCTTTTCCGCGTATGGTAATACTAGCGTTGCCATAATACAGAAAATCTCAAATTTAATCTTAATCAAACAGCAAATAATGAAGTATTTGTTTGTTCGAAAAACATGCCACCTTAATCCAAACGTTGTTTCCTAAACACTCATTTTCTATGCTTGAAAATGTCAAGATCTTTCTCTTTAAATATTTAGACTTTATTTGTAGATGTTGGAATAGACTTTTCATCGTGGATGGGTTTTATTCATTTAAAAATAAAAGAAGACATTACATAAATTCAAATAATAACAGCCATAGAGGTAGAAAGAAAATTAGGAAACATGAAAATAGGGGGAAGAAGAGTTTACCCATGCATGTATCAGAAAACATAGCTATACATGGAGTACCCTTTCCAATGAAAGATGAATCATTGAAGAAACATTTCAATAAAATCTATGAACAAATTGCAGGTGAAATAGAAC